>NC_057834.1:99788149-100098149 GCF_910594005.1 Cervus elaphus | reverse complement strand
GGCAATAGATGGAGAGATATGTGTAAGGCAATAGATTGTGTTTTTTTTTTTTAAGTTTATTCCTTTTTATTGCTAAGTGGTATTGCATTGTATGAATATTTTATAATTTGTTTATCCATTCACTTCTTACATTTAGGTTGCTTCCATTTTTTCCTATAACAAAGTTGCAATGAGTTTTTGACATAGACAATCATATTATCTATGAACAGAAACAATTTTACTTCCTCTTTTTCTAGTAAAGGTGCTTTTATATCGTTGTCTTGCCTATTGAACTGACTAGAACCTCTAGTAAAATTCTAAATAGAAGTGATGAGAACAGACATTCTTTTTCCCTAATTTTAATGGGAAATAATTCAGTCTTTCACTCTTAAGTATGATGTTAGATGTAGCATTTTTCTTTTTAGATTCTTTTTAGAATTCATAGATTCTGTTTACCTGGTTGAGAAATTTCCATTCTATTACTAGGTTTCTGGCAGTTTTTTTTTAACCAGGAGTGGATGTTTAATTTTATATTTTTTCCTACAGCTACTAGGATGATTATATTTCTATCTTCTGTCTTTGATTAACTTTTGAGTGCTTATATCAACCTTGGATAAAGTTGTTTAACTTGGATAAGTTGACTTCCTTGGATAAAGCCCCCTTGATCATATTTGTTCTCCTTTTTATATATTATTTGACTCAATTTGCTATAATTTTGTTGAGTACTTTTGCATGTGTGTTCATGGTAGAAATTACAGTTTTCTTTTCTTGGGTTGTCTTTGTCTAATTTTAGTATCAGAGAAATGCTGACCTTATATAGTGAGTTGGGAAGCATTCCTTCTTCTTTAATTTTCTGAACGAGTATGTAGAATTAGTATTATCACTTCTTTAGATTTTTGGCAGAATTCACCAGGGAAGCCATCTGGGCTTGCAGTTTTCTTTGTGGGAATGTTTTACATATTAAAATGCAATTTCTGCAATAGATATAGGCCTATCACAGTGTCTCTTTCTTCTTGAGTAACCTTTGGTAACTTGTTGTTTTCAAGAAATTTACCCATTTCAGCTTTTGTCAAATTGGTTGTCATATTTCGATATTATTTTTATAATACCTTTAGAATCTGTACTGATGTCTCCTCTCTCATTCCTAATATTGTTAATCCATATGGTCTCTTTCTTTCCCCTGATAAATCTGGCTGAATGTCTGTCAGTTTTGGTGGTTACACAAAGAACATATTTTGGCTTCGCTGATTCCCTCTCTCTCTTCCTCTATTCCATTTCCACTGTTACCTCTGCTCCCTCCTTCCCCTCCTCCTCCTCCCCATCCTCCTTCTTCTGCTTACTTTGGGTTTCATTTGCTCTTGTTTCCCCTAGTTTCTTAACCTAGAAAGTGAGGTCATTTATTTTATTCTTTTCTAATAAAAATTTAGCACTATAGATTTCCCTGCTTTAGCTGCATCCCACAGATTTTGATATGTCATATTTTTACATTTAATTCAGTTAAAAATACTGTTTCTCTTTGGATTTTATCTTTAACTCATGAGTTATTTAGAATGTGTAATTTCAAATACATGGAACTTTATTAGCGTTCTGGTGTGATTTCTAATTTAATTTCACTCTGATCAAAGGACATAGGTTGTATACTTGAATTCTTAAAAGCCTATTGAACTTGTTTTATGGCCTAGAATATTACCTATCTTGGTAAATGTCCATGTGCACTTGAAAAGAGTGTGTATTCAGTTGTTGCTGAGTGTAGCTCTCTATCAGTCAACTAGGTCACATTGATAGTGTTTTTTGAGTCTTCTATATATTTGGGGGGCTTCTATTTGATCTATCAATTATTGAGGTTATGCTTGTAAATTGCTCTACTTGTCTTTTCTTGTTTCATGCATTTTGAAATACTATTGTTAGGCACAACAGTTGTTAGAATTGTTATATCCTCTTTACGGAGTGTCTCCTTTATCATTGTGAAATGCCCCTCTATCCTGTTAGTAGTCTTTGCTCTGAAATCTACTTGTTCTTTTAATATGGCCATTCTAGATTTCCTTTGATTAGTGTTATCATGATATATCTTTATTCATTCTTTTCCCTTTAATTTATTTGTGTCTCTGTATTTAAAGTGACTTCTTATAGGCAGCATAAAGCTGAGTCATGCTCTTTTATCCATTTTGAAAATGTTTGCCTTTCAATTATGGTGTTAAGACCACTTACATTTAAAGAGACTGTTAATATGGTCAAGTTTAAAGTTGCCATATTGATATTTATTTTCTGTTTGTCTTATCTGTACATTATATACTTTTTTTTGCTCCTTCCCTGCTCTTCTTTGTTCTCTGCTCCTTCTCTGGAAGGTAGAGAAGGACAGGGAAGGCTGGTGTGCTGCGGTCCATGGGGTCACAAAGAGCTGGACATGACCGAGCAACTAAACAACAGTAGGTGCTCTGTTTTGGATAATTAAGTACTTTGTGCTTCCACCTTATTTCCTTAGGTGTAGCGCTTCATCAAAAAAAAAAAAGAAAGAAAAATTAATGGTTACTTTAGGGCTTCCCTGGTGACTCAGATGGTAAAGAATCTGTATGCAATGCGACAGACCCAGGTTTGATCCCTGGGTCGGGAAGATCCCCTGGAGAAGGGAATGGCTACCCATTCCAGTATTCTTGCCTGGAGAATTCCAGTGGACAGAGGAGCCTGGTGGGCTATAGTCCGTGGAGTCGCAAAGAGTCGGACCTGACTGAGTGACTAACACTTTCACACTTTCACTTGGAGATTCTGGTGTAAGTTTTAGCTTACCACAGTCTTCCTTTAAGCAGTATCTATAGTATAATAACTTTTCCACAATAATTTCTATTTCTCCCTTTGCCTTTGTGCACTTACTGTTATACGGTTTACTTCTACATGTGTCATAAATATCAAATATATTATTGTTCTTTGGCTTTTCAGTCGATTATAGTTTTCAGATATTTTAATAAGAAGCAAAAAACCCTTTGTTTTTTTGTGTAGATTCAAAGTTTCATCTGATATTTTCCTTCTGCCTGAAGGATTTTCTTTACCGTTTCTTATACTTCAAGTCTGCTGATGATTAATTCTTTCACTATCTGGTGGAAGTCTTTTTGTTATTTTTTCTTGTGGATTTTTTATTGTGCTTAGATATAGATCATTAAAGTTTGATTATTTGCTGATATGTAAAATGGAAAATGATTCAGGAGGAAATAAAGCAGCACAGTCTTTGAATAGGGAGGAAGGGTGGGGTTCAGAACAGAGGACTTGACTTCACATATAATCATGGCGGTTTACTGATGGTAACAAGAGGAGAGTCTGAGCAGATATTTATTGATAGGAGTGAGTTGATTGAATTTGTTAATGGTTCCAGTCAAACTGAGTTTAAATCCAAGATCCAGTATTCAGTAGCTGAGTGGTCTTCAGCAAAGTATTTAAACCCTTTGAACTTCAGTTTTCAGATCCACAGAATCATGTTAATATCTTCCCCACAGAGTGATTATAGCCATGAAATGAGTTAATGTCTACCAAACACATAACACGTAGCCGGGAACACACACTGTGTCTGTAAGGAAAAAAAAAAAAAGTGTCACCTTTTTAATTTTACTGCCAAAGTCAAGGAGAAAAGATCCTGTGACCTCATTTTTCTACCTCTATTTCTCTTATCTTCCTTCTCTCACCCCTCCCTCCTTCCCAAAAGAACAAATTTAAAACTCAAATACCAGGCTGTCTGCAGGTGCAGTGTTCAAGACTGATAACATTTGGAGGCCAGATGTTAACTGACGTAAACACTATTAAGTGCTCTGTAGACCGGAGGCTGAGGCAATGATTTCCAATTTTATGATTATTTGAGTTAATGGCAAACCACACTGCCACTCCTTCCACCCTCCTGCCTCCATCAAAAAGGAGGTATATAGCCTATTTGTTCCCAAGAGAATGTAATTTTTTGAAATACAAAGTTCTTGAAATATTAAGTAATGGCATTTCACAAGCTTAGGACTGGAAAGGCAGCCTCAGTGCAGACCTCAACACCTACTCGAAGTTCTCTCTAAAAGGTCAAGGACTTGTGAAATTTGATCTTAGAACTAGTTTCATTTTCTGAAATAAGTCCAGAGTAATAATCACAAAAAATGCTTCAAACCTATAACAAGTTTTTATGCCAACTGATATTTTCAATTTGAACTTCCTAAGGATTCGTGTGGGTGAATACCAATGACAGGAAATCAATAAATGAGTCCTTCTCCTAATGAAGAAGTATTGTTTTTAAAATAGCAATTAGTTGGATCTGCTATGAATCAATAAGTTGATTGTTGGTGTTTAATATACTTACACACTCATTTATTTATTCATTAATCCACTGAATAGATATTGGTCCAGAACTAGCAATATGTCCTAGGCACATTGCCAGGCACTAGTTAATACACTAGTTAATACACTGGTAAATACAACAAATGATCCTCATGAAGCTTGGAGTTTTATGCAAGAGGAAGACAATTTCAAAACAATGAGCAGACAAATAGATGTAGCAAAAAAATTGTAGTAGTACTATGATGCAAAGAGGCCCTATTTAAACAATGGGCTGGGGAAGGAATTTTTAGTAGGTGCCTTAATCCAAGGCTTAAAGAATGAGAAGAAGGTAGCCATACAAGGAGTGGAGGAGATAATAAGCAAAGAGCAGCATTTATTCATTCATTCAACAAATATTTGTTCAGCACTTTCTGTAAGCCAGAAACTGTTCAAAGCAAAGAAAATATACCAGTGAACAAACACACATGCAAAACTGCTGATGTGGGAAAGGATTTGACGTCTTTCTGGAACAGAAAAGACGTCCTTGAAGCTGAATCATACTGAGCAGAAGAGGGGCGTGCAAACTGAGGTGCAGTGGCAGGGACAATACTATGTAGGGATTTGTAATCCAGGTAAGGAGTTTGGATTTTATGCCAAATGCAATGACATGATTTGCTGTATGTGTTAAGGAGTTGCTCTTGCTATTAGTGGAGAAAGTGCTGGAGGATGAAGGGAGGGTATAAGCAAGGAGATTCATAGGGTGGCTACGCTAGTTCAAGTGAAATTTTAATGCCCTGAAACAGTGGTAGCAGCAGAGATACAGTGTACAGTTTTGCAGAAGGAAGGATAGGACTTATTGATCAACAGAAAAAGAGGAAGGGGAGTTGAGGAAAGATGTAAAATCATGGATGATTCAGCTGAATAGATGGTGGCTTCATTTACCACAATGAAGAAGACTAGGTAAGTGGATGGAGGAGGTTTAATCTAAAGATTAAAATAAATTCAAGTTTTCTGGCCCAAGTTTTAAATAATAAAATCAATACAATTTGAAAAAGTGAAAACCAGTGTCTCATGGGATTAACATGCCCCCCATTACTGGAGTGTATACAAGCATCCCAAATGACCATTTACCTACAATATTTTAGCTATAGATTTCAAGCAGAATTCTGTAACTGGTTTCCAGATGGTATGTGAGAATTTATAAAAGAAAGCAACAGTTTCTTGAAGCCATCACTGGTTGAGTAAAAAATGGTTTTCCTAAATCAATCTCATTTCTCTCAAAGGTGATTTCACTTACCTTTGAGCTACTGGAGGCTGGCACTGTATTTCTTAATAAATGCTTTATTTCATTAATAATTGGGTTTATGATTGTCAGGGCTACCAAACTTATAAATGAGAGTATTTATATCTTGTTAAGACACTATTTGAATATCTTTTGCGATAACCTTTTAGAAAAAGTAGTGAATGTAGACTGAGAAATATTGAGCTGGTAAGGTAAATTGTACACCCTAAGTGCAACTAGGTCAGTAGCAACAGAAAGAAGTAAGTTCTCAGCCCTATGGTAAGTCTCCACCCTCCCACACCACTGCTTTATAAAGTCGACATACAAAACACATTCCCTCACAGAAGAATGAGAATTCTTCTCATCTGGGAAACCCCTACCTTTCCTGAGAATCACTGCCTTTACTGTTATTCTGTCTTGGAAAGTATTAGTGGATAAAAGTTTGAGAGTGAGTTTGCCAGATTTTAGCCCTAATTAGGAAACATAGAGAAACATATACTTTATAACATTTTTATTTCTGAAAATTATTTTTTACCTGGAAATAGACAAGCAGATCACTTTGTAAGCATGTTAGAAATAATTTTCTTATAATTATGAGGTAGGTCTGTTTATATTTGGTACTAGTTTTCTTGTACATCAAATCATATAGGAATAGTACAGTGTGAAGTTACTAAAGGATCATTAAAATATGGTCCTAAGCATTTGAAACAAATATTTTTAAATGACCCTCATTTTATAATCTCATTAGAAAAATTAGGCATTGGTATTACTTTTTAATTGATACATTTCCTTAGTGAAATGTTAACAAACTGAGAAAGGATCTCAAACAACAAATAAATGAACTTGCAACATAGAGTCCTCAGCCAAAGGAACATCAAGAGGAATATTCATGCCATTTCCATCCCTAACACCATCAACATCAAGGAATGAGGATGATCATTGACAAGCAGGATCATTTGCCTTTTTCTCAGGCTTCCCTGGTGGTTCAGATGGTAAAGAGTCCACCTGCAATGCAAGAGACCCAGGTTTCATCCCTGGGTTAGGAAGATCCCCTGGAGAAGGAAATGACTACACACTCCAGTATTCTTGCCTGGAGAATTCTATGGACAGAGGAGCCTGGAGGGCTACAGTCCATGGGGTGGCAAAGAATCAGACATGACTGAATAACACACTGGGCTTGGTGCCTTATGGAAAGTATTACAGCCTTCTTTGCAGGTGGTATTTGGTACCAAACTCCTCCTTCTTCTTTTCAGGGTGATCACAGCAGAGGGCAGGAGATGACTCCACATCCCCACACCACGTACATTTGCTTTTGCTGGAAAAGTACATCTGTGCAGTCTGTGGAGGGCATCAAAGAGGAGTTAGAATAAGATACTTGGTTTCAAACCATTCATTCCTTCATTTTGTTTATTCATTAGACATTTGCTAAGTACTCCTGATAGGCATGACCCTTAGCAATGGGATAAATAATATGAAAAAGAGGTTCTGTGTCTCTGAGTTTCACAGCCCTTTGTGGGCAGATGAGATTGCTAAAAATTCTCCTGGACAAGTGCTAGTGGAGAGATACATCAGTAGATAGATATCAATGCAGAGAGAGCCGTATGAGACAATGGAACAACTAACTGAACTCAGGGAAAAGGAAAATCATATCACTACCTGACTAAATGGCACCATATTTAAACCCAAATATCATTTGATCCAATTTTTTTAGTTTAAAAGGGTGTGTAAATGGAGATTGGGGAAAAACCCAGTAACACAGTTTGTTACTACCTCTGTCTGGTTTCAACTCAAAGGACATCATCTGAGGAAGGTGGAAGGTGTGCCCAGTACAGACAGTCTATGCAGCTGTGTAGGGTGGGCCTGCTGACACCCAAACCAGAAACATTCTTCATACCTGTGTCTGCCGTACTATTATGCTTTATCTTCTCCATAGCTTTTATCACTCTCTGAAATTATCACATTTGACTTATTTATTGTCCATCCCTCCCCACAAGAACCTTGTCTGTCTTACACATTGCTGAATTCTCAGGTTTCGAACAACTCCTTGTTTCATAAATATTTGTTGAGTGAATGAATTATCACAACAATATAAAACCACATTAAATCACACTTGAGAACCAATATTTCTCCCGTTTTGAAAATCTCTGTAAGATATGTTTAGGTGACGCTAGTGGTGAAGAACCCACCTGCCAATGTAGGAGACATGAGAGACACAGGTTCAATCCCTGGGTTGGGAAGATCCCCTGGAAGAGGGTATGGCAACCCATTCCAGTATTCTTGCCTGGAGAATCTCATGGACAGAGGAGCCTGGCAGGCTACAGTACAGAGGGTTGGAAAGAGTCAGACACAGCTGAAGTGACTCAGCACACAAGCATGCACGTAAGATATTTGATCTCAGACACACCTTAGAGATCTTCTATGGAGTCATGTCTTCATTCATTTCAGTGGGGGAAAGACTAAGGCGTGGGTGCAGGGGCGCATACAGAGAGTCCCTGTTTCATGTCAAGTTATTTTTCCCCAGAGCAGGAACTGGAAGTCAGGGCTCCAGAATCCCAGGGCTCTTTGGCACTACTCTGCTCCCTCCGTCTAAACCTCTCTGTGGGGAAAGTAGATTTGGAGTATTGCAGTGGATGTAATTTTCAAAGGTCCTAGGAGAAAAGGAAAGCCATGCTAAGCTGCTTTTGCAATTCGGATGAGTTGAACGTAATAGTTCTCTTTACTGCTGTAAGGGAGGGAAGTCAAGACTTCAGAACTGGATTTTTAGGGCAAGACTGGGACATTCTGCTGTAACTATGGCCATAGATCTGCCTGCTTTCAGCAGAGACATGGGCTCTGCCTCGTGCTGGCTGTGATTTTGCACAGTTAAGTCCTTCATTCGAAATTAGGACTCACTGCAGCTTGCAAATTAATTCTATAAAGGTGGGTCACTGTCACTGTGGACAAAATGCATGCCCCTCTGCAGCTTCCCCATCCATAGGGACCAGATAGCACATTGAGGTGATAGCTAATCTAAGTATTTAAGGGGATGGTATATTTTATTAAAGTGATAAGCAAGCATTAGAAGGTGTTAGTTTCTGAGTAAAACTGAGGGAAATATTTTCCAAGAGAACTTTAAAGAAACACCACATTTTTCAAGAATATACCACTACCCCCAAACACACATGTACAAACATACACAATAGCCAAACATATACCTTATGATGCACAAAAAAGTCCTGCAAAGCTGCAACTCCTGGCGTGGAATTCCTGACACACTGCAGGGAGGTTGGGGAAAGTGGACCCTCTCGATTCCATCTGGGGACTCCTCTGAGGTCTTTACCTGCTAGAGGTTTTAATCCAAATAGAAATGGCTTTTTGTCAGATAAGAGATAAAAACTGGTGAGATGTATTCGTTCAATAAATGTTTGTGGGATGCCTTCTGGCATGAAACTCAGTTTTAAGCCCTAGGAATACAAAATGAATAAGGCTTAGTCCCTGCTTCAAGGTCACAGTCTAGTGGAGTGAAAGAGATAAGTAAACAGAGAAACCCAATCCAGCGTGGTAGGTTCTGGGATCAGAAAGGGTCTGTGGGGACACGGAACAGAGCGCCCTGAGTGCAGTTGACAGGATGTAATTAAAAGAGGCCACATTTGGGAATTTTTCGAATGAAGTTTCACATTTTGGAGCCTTCTGTTTTCTCCTTTTGGAAATGAGGGGAGGAAAATCAGCCCAGAGTTGTGAAAATTCAATGATGTATTACCTAAAGAAGGAATGAGTTGTCAAAGAAAAGTCTCCTCTGATTCAGAAATGAATGATTCCTAGGATGTTGCTTCAAGACTCTTTGTTACAGAAATTGGGGTATGCACAGGTAATTAAGGGTCTAGAAACAACCACCCTGGGGGCAATTGCAGGCAATTCCGCAACCACCTGGCTTAACTTGAATTCTTGAAAGTACAGCTTCTCTTGGTGTAATAAAAGGTTTCATGTACACCTTGTGCTTCTGTTCTTTATCCCCGATTTTTCCTCCCAGGCTTATGAATAAGGCTTTAGTCCTATTTCTCCCTTGGAGACTGGCAAGCTGCCCCACCTTCTCCGGTTGGAGGCTGGGGAAGCTGTAGCTGTCTTCTGCCACCTGCTGGCTCCCTGTTAGCACCAAAGCAGGGCTGACTTTGCGTGGACTCCCAGGGAATGGAATCCATCAGGGGAGAAAGAGGGGCAGAGAAGGTTCCTGCTTTTATTAAAAAGAAAGAGATGAGAAGATGGCAGACAGAAGCTGGTATAGGAAGGCTTTTCTCATCATGGGGGTTTGTCATAAAGCTATCACCATCTCGAACATCTAAGCCAGTGATTTTTCTGTATAAACTTGTTTTGTTCAGGGAGAACAGAGCTTTTTTTTTTTCAATTTTTACTTTTAGGTCATTGTCTCACAAAACTTATCAAATAAGGTAATGCTGCACCTGCATAGACTCATTTGAAGGAAACAGCAGAAACACCTGCCAGTGGGAATTGAGATTGCGGGTAGGGAGGCAGGAAGAGGGAAGGTACGTGAGAAACATTTCACAGTGAACTGCAGTATTCTTTCGTTGGTTCAGCCAGCATTTTTAAAGACCTGCTATTTATAAGGCTGTAATCCAGATGCCTTGGCTCAGTTCAGTTGCTCAGTCATGTCCGGCTATTTGCAAACCCCTGGACTGCAGCACATCAGGTTTCCCTGTCCATCACCAACTCCCGGAGCTTGCTCAAACTCATGTCCATCCAGTCGGTAATGCCATCCAACCATCTCATCCTCTGTCTTCCCCTTCTCCTCCTGCCTTCAGTCTTTCCCATTATCAGGGTCTTTTCCAGTGAGTCAGTTCTTCTTATCAGGTGAACAAAATATTGGAGCTTCAGCTTCAGCATCAGTCCTTCCAGTGAATATTCAGGACTCATTTCCTTTAAGATTGACTGATTTGATCTCCTTGCAGTCCAAGGGGCTCTCAAGAGTCTTCACCAACACCAGAGTTCAAAAGCATCAATTCTTTGGCACTCAGCTTTCTTTATGGTCCAGCTCTCACATCCATACGTGACTACTGGAAAAACCACAGCTTTGACTAGACAGACCTTTGTCAGCAAAGTATGTCTCTGCTTTTAATATGCTTTCTAGGTTGGTCATAGCTTTTCTTCCAAGGAAAAAGCGTCTTTTAATTTCATGGCTTCAGTCACCATCTGCAGTGATTTTGGAGCCCCCCAAAAATAAAGTCTGCCACTATTTCCATTGTTTCCCCATCTATTTGCCATGAAGTGATGGAACCGGATGCCATGATCTTAGTTTTCTGAATGTTGAGTTTTCAGCCAGCTTTTTCACTCTCCTTCACTTTCATCAAGAGGCTTTTTAGTTCCTCTTTGATTTCTGCCATAAGGGTGGTGTCATCTGCATATCTGAGGTTATTTATGTTTCTCCCAGCAATCTTGATTCCAGTTTGTGCTTCATCCAGCCCAGCATTTCACATGATGTACTCTGCATATAAGTTAAATAAACAGAGTGACAACATACAGCCTTGACATATTCCTTTCTCAATTTGGAACCAGTCTTTTGTTCCATGTCCAGTTCTAGCTGTTGCTTCTTGACCTGCATACAGATTTCTCAGGAGGCAGGTCAGGTGGTCTGGTATTCCCATATCTATAAGAATTTTCCACAGTTTGTTGTGATCCATACAGTCAAAGGCTTTGGCATAATCAATAAAGCAGAAGTAGACATTTTTCTAGAACTCTCTTGCTTTCTCTACGACCCAACAGATGCTGGCATTTGATTTCTGGTTCCTCTGCCTTTTCTAAATCCAGCTTGAACATCTGGAAGTTCTTGGTTCCTGTACTGTTGAAGCCTCGCTTGGAGAATTTTGAGCATTACTTTGCTAGCATGTGAGATGAGTGCAAAAGAATCCGCCTGTCAATGCAGGAGACATGGGTTCAATTCCTGAGTCAGGAAGATTCCCTGGAGGAGGAAATGGCAACCCACTCCAGTATTCTTGCCTGGAAAATCCCATGGACAGCAAAGCCTGGTGAAATATGTTCATGGGGTCGCTAAGTGTTGGACACATCTTAGCGAGTAAACAAAAACAACAAATCCAGATGCCCGGGATACCAAAGTGAGTAATATTGGGTTCCTTCTCTTTTGGGGTTAAGAATCTATCGGACAGCAGCTAGATAAGAAGATGGTTAAATAAAGGGAGAATTAAATAGAGATCATAAGTATTGTGATCATGTATTGCTATAAAGGCATCTAGTGGAGCACAGAGAAGGAGCATGTATCTAGATCAAAGTGGTAGCTGCAATGTTAGAAAATATTTACTGGAGGAGGTGATATGAGCTGAATTTGAAGTAGTGACTTATTGGAAACAGTGGGGAAAAGGGCATTCCAGTTATTGGGAGCACCACCTCCCACATGCAGCATCACCCACTACCACCACTGCTTTGGGAAGCTGAGACCTCTAGAATCAAAGGAAAAAGTTGTTAAAATATTAGGTCTTAGATAACAAGTGATTGATTCAGTCCAGGGTGATCTGCCAAAGCATGCAGAATCACATGGGACGGCAGCATACAGAATCCTGGACGTCAGAGGGCAGGACTGGTGGTGGGGAGCTTGTTTCTGATCCTTGGGAAAAGGTTGCTTTTCATGCTATTTCAGTCCACATGCTGGATATGGGCAGGTACCATCAAATATTCATGTCCATGACATCCTCTCAGTCCATCTGAAACTTCTCAGTGAACTCATCCACATATTGAAATACTTGTAAGCTCAAAGATATCAATGATCGTGTTATTTAAAATTGTAAATTAATGGCCTACAATAGGGAAAATGCCTCAAGAGGTTTGAAACAACTTCTGGGTGAACCATGAAGTTCCATAGGCATGGAAAATGATGATTCTGGAGACGGTGCAGTGTGTGAAGGAAAAAGAAAAAAACTTGTGAAGAAAATCATGATTTAAGCCTGCAGGAAAAATATTAATACTCAGAAAGAAAATATTAAACTGATAATGTTTTTTCTCTGTTGTTTACATTTTATAGCACATCCTTAGTTACTTTTATGATAATATTTTTTAATATAATGCAGCTTAATGGTGAACTATGGCTTCCCTGGTGGCGCCAGTGGTAAAGAACCTGCCTGCCAATGCAGGAGATGTAAGAGATGCAGGTTCGATCCCTGGGTCAGGTAGATCCCCTTGAGGAGGGCCTGGCAACCCACTCCTGTATTCTTGCCCAGAGAATCCCATGGACAGAGGAGCCTGGTGGGCTACAGTCCATAGAGTCACAAAGAGTTGGATATGACTGAAGTGACTTAGCACGCACACAAAGGTGAAATATGGGTGCTGATTAAGGCAGAGACAACAAACCCTAAATAAATAATTACCCTTTTGTACGTTTGTTTCCGATATTTCAGATTCCACTTTCCCCCTAATTGTATTTCAGTTTGTGTGGTATATTTGTTTTGCTTGTTAAGTCTGTCCTGTGTCTTGCCCTTGCCCACACCCCTCTTCCCAGCCTGGATCTGTGGGATGCATTGTGATGTCTGTCTGCTAATTTTGCTGTGACTGGGGCTGGTGTCTGGTTGGTGATTCATATTTGTTCCTAAGTTGTACATCTGTGTTGGTTGCTTTGAAACATGCCCCAGGGAATATGAAAGGCCATTTGTCTCCCTGAAACTGCTTCTTTGCCCCCAGGGAATTCTTCTTTGGCTTCTGAATTCTGGCAAGCTCTTCTATGAATTTAGCCAGGGTAAAGAAGAAAGAAAAAAGAAAACAAAGGAAAGCAATAGGGAGAGAGTTTTAACATGTGGGTCTAGTCCCTTCTTACCTGGCAGGACCAAACCTCCTGGATACAAAAATTGAGGGGCACATGCTTTGTGACATCTACTTAAAAGGTAATACTTGTGGGCTTATTTCTTCCCACTAGGAATGCCTGAAGTAGGAAAGAGGGCAGACTGAGCCCTGATGGAAACCTCAGGAAAAAGTTCTGAGAGTTTGGTAGGCATACCCACTTGGCAACTCTTCTAAGAGTTTAGCACAGATATACACAGAAGTGACATTCATAATATTTAATGACTGGTACCACACGGACACTGACCAATTAAATGGACACAGGCCACCGTGCTGAAGCTGGAGGCCCCCTGCTGTTCCAGACATCAACCCTTTAGTTATTGGATAACCAGGAGGTCCGGCAGCTCCTGGAGGGTCTGGGGGCAGGGGCTGGCTGCAAGCTGTTACCAAAGTATTTCAGTGTTTTAATACCCATTAAGGATATATAGACAGAGACCAAATGAATTACCGCATGGCTACTCATAAAAGTTCCAAGCTTATGCCCACTCTTAAGCTTTATGTAGTCCCATCTTTACCTATTAAGAGCCTGCCCTCTTTGTCTTAAAGAAGAGTTCAGAGCCGACGTCAAGACCTAGTCATACTGCAGGCTCCAGGTGGCACAAAGAAGTCCTTATCCACAAAGGAGCTCTTTATTTTGCTCAATGACTAGTATAGATCTCACCCAAGGGAAATTTGTAAGTCAGCTTACATTATATTTTCACTTGCTGCAATATATTTGCCTTACAATATAGCTTTACCTCCAGGCAGGCTGGCAAACAGGCTGAAATGTGTGAGTGATTGCCCACCTGCCTGCTTGCCTGCAGAATCTGAAAGACCGTCCCATCCCAGACCATGAGCCTGCTGTGAAAATCCATCTGCAGTACCATGAAAGCCCAAATACATATATTGGATTGTAATGGCTCTTCCTTGTCCTCTTCATGGGAGATTCTCACTTGCTGCTTCTTATCAGACACCTAGAGTCTGCTGGTTGGCTAAAAGCAGCTTCTCGGAATGGTCTCTGGGGAAGCATTATAACCCCGGATTCTCTCGTTTCTTCTTCCCGTGTTTCAGTGAAACCTACAGCTTCAGCATAATTTGCTGCTTCCCCTGCCTTCACTCCAGATAATGGCCAGGGTTGCTCATAATCCAACTGACTCTCTACATACCAAGCACAACTTTTGTCTGAATGTAGAGACTGAAAGGAAATTTCACTCTACCCAGAAAGCCATTCAGGAGTTCTGTACTTACAGAAGTCTGAGGTTGTAGAAGACTGAGTTGGAAAGCTTGGATTTTCCAATTCTCCTTGCATATTTACTAGCCTGTGCCTTCGTGCAGGCATTTAAAATCTCTCGAAGCCTCATCTTCCTCAAATGTAGAGTGGAGTCATACTGTGGAGTTCACAGGATCATGATAAGGATTGTAAATGAAATCATAAATGAGAAAGCCATCTGTAAACTAAAAACATCCACCACAAGACCACGGGCTGTAAGAACTAGTGAACAGAAAAGAATCACAAATGTAGAAATAAATCATGGCAGCTGGATGAATATGAGGTAAGCCCGCTATTGTGGTCCAGCCTGGAAAAGAGAGCATCCTGTAACTTCTCCAACACCTTTCTGCAGAGCTTGTGTTGGAGAGCAGAGAGTGGTCTAGAGAAATGCTAGGCAAGAGGGTTACTGCCAGTCTGAGGTTATGCACGCAGGAAAAATATATAGAGAATGGTGGAAAGCATGGGGAAGACAGGGTACCTAAGGTAATACCAAGACTGGGAGAGAGAAAACAGATAAAATGTCTACCACTTCCGCCTGTGTGGTCATTGCTCAGAATTGGTTCAAATAAATCTGGACTTGAGGGTACCATTCCAGAGTGAGGGAGACTGACCAGAAATCTCAACGATACTCTTCCGCTTGAGTCAGTAGCTGCATCCTCTCTCCTCCAGAAAGAAAGCTCTGCTGCCCTGAAGGCTTATTTGGCATTATTAGATTAATTAAGTCATTTTCTGTGCTTAAACTTGAGTATGAATGGTAAGTTGCAGACTGGGCCTCCCGTTTAATCAGCCAGTGGATGTTTTCAGAATAGCACTTTGTTCCTAAAAACATTCAGAAATATGCACATTGTCTCTTTAATGAGACTGTGATATTTATTTATGGCAGAAAGAAGTCTCCCAGCTAAGAAGACTCATTCAAGTGATAGTTGAGTGTCTGGCACTTAGAGCTGTGTTAGATGCTGTATCTGGAGTCGCTTATTATCACCAGTTCATTTTATGAATTTGTTAAAGTTACTCATGTCGCCGAAAGGCCGTGGGACTTTGTGCTGGGGATCAAATCCTGGCTCCACTCTTTGCTAATGACTAAACGTCTGTGGACTGTTCCCTTTATATAAAATAGAGGATTAGATGACTTTTTGTATAAAAGAGAATGAGGATGACTGCAACTCAGAGCTGTTTGGAGACGCAAGACTTTCCGTGACGTGTGAAATGCTGTGTAAAATGCCCGGCGTGTGGTTCTCCATGCGTGTATGTCAGCTGCCCTTCTTCCTGGTTCTCATGTGACTATGTTTTTTTCTTTCTCTTTAAGCTTTGATGTGGAAAATGGCCCTTCCCCAGGTCGGAGCCCGCTGGACCCCCAGGCCAGCTCCTCTTCTGGGCTGGTTCTTCATGCCACCTTTCCCGGGCACAGCCAGCGCAGAGAGTCCTTTCTGTACAGATCAGACAGCGACTATGACTTGTCACCCAAGGCGATGTCAAGAAACTCTTCACTTCCAAGTGAGCAGTAAGTACAAGCTGTCTGGCTCCCTGTCTCACACTTACCTAACCTTTAACACGTCAGAGGAGCAGCACTGTTCCCCTTTAACACAAGGGAAGAGGGAGAAAAAATGTGAACAGGAGCAGAGATGACAACGATAACCACCTTAAGGGCATATATGCTCTCTCGAGTGAGAAATGTATAGCTAGGGTCCACAAGAGTGTTTAAAAACCTTACGCACAGTGTTTGCTTTACTTATGTTATTGATACTTTTTTAAGCTTTTGATTTTATATTGGAGTATAGCCAATCAACAATATTGTGATAGTTTCAGGTGGACCACAAAGGGACTCAGTCATGTATATACATGTATCCATTCTCCCCCGAACCTCCCTCCCATCCAGGCTGCCACATAACATTGAGCAGAGTTTCCTGTGCTAAACAGTAGGACCTTGTTAGTTATTCATTTTAAATATAGCACCTTGGACCCAAACTCCCTAAGTATCTCTTTCCCCTATTCTCCCCTCCCCGCTGAAGTTCATTCTCTAATACTTAAAAAAAAAGTTTTTATTCAGCTTCATTTCCTGAACTGCTGACTCGTTTATGGCATGAGAACCTTAATACTTTTATGCAAACCACAATCTAACTTTGCAAGGCATGCACAGTTTACATCAGGCTATAGCAGAGAAGGAAAACAGTGGTTGGTGACATGCAACTTCTCTGAGTGGCCTTTGCTGGGTAACATTTAGTAAGCTGTCATCTAGTCACATGTCTGTGTCCCCTCTCTGGAACCTTGACACAGTGCCCACTTATTGCCTGGCTCCTGGGTGAGACAGGACACACTTCCACCACCCTATTAAGCATGCCTGATGTTTGTGTTTTGCTGCTATTAACTGGAGATCTCTAATTTTTATTTAAAGAACAGTGACAGGGTTGTGTTACTTGTTTATTAAGTTTCTGAAACCAAATAAAGTTTGATGATGGAATGCGAGCCTTAAAAGGTTTCTGGGCACATGTACAATTGTTCTTAATATCATATGGTATAAAAATATCAGTAGCTCCCTAAAGTCTCCAGACTGGAAAATTCCGCTGGGCTCTCCTCAGTTGTTGGGAAGGAAGCTAAGAAGGGTCACCCTTTTGTGAAAGGGGCACAGGGCATTTTAAACCTACCAGTAAGAAAATATGCCCCAGGGCACTTCTACCAGCTAATTTTAATAGAAGCATGTGCTCAGTCGCTCAGTCGTGTCCAACTCTTTGCCATCATATAGACTATAGCCCACCAGGCTCCTCTATCCATGGAATTCTCCGAGCAAGAATACTGCTGGTGCACTGGGAAGACCCAGAGGAATCGGGTGGAGAGGGAGGTGGGAGGGGGGATCAGGATGGGGAATACGTGTAAATCTATGGCTGATTCATATCAATGTATGACAAAACCCACTGAAAAAAATAAATCAATAAATAAAGGAGAAATTGAAAAAAAAAATAAAAAATAAAACAAACAAAAAAAAAGAATACTGGAGTGGGTTGCTGTTTGCTCCTCCAGGGGATTTTCCCAACCTAGGAATAGAACCCAAGTCTCCTGCATCTTCTGCATTGGCAGGTGGATTCTTTACCATTGAGCCATCTAGGAAGCCCTTAGTAGAAGCGCTCCTGCCCTAAAACATCTCAATCATGGGTGGACCAAAACTCATTTGGCTAATATTTACTGAAGCTCGGGGCTTCCCTGTGGCTCAGTTGCTAAAGAATCTGCCTGCAGTGAGGGAGACCTAGGTTCGATCCCTGGAAAGACCCCCTGGAGAAGTGAAAGGCTACCCCCTCCAGTGTTCTGGACTGGAGACTTGCATGGACTGTACAGTCCATGGGGTCACAGAGTCAGACACAACTGAGTGACTTTTACTTTCACTTTCTCTGCTGACACTCACCTGTGTTCCAGGCAGTGTGCCAGGCTCTGGGAGTAAAAGATGAACAGAATAGAGGAAAAATCACAGAGAAGTTAAGAAATAAATGCTATTCTCAAAAAAGTTGCACGTTCTCAGGAAGGTTACAATTAGATAAGAAAGAGGAACTCTGGTGCTATGTGGAAGGAAGCATTCAGTGAGTGCCTACCATGGAGCCCTGTTTATTCACATACGTGATCTCGCTTAATGTTTGCAGCAGTCCTGTCAGGCAGGCGGCATTATTATCTCTTTTCTATAGAGGATGAAACAGAGATTCTGAGACATTGAGAAACCCACCCCTCCCATCTGACTGTGTGCCTTGCTATTATCCCTTGATGTGGATAAGACGGACTCTGCCTATGCTTTTCAAACTGCAAAGTAGATCTCTACTGAGAGGTAGAAAATGTGAACGCAGGGTAGAAGTGACCTCTTTGCTGTAGATCACGTAGCACTAAGGAAATTTCTGACCAAGGTTCAGATGGGGACTTTGACAGTGAACATACCTGGAATTCTCTCTTCCACCAAAACAAACACCTTTCACCTTTCACCTTTCTCCTCCCTGGGCAGAAGATGTGCCAAGCTGGAGGTAATTAGAGTTTCATTCATAGCATTTCATGGGAGAAAGACTAACTTTGGACAGCAGCTAGTGGCTCCCCCAGACTCATGACAAATAGCTTGATGTGTCTCCGGGCCACTCAGAGGCTTCCCAGCAGATTCGAACCAAATTTCAAATTAAACTCCACCAATTCCTTACTTACAATCAAAAGGTTATAGAAAATTTTGAACTTGAAGAGATCTTAAAGATCACAGTTCAACTCAGTCTATAGCTATAGAAACAGGCATCTAGTTCTGAATGACTCTGTATCCAGGGTCCCTAATATTAATGGCTAGCCTCTTATCAACCAGCAAAAATTTCCCCTAGCTTTAGAACCTATATAGTGTTGCCAACTTTAGATTTAGATAGGTAAGTATATAAGCAAGATAACTAGTATCATTCTCACTTAAAAAAAAAAGAAAAAACTTTAAAACATAGAGCACACTTCCAAAATAAATACTCCTTCCCAAGAAAACACATTTGGCAACATCATATCATCCTGTCAAAGATACTGATAACAAGATATATTAACATTTTTGAGTGACTAAAAATAGCACACAATGTTGTTTTGCAAATATTTAAACATGACAGTAAAACTTTCATGTATTTGTCAGTTTAGGAATTTATATTCCTCAACAAAGCAATAAGTAGGACTTGAATATCCAGATTCTTCTGGAATTTCATTTTATCTGGACTACATTGGAAAATCCAGTTTTACACAGGTGTGTGCTAAGTCACTTCAGTCATGTCCAACTCTTTGTGACCCCATGGACCATAGCCCACCAGGCTCCTCTGTCCATGGAATTCTCCAGGCAAGAATACTGGAGTGGATTGCCATTTCCTCTTCCAGGGGATCTTCCCAATCCAGGGATCAAACCCGGGTCTCCTGTGTTGTAAGCAGATTTACACGGATATCTTGAGCTAAACTGAAATCATGCTTTCAAAGCTATTTGACCCAACTATTACTCTTCAGGATGACTTGACATAAATAGAGGAACCACAGTCCCTGAACCTCTTGCTGCTTCTCCTGCCTTCTATTCACAAAGTCAAGAGAAAGAAGGACAATAATAGAGCTGGAATCTTCACGTGAAGGCTGTGGGGTGAGGGCTGCAGCCTGTTCCCCACTCAGGAGTCCTCATATCAAGCACAGAACAGCCATGAATTTACATAAGAGGTAGAACATCCTGCATAATTCCTTGGCATTAAATCTTAACAGTAGAGACAATGCTGTCTTTTTACAGCTTTCATCTGAACTCTTTCAGGAGGAAAAATATAGGCAGGGAGAATGAATAAACAGATACTAAGTAAAAATGTGAATGGAAAATTAAAAGTGGCTTTAACATAGAGCAACAAAAGAGAGACTGAAATAAGGGTTTCTAGTAAAGAAAACTAGATGACCATTGGATCCCAAAAGGAAATCCCCCATGCTTTCCTAGATGTGGCAATAATTTACTGGTCTCTCTTCAGTTCCTGTGTTTAGTCATCTTTAATGGAGTGCGTCTATATACCAAGGTACAGATTTCCCTAAGGGAACATAAAGTATTAGGAATTGGGGAGGCCGGCTATATTGTCCAAAACTTTGGAGGAACCAACCTGGGCAGGACCAACTTTTGATTATCCACCAGTAAAGCCACAGGGAAGGAAGATCCCTATTTCCTTTATTTAGTCATCCTATTTGCAGTCTTATACAGACAAGTTTTTAAAGACACTGTTGATGTGAGAAGTGATCTCTAGAGAGTGCAGTCACGGGAAATGAGATCTGAAAACCAAGAGGAAAAGTAGAAATAACAGCCCACTTAAATTTAAGACCTGTTTATTGATGGGCTACCAAAAAAGTACAATGTGGTATCTAAGACTTGAGTTACAGCCATTATACCTACTAGCACATAACTTTAAGACACTGAATGTTTTTCATATTGTCTAAATTATCTATAAATAAAAAAACACATTTATTAAGCATTTCCTATATACTATTTAAAGTATTTACATATTTTAACTCATTTATTCTCCCTAATGCGTGAATACTATAATTCAGTATTATAGTACTATCATTGTTTTGGTACTATAATTGTCTTGGTGGTACTATAATTGTCTTGGTGGTACTATAATTGTCTTGTCTTAAAAAGGAGAACACTGGAGCACAGAGAGGTTAAGTAATTTGCCCAGTAAACAGGGAAACACAACTCAAATTCAGGGAATCTAGATGACTAAACCATATGGATATTCGGTACATAAACAGACTAAATAATGATGAAAAATTAAAATAATGATAGAAATCTCTGCTCTGCCTACCTTTCCAGCTGTTACAAAAGTAATATCCATCCTTCCTTTGAACAAAAATTTGCTTCCATTTAGACCCTTGCAAGCAAATGAGACATCTTCTGTGTCTTCAAGGGAGCTAAAATATTAGTAAGTCAATGTTCTGTACTTAGTCACTCAGTCATGTCCTACTTTTTGCGATTCCATGGACTGTAGCCCACCAGGCTCCTCTGTCCATGGGATTCTCCAGGCAAGAATACTGAAGTGGGTTGCCATGGCCTCCTCCAGGGGATCTTCCCCACCCAGGGATCAAACCTGGGTCTGCCGCATTGCAGGCAGATTCTTTACTGACTGAGCCAAGCCAATAGGTAGTTGTAATACCTTCAGAAAAGAGCAGTGGTAGAAAGCGATGCCCAGGACTTTGAGAGATCTGGCCTGGCAAAGTGAGAGGCCTACTTTGAGGAGTCACAGCTAAGCTAAAGGAATCAGCAGAAGGGTGTGCAGGAAGAAAGGCCATGTGCTCACTGACTCTAGTTCTCAAGAATGCTTTGGGGAAGCACAACTCAGTGTGGCTCAGGCAAAGAATGTGAAAGGATGAGGAAGTGGTGAGACACACGCTAGAGAAGTAAGCAGGACCCTCACCAGGAAGGGCCTGTGTGAGGACTTAGCATTTATGCTGCAGGCAAGCAGCCTGGAGCTACCAAAGGCTTTTAAACAGGAAAATACATAGACAAAAGTTTTAAAAGATAACTCTGATTACAATCTAAAGAACAGTTTGGAGGGTGTACAAATCCTAAAGCTATTTCCAAGAGCCAAATGGAAGGGGCTTTGGTAATTTACATAATAAAGAATGGGATTCTACGTTAGAACCGACTCTTTGTGACCCCATGGACTGTAGCCTACCACACTCCTCCATCCATGGGATTTTCCAGGCAAGAGTACTGGAGTGGGTTGCCATTTCCTTCTCCAGAGGGTCTTCCCAACCCAGGGATCGAACCTGGGTCTCTGGCATTGTAGGCAGACACTTTTACCATCTGAGCCACCAGGGAAGTCTTAGAACAGATCTAGTGGGCAATTAATAAATATTTGCAAGTTAGGATGGCGGTGGTTGACTGTGGGATGAGGGAGAGGGGGGTTTCAGACTTGACCAACGAGATCAATGCTTGCCCCATTCCCTAAGGTCAAGAACATTACCTTACCACGAAATAAGACACATGAAAATGCTTTGTAAACTGTAAAGTACAATATAAATATTAGTACTCTTGATTTTAATGGGGGCAGAAATGACTATCTTAAAGAAGTTCTCACCAGCTGGAAAAATAGACCTGCAATTCTTTAATTATAATAATGATGATACCTACTACTAATGAGACTAACTATAACTGAATAACAAAAGTGCTTTTATGTGCCAAGCACTGTTGTAAGACTGGTACATACATAATAACTTATTTAAATCTCACAACATGTTGTGAGAGGCATAGAGTGGTTGCCTAAAGTCTCATAGTTTGTAATAGTGCAGCTGAGAAGCAAACCAAAGGCCATGTGGCTGCAAAAGCTGTACTCTTAACTACAGTAGTATATTATACAGTATAGTCTGTTTCTCTGAGATGGCCTAAAATCAATGTTACAAAAAAAGTACAAGTAAAATTCTGCATGTAGATAGGAAACAGAGAAAGGTGAAACTGATAAAATCCAGAGTGTAGCAGTAGGAAGAAGCATTTTTGCTTTCTCGAAAAGTATTTCATTGTTGAGCGCAGACCCACGCTCAATTAAGACCCACAGAGTTGTTGTTTAGTTGCTAAACTGTGTCTGAGACCCCATGGACTATAGCCTGCCAGGCTCCTCTGTCCATGGGATCTTCCAGGCAAGAATACTGGAGTGGGTTGGCATTTCCTTCCAGGAAATGGGCACCTTTCTGGCCCAGAAATCGAACCCGAGCCTCCTGCATTGGCAGGCAAATTATCACTGAGCCACTGGTGAAGCCCATTAAGACCCTCAGAGAACTTGTCTCCAATTAGCCTACAGAATTGTAATGTTCTTGTATTGTCGCTAGATGGTGCTCGTGCCATGGTTCTGAATATCTGGCCTTGTTCCTGCGGGATATTGCCCTCTCTAGTGGTTTGGGCAACTAACAACTACATCATTTTTATAACCAATCAAGTATTTTGTTACATTCATGCCCTTTTCTTATCCATATATCAAATTATGATTTTAAACATTTGGACTAGTTTTATAAATTATCTGGCTGTACTCAAATCGAAGTTTTTTCTTTGTTTTCTTATCTACAAATTATCTGATCGTTTCTATAGCAGTTACTGTCTGACACACAGCATTAGCTTTTACAGTTCAAATTCTTCCAGGGACCCAGTGCTCAGGATCTGAAAATTCATCCCTTGCCTCTGAATGTTCTACTCTCATAAATTTCAGAAGTTTCATAATAATAAAGTGATTTTGACGCGGGGCCCTCTCTGAATTTTTTTAGTTCCATTCAGTTCAGTTCAGCCACTCAGTCATGTCCGACTCTGCGACCCCATGGACTGCAGCACACCAGGCCTCTCTGTTCATCACCAGCTCCTGGAGTTGACTCCAGGAGGAGTCAACAATGACATCATGTCATTGAGTTGATGATGCCATCCAACCGTCTCATCCTCTGTCATCCCCTTCTCCTTCCCTCAATCTTTCCCAGCATGAGGGTCTTTTCAAATGAGTCAGTTCTTTGCATCAAGTGGCCAAAGTATTGGAGTTTCAGCTTCAACATCAGTCCTTCCAATGAACACCCAGGACTGATCTCCTTTAGGATGGACTGGTTGGATCTCCTTGCTGTCCAAGGGACTCTCGAGAGTCTTCTCCAATGCCACAGTTCAAAAGCATCAATTCTTAGGTGCTCAGTTTTCTTTATGGTCTAACTCTCAACCATACGTGACCACTGGAAAAACCATAGCTTTGACTAGACTTACCTCTGTTAGCAAAGTAATGTCTCTGGTTTTTAATATGCTGTCTATCTTGGTCATAACTTTTCTTCCAAGGAGCAAGCATCTTTTAATTTCATGGCTGCAGTCACCATCTGCAGTGATTTTGGAGCTCAAAAAAATGAAGTCTGCCACTGTTTCCATTCTTTCCACATCTATTTGCCATGAAGTGATGGGACCAGATGCCATGATCTTAATTTTCTGAATGTTGAGCATGGGCTACCTGCTGTGGGTCCACGCCTGAGCTCCACACCAGCTGAGCCCATGCTGGCCCAAGCCCCCGTGCACTGCTGGCCAGGCTTTGCACTCGCTCACTGTCTTTGAATTTTTTTAACTTCCCTTTAATCATTAGTTTGTACAGTTCTAGTAGCTCCCTATTCATGCAACAATATATCTGCTTTGGGCACTATTTATGTGTGAGATTTGCTCTTCTTATTTAACTTTTCTTGGGAATTTAGATTCCAGAAATCCAGGAGCCATAGTTGATCTACTTAAGTCTAACACTATCACTGTATTCCCAACTCACCCGGATGTCTTCTGAACAATATGAACTTCACAGCAGAAATCTGAACAAATAGTAGGCTATTTCACCCATCTGAAGTTCAAGTTCATCCCCCAAAAAAGGCTTGGGAAGGGGCAGTTCTTGTAACATCTCACCACCCTGCATTTATTACAACTGCATGTCTCTTCTCTCTTACTCTGTCTCTCGTTTTCACTCCTCTCCAAAAACCCTGAGGTTCTTCCTTCGGATCTCTCTATATACTCCCATCCATGAAGCCACTCTCTGCCATTGCTTCAGTGGTCCCCACTATTGTAAGTCCTAAATCTCTAGCTCTAATCCCCATATTTTAGTCCTCCCAACTTGCTCTTTCCACCGGGATATCAATGAGTATCTTAAAACTCAATGTGTGAGAAAGTGACACACCTCCTCCAACTCCTCACTTTTTTATTTCTACTCATGACTTTCTACTCATCACTATTTTCCCAGATACCTGTTCTAAAAATGAAAATAGTATTTCTGTATGAACCCTATCCAACTAATGCCAAGTCCTTAGCAACAAGTTCAGGGTCTCTTCCAGTTGTCTTTGCTTGTTTCTTCCTCTGCCTCACCAAAGTCTTCTTCATCTGAGAGACAGCAGTGTCCTTCCAACCACTCTTCTTGGCTCTGGCCTCGCTCCTGTCTACCTCTCATGCCCATAGCATTTTGCTTTCTAAAGCACTTTTCTGTTCGCCTGTCTCACCGCTAACCTTGTTTCTTCTGCAGAGTTACACATCAATTCCACAGCCATTGTTCACAATGTCCATAATATGCGAGTGGGGGACCTTCGAGCATTGTCCTCTGCAAATGTCTGTCATGTACTCAGCTCTGTCCTAACAACCACCAAGCATCTCCAGGTCCAGTACTTTCCCATTTCAGTGCCTCAAACTTGTATTGCTCTCATTAGAGCATCTACCATCCCTACCTTTTAAAGCCTGTACTTTCAAATTCATCTCGAATACCACCTGTTCAGTCAAGCCTTTCTTGACTTGTCTGATCTGTAATTATCACTTCTGCTTTGTACCCCCATTAAGTATCAATTGTTTGTATTTTCATTCTGTATTTATATGAGTTATACTATCTACTTCAGTGTTTTGGATATTTTTTTTGTCTCCTGTTTTAATTTGAGGGGATCACGAACTCTGTATAATTCAGTCAATCATGCAGGGCCATCATAAAACAGGAAAACATAATGGTTAAAAGCACAGATTTTTGGGATCCAATAGTCTTAGTTCTTCCACTTATTAACTATGTGCTGGTTAAGCAATGGCTTACCTACTCTGAGCTTTGGTATTATCTTCAAAATAGGCCTAAGATTAGCTGCTGCAAGTCTTCTTACAAGAGTTAAAGGAGGTTTCATGCAGGACCTGACAGATGGGGATCACTCAAAGAACGCTTAGTCCTGTCAATGTTCAGTTTATAGTCACTGTACAAAGCAGATGCACAGAAAGTTTCCAAGATAAAATTGAAGGGGGGCTTCTAGCTAAAGACCACAGTAGAAAGGAAAATATTGTACTAAATGAAACCCTAAAATAAAAACCCACACTAGAGAAGAGATCCCCAAGGATACAGGTGTTATCCAAGCCTGGATCCCAAGGCCTCACCTGATGCCTGATGCTGGGCAGATGCTTAATAACCATTGGTTGCCCTCCCATAGCTAGCAAATAAATGCCATATTTGTGCAGTGGTCGTGAATACAGAGCAGATGATGAGACAGTGAAGGAAACTCATTGTCCACCACGTTCTGCGCAATTCATGATTCACCCTGTGATAGCAAATTGGCCCGATTGTGTGTCTGCAGCTCAGGCCAGCATGTCCTCTAATGGTTTTAATGGAGGTCTTGCTGCATGTGGATTTAAGATTTATCAAAGCCTGTGCCAGAGAGAGAAGTCTTTTCTGAAAACACTTCTGAGTATTCCCAAGTACAGAATTTACATGGCTCAGCTCAATCAAATCTCTGGGACATAGTGAGAGACAATGATATGATAATAGTAGGTTCAGTCCCTACACTCCCTTAAAAGCTTTTCCTTGGGTACTTTAAGAAAAAAGTTATATTAAAAACAAAAGTAATGGGCTTCCCAGACAGAAATCTGTGTTTAAATGGCATTAAGGCTGTGGTTCAAATCAACAAAAGCCAGGAAATCCAAAGTTAACCTTTATCCAGACTGTTAGGCCATTTTTTCCAGCCCTGTGTGTGCCTGTGAGCAGCCCTCCCTTTGAATTTCCTGGCTCTGGCGACCAAAATCCACAAATCGCTTTGAATTACAGTTCTCCGGGTCTGCTATTTAATGAGAATATACCCTGAAGACATAAACTTACTTGCAAGTGTTTTTATGTGTCGCCACTGTAAATCTAGGAGCTATGAACCTGGTGGGTTTTTCTTTTTTCTTTCAAGTTCCTGAAATTCCCATCTCTGCCTACATCAGTCCTGCCTTATATCCAGGTAGAATGACTTGTCTAACATTTGTGTTGGCCACACCAATGAAGTTTAATGACAGTTTATGTGTAATAGTTATAATGCAAATACATTTTAAAGTATTTTTTTTTTCCTCTCTTTTCACCAGACATGGCGATGACTTGATTGTAACACCTTTTGCCCAGGTATGTATCATGCTGGCCTGGCTCATTCTCACTCTGTCCCCGGGTATAGTTTCTAAGAGTGGCCTGTGAACCTACCTATCCCTCTCCTTTTGTTCCTAACCACTCCTAACTGTGGAAATATTTTCCTTTTAGGTCCTCGCCAGCTTGCGAAGTGTGAGAAACAACTTCACTCTGCTGACAAACCTTCACGGAACATCCAATAAGTAAGCACACACGTTTGTGAAGTTATGAATCCCTTCCAAAAGGTGAAGCACTGAATATCACTAACACACACACAAACACACAACTTAACACTAATGAATGGAAATTTGTCCTCCTAGCTAGGTTAGGATACATGATAAAATTTGAAAGTAGGATGGATCACCATAATATTTTAGAACTGGTATCACTTCATGGCAAATAGATGGGGAAACAGTGCAAACAGTGGCTGACTATTTTCCTGGGCTTCAAAATCACTGCAGATGGTGATTGCAGCCATGAAATTAAAAGACGCTTACACCTTAGAGGGGAATGTTATGACCAACCTAGATAGCATATTGAAAAGCAGAGACATTACTTTGTTAACAAAGGTCTGTCTAGTCAAGGCTGTGGTTTTTCCAGTAGTCATGTATGGATGTGAGAGTTGTACTATAAAGAAAGCTGAGCACCAGAGAATTGATGCTTTTGAACTGTGGTGTTGGAGAAGACTCTTGAGAGTCCCTTGGACTGCAAGGAGATCCAACCAGTCCATCCTAAAGGAGATCAGTCCTGGGTGTTCATTGGAAGGACTGATGTTGAAGCTGAAACTCCAATACTTTGGCCACTTGATGCAAAGAACTGATTCATTTGAAAAGACCCTGATGCTGGGAAAGATTGAGGGCAGGAGGAGAAAGGGATGACAGAGGATGAGATGGCTGAATGGCATCACCGACTCAATGGACACAAGTTTGGGTGAATTCCAGGAGTTGGTAATGGACAGGGAGGCCTGGCGTACTGCAGTTCATGGGGTTGCAAAGAGTCAGACACGACTGAGCAACTGAATTGAACTGAAGACGTTAGAAATTAGTCCAGATCTTATTAATCTTTGTATCTTTAACACTTAGTAGACAAGAGTTTAACAAATGAAACGATGAGATTTTTTTCCTTTTTCCTTTTGTATTTACTGCTCGAAAATATGAATACTCATCAGTAAAGACCATAAATTCTATTAAAATTCTTTTGGACTAAGCTATTAATGAGTTCAGACATGCAAACTTAAGATTAAAAGTAACAAAAGCTCAGGTCCAAGTTGCCTTTGTTTTGGTAATATATAAACAGATGCATGCAATTTGATGAGTAAGAGTAGCATTATCCTCTCTTCTGTCCTTAAGAAGCTACATAAACTTGGCCATTTCAACTAACATGGCTGAATTGTGGTCTCCTTATCTGTGAAATGAAAGGTTTGAACTGATCATACTGCAGTAGCCTTCTCCTCCAAAATCATTTCAATCTGTGGGTCTAAGTGCTATGTAGTGCACTACCCAGCCATTTAACAATCATCGCAGAAATCAGAAGGTCATAGAACCAAACTTCCCTGGTGTTTCAGTGGATAGAGTCTGCCTACCAATGCAGGGGACACAAGTTCAATCCCTGATCCAGGAAGATTTTACGTGCTGCGGAGCAAATGAAGTCCGTTCGTAACAACTACTGAGCCCATGTGCCGCAACTACTGAAGCCTGTGGGCCTAGAACCTGTGCTCTGCCACGAAAGAAGCCGCCATAATGGGAAACCTGCATACCTCAAGAAAGAATAGCAATGAAGTGTAGCCCCTGCTCACGGCAACTAGAGAAATTCGTGTGCAGCAAGGAAGACCTAGCACAACCAAAAATAAATGTTTTTTTTTTTTTTTTTTTAAATAGGAGATCATAGAACTCATGATCCTGGAATGGTAGGGCCAGAGAGAACTTTGACACCATTGATTCAGCAGCTTTGTTTTACAGAAGGAGAAATCAGGCCCTCAGAAATCCAGCAAGTTGCTAACAACCACACCATAGGCTAAAGACACACCAGGACAAAACTCTAACTAAATCTCCTGATTTTTCTAAGCTAGTGTTCACCCTGTAGGAAATCCTGTCTCTCTAGTCTTTCTGAAATTATTCTTCAACCGTCTATTTCTTTTATCTAAATTTTTATTGAATGGAGTTATTAAAAGTAAGAGTAGACCCTACTTTGAAAGTTAACTTTTCCTTTCACTGTTCTATCATTTTTCATGGGGGCTTCCTGTGAGATGATCCTGCATATTCCTATGGAGTTTTCCCCATCATAAGTTTCTCCTCCTCTAAATTATTCTCTGAAGTGCCACCGTAAGAATCTTTTTCACTACTGTGTGACTGTGTCACTTTTCAGCTTCAGTGGTTCACTGTCTAATCATTAAGATGAATGCAGGTACTTGGCCCGAAGGTGTCTTGTGATCTAACTCAAGCTAGCTGGATTGATTGTTGATTGAGTTTATATTGGATGCAGTATACAGGAAAGCTAGAAGCTTTCCCAACCTCATTTGCAGTGGTGAACTGAGTGAAAGGTGCTCGGTCATCTCTGACTCTTTGTGATCCCATGAACTATATAGTCCATGGAATTCTCCAGGCCAGAATACTGGAGTGGGTAGCCTTTCCCTTCTCCAGGGGATCTTACCAACCCAGGGATAGAACCCAGGTCTCCAGATTCTTTACTAGCTGAGCCACAAGGAAAGCCCTCATTTGCAGAGGTGCTCTGTGTTTATTATTAAATAATTATCTCAACAAGAATTTATTTAGATACTATTCATCCATGCATTTTTGTTTGTACTTAACAAATATGTATTGAGCACCACCTTGTACCAGGCACTAGTGATATAATAGTGACCAGAACATACAAGTTGTCTGCCCTTTTCAGGATTTTCATTCTAATGGGACGTGCCCAGAGGTACAGAGGTGTACGATCAGACCAGGAGTCTGGCCACATGATATCACATTCTAACAACTGCGTCATATTTGTTCCCTGCATGTTCTGTTCTATATCCTAATCATGGACTTACTGTTCTCACTTCCTAAAGTGTCTCTCACCACCTTCCATTGATTGTTCCACTGAATCTTGCTTGTCCTTTATAACACTCCTCTGTGTCACCCTCACCAGGATGCTTCCCCTGACCCTGTCAAGCCTGGCTGAGCACCCTTCAGTGGCCCCAGAACACTCTGCAAATCATGTATGGATCTTTGCCACCACTACTACTAGACCGTGTGTCTTGTAAGGACCCTTGAAAATTGCATTTACTTTTCCTTGACTCTCTAAGAATTAGCAGAACACCTGACAAATAGTGTTTGCTCCATAAGTATTCATCATTAATTCTCTGAATTAATAATTGTTAGAGAAATGTTTAGAAAATTACTTTTTCAAAAGTGATCCTTTCTGTTTCCCCACTTTTTTTTCTTTACAGAATATGGCTTCTGGGGCCTTATTTATCACTTCCTAACTCAATTCTACCTATTGAAAATTATGTGACTTGGGGAATTATTTCACCTCTCTGGAGCTCAGTTTCCCAGTCTGTAAACAGCATTGTTCTGAGAATGAAATTTGTTGATATTTGTAAAGCATTTATAACAACTTATAGCACATGGTAAGTGCTCAATAAATGTGACTTATTGTAAGTGATGGTTACATTTCTCTTGCTGAAGCCGGAAATAGTGTGACACTTTGGAGTTTTCACGTCCATTATCTCAGTTATCATCACTGTAAATACGATTTGTGATGTGACAGGCGTGTTGCCTCTGCTCAGTGGACAAGGAGCCAGAGCTCAGGGAAATCAAATGTTTAGTGCAAAAACAGCTCACTCCTGGGGCCATGCCAAACCAGTCTTGAAGCCTGGCATCCTAATTCTTGCTGTGCTCTTTTATAAGGAAAACGCAGTTTTTTCCTTCCTATGTAGTGAGAAGCCTAGTTCTTCCCGCCTGGGTTTTGTCTTCCTGTGAGTCTTCTTTACTCTCCACACAAAACACTTCACTTCTGACACATCTGGTCACCAATCCATGGAGATTTCCCCCCACAATTACAAGCAAATGTTGGACACCAACTGGATGTCTGAAAGTTTAATTCAATCCCAACACTGTCTGCATGGAGATAGCATCAGATCCCACGGGTTAAGGGCTCAGTCCCACGAGATTGCACACTGCCTTCCTCCCCACTTTTCAGACACTAGTCACAAGCTCAGATTATCATCTGTGCTTCTGATTGCACCAGCTGTAGATTCTAATGAATCTATATCTATTCTATTTCAACCTATATCTATATCTAATTTATTCTAACGCGCCCCTCCCCCAGGCCTCATTAATTTGCCTGAGCTGCTCACAGAATCTAAGGAAACACTTAACAGTTTACCACACACAGTTTACCAGTTTATTAAAGGATATGATAGAGGATACAGGTCAACAGCCTGATGAAAAGATACACAGGTCCAAGCCCGGGAGGGTCCTGAGCACAGGAGTGTCTATCCTCATGGAGCTGGGGTGTATCACCCTCCTGGTGTGGATGTGTTTGCCAGCTTGGAAGTTCTCTGATACCTGTATTATTAGAATTTGACGGAAGTTTCTTCACATAGTCATGATCAATTATTAACTCCGTTTCCAGCCCTTCTCTCCTTTCTGGCGGATGAGGGATATGGCTGAAAATTCTAAGCTTCTATTCATATCTCAGTATTTCAGGTGACCAGCTCCCATCCAGTCCCCAGGATACAGAGTCACCTCTTTAGAACAAAAGATGCTCTAGTGCTCTTCTTACTTAGGAAATTATAGGAGTTTTGGGAGCTCTGTATCAGGAATCAAGGCAGAGACCTATATATATATATATATATATTATTATCTCACATCTTTCCATTTACTACACCTGTTCAGTCTTCTGCATTATGGGATGAAATTTCTGAAGGTTTTGGGACAGAGTCATTTAAGAACTTATGGAATAGCTGAAGGTCAGAGAGCCTGAGGCAGAGACATGAGCTAGGAGAGGGTTTCAAGAATTAAAATGTGAAGAGTGAAACCCTGAACCAAGATGATGGAGGTGGGAATTGGGGAAGAAGTGATGAATAAAGGTACATTCCAAAGGCTTCTTTAGCATAGCAGGACCCCAAACCACTACACTGCACAGCTCCAGGGAGAAGAGGTGTGTGGGGGGTGATGTGATGGAATGTTTTCAGTTACTGTTTTCTTAGCATGGGCTTGGAGGTCTTTCCTCTGTGAAAGTATCAGGCAATTCCTTCTAACCCTGCTGATTAGGTAGCATTAATGGTAAAGAATCAGCCAGCTAATGCAGGAGACTCAGGAGACAAGGATTCAATCCCTGGGTCAGGAAGATCCCCTGAAGGAGGGCATGGCAATCCACTCCACTATTCTTGCTTAGAGAATCCCATGAACAGAGGAGCCTGGCAGGTTACAGTCCATGGGGTCCCAAAGAGTCAGACACGACTGAGCAACTAAGTATGCACACACGCACTGATGATTACAGGCTGTCAGCTGAAGCAGTTTCTGGGGAATCAGATTTTTCCATAGCCTTGGGGTTTTGAACCACAAACACATGCAGAGTTGCCATACACAGAGTGCCCTAGGACCATAGCTGCCATACAGAGAGCTCATCCAGAGCTGAGGACTGAGGACTCAGGCTGAGGACTGCCCTCCGAATCATGGCCCTTTGTGTCATCTCTGGTTCAAAGCACACTCAGCAAACATAATAGATCCCCGGCAGTAGGAAAGTTGCATCTAATCTGGTGTCATTGTTGTTCAGTTGCTCAGTTGTGTCCAAGTCTTTGCGACCCCATGACTGCAGCACACCAGACTTCCCTGTCTTTCACCATCTCCTGGAGCTTGCTCAAACTCATGTCCATTGAGTTGGTGATGCCATCCAACCAGCCCATCTTCTGTCATCCCTTTCTCCTCCTGCCCTCAATCTTTCCCAGCATCAGGGTCTTTTCCAATGAGTTGGCTCTTCATATCAGATGGCCAAAGCATTGGAGCTTTAGCTTCAGCATCAGTCCTTCCAATGAATATGACTCATGGTCATTCCCAAATTCATACCCATATTTGTACAGAGTTGATCCCCCTATTAAGTTCAAGTACTTCCTTAAAATCACCACCAACCAACATGTCCATCACTAGAGCTTCACCAAAGGGAGCTGAGATTGCTTTGGTCTAGCTCAGGCTCAGAAGTGAACATTGGGGCAGCCTGGCAGGGGCAGGTTGGAAAACTGAGGGCCCATTTAATGCACTTCATTCTATTCCCAGTCAATACCATCAAACAAGTAAAAACAACGGAGACAAAAATATCTATTAGGAATGTATCCACCAGACCAAGAGGATTGTCCTTCCCACCCCAACCCTGATATTCACTGATCTCAACAACTGAAACAGCAAGGTTCATGGAACTCAGAAGTTGCTTTCTGGGATGTTTGACTTGGGTTCCTGAGAGCCATTCCTTGACTTGAATGTAACATTTAAGTAATAATTATATCCTTAGAATGGTTTTCATAAGAACATCTGGGTAGTATGTGTGTTTTCTTTTTAATATGAAAAGGAACTCCCACATAGAACTATACTTTTCACAAGTCAAGATTTCCTTTATCTCTTGGCTCTTTGCTTAGTATAAAAGCAGTCCATTGTCTGAGCTTTACCACCCAAAGGGTGAAAAATCTCAGAGTTCCTGTTGAGGTGATTTCCTTGAACTTCCATGAAATGTTTTATTGAGGGCTGCTTGATTGGGCTTGTATTTCTTGGCTTCAAATTGAAACCTATATTTCCTTTGTCCCAGGAATTTTGAAACTAAAGCTTTCATTTAGAGTTAATTCAGATAAGCATCCCTAAAGCATTTACTGGCTTTAAACAGACTGCTGGAGAAATCACATGTGAATAAGAATGCCTACCATTCAGCAGTCTGATAACCAGGGAATAGAGCTGGAGCAAAGAGGTGTCCCTCATCATCCAACTCTGTCACTAACATCACTCGTATCACTGGTAGCTCCCAGGAGATCATGTTACATCACCATATTAACATTCTTCCAAAGTGTAGTTAAATCAACATTATATGAAATCTTTGAAAAAGAATTAATAGCCACTGAATTTTTTTTTTCAGTATATATCTGAAGTATCTTTCATTGCTTTGTGTCCTTTGGCATGGGACTTAAATTAGCTGAGAATAATAAAATCTTGAGCATTCAGAGCTGGAAAGAACCTAGCCAAATTTCCTCAGAGTGAGGGAGGAAATATATGTAAAACCTCTCACACAGGAGCTGGCACATTGTAAATTAGCAGTAAATGTTACTTGCTGCCTGTTCTCCCCAAGTGAGGAAGAAACAGAATTTCAGTGAGTTGCCCAGGGCTATATAGTTAGAAGGTGCCAGAACCAGGATTAGAATTCCTGTCTTCTTATTCATAGTCCAGCTCTTTTTCCACTGTGCTATTCACGGCTGGAAAGTATTAACTGCTGTGGCCATATTATCCTCCCTATTAATATCACCACCTTTACAACCCAGGCATAGAACTTATGATTATTCCATAAGTTAGGGAACTTTGGACTCACAATGGCCATTTTCTTCTGGCACTCTCATGCCCCACAGGCAATACTGCACCCACCAGACATCATTCGTTCATTTAAAATGTATTGAGCTTCTTCTTTGTACCGGGTCTTGAGAAAAAGTGACAAACCTTCATAAATGTTGTTGTTTAGTCGCTAAGACCCCATAGACTGTAGCCCTCCAGGTTCCTCTGTCCATGGGATTTCCCAGGCAAGAATACTGGAGTGGGATGCCATTTCCTTCTCTAGGGGATCTTCCCGATCCAGGTAGTCCTTGTTTTTCCAAAGCTTACACACACAGATGCTTACCTGAATTAATAGCTGTAAATAAAAGTTATATTTTCAAAATAACTGCTAGGACAAAGGAATTTATTTAAATTGTGTAGTTTTTAAGAAGTTATTGGAAGAATCAGGTGCAATGCATTGCTGTACTTTTAAGGAAGCAGAGATTGCCAATATTTAGGGTCTCTTATTTCTATGTCTCTTTTGGCAGACATTTTCTTTGGAACTCAGGAAGATAGATAAAATAAAAATATTTAAAATATATTATTAATCTAATCAACACCTATCAACTACCTATATTGTATAAAATATTTTGCCAGTTCCAAGGTTACAAAGGTGAGTGAGATTCAGTCTCACAGGTGAGTTGAGGAGATGGGAAAATGGGAATTGTAGTGCAGTAAGAGCAGCACTAGGGTGAGACAAGCATAGAAAAGTACAAGTAACACAATGACTAGTCAGAGGAGGGAAGATGTCTCTAACGAGGTGATGCTGGAGTGCATTCCTAGGACATGTGAAGGAGTTTGCCACTTAAAGAGGAAGAGAATAGTGGTCAACTGAGCAAAACAGATTCAAAAGACACAGCAACACAAACATGTTCTGTGTCTGAGGAATAGTAAGCAGTATGGAGAACTAAGGCTATATGGAAAAAGAAAACCAGATAAAACATTCATATGGTACTAGGCTTCTCAAATCATTTGCACATCATATAGTTTTCCAGTATTTATGGAGCTCTTCCTACTCTTCACAAGGCAAGTTGGTAGGTCCTGCAGAAGGCATATGGAAAGGGATAATAACTGGACCTCACCATCAATGGGTCATAGATTAGACATGGGGATAGTCCATGACCATATGAGTTATAACATGACAAAATAACCCTATAGGTACAAATACAGTGCCAGGGGAGATTAGTGGAAGGGTCATTTTTAGCTAAGAGAATGATATTTTCAAGAAGGAAGAAATGTTCCTCTTTTCTTCTAGGTTTTCCTGACTGGTCTAAGAATTAAGTTGACATGAGACAGATTAATAAGAGAAAGTCAAACAAATGTCTCATAACATGTGTGTATGGAACAGACCCAGGAAAACTGAGTGATGACAAGATGGATAAAACCCTCACCTTAAGCAGCATTTTCAGCTAATGACAAAAGAGAATATTGTGGGGTAGGGGGTTGGGACTTGAAAAGGAAGGAAGGCAATTGACATGGAAATGGAAAAGCAAATGTTTGGTAAATAAATGTTTCCTGGGCCATATGGAGACAGACAGTGACACATAGAATGGAATTTTGAAAAACAGACTCTCCTGGGTTCCTCCCTGTCTAGCATACCTAGTTCATACTACTCTTATCTATTGTAATAGCTCTGTTCCTCTATTGACATTCCTTTAGTCTGTGAAGGGAAAGCTCAGTCTTTTGGGCCTTTTCAGCTTGAAATCATCCACATGCTAAGAGACATTTGGGGTAGCAAGTTTTCCTCCTCATAACCACATTCCTTGGAGAAGGTGGCATTTGAAGGTGTGATTCTGGATACCAGGTCTTTTTTTCTTCCCCACACATCCAAGCACCAGCTGGGTGTCCTATAAGTCAAGTTCTAACATGATTTACTTGGAGATAGTGTCAGACCCCACAGGTTAAGGGCCCAGTCCTATGAGACTGTCCCCCCAACACACACGCACACACACACACACACGCACACACACACACACACATGCACGCACACACACTTCAGACCCCATTGGCAAGTCCAGATACTTGTAGGTATCTGACCCACTGGCTATAGGTTGGAAGTTCCTATGACCCCTTCCTTGGGTTCAATTAACTTACTAGAAGGGCCCACAGAGCTTAGAGAAACATTTTACTTACTAGATCACAGCTTTGTTATAAATGAATATGACTCAGGAATAGCCAGATAGAGGAGGTTCCGGGGTTGGGGGGTAGGGGGGGAGGGAGGAGAGGATGGGAAGCTTCCAAGCTCTCTGAGTGCATCATTCTTTCTGAATGATGTTCACCAACCCAGGCTTTTTGAGTTTTTATGAAAGCTTCATTACAAATGTATGATTGATTAAATTATTGGCCACTGATGGTAGAACTCAGTTTCCAGCCTCTCTCCCCTCCCCAGAGGTTCCAGGTGGGCCTAAAGTTCAAACTCTCTAATCGCATGATTGGGTAGTCTGGCACCTAGCCTCCTCCTTAGGTTACCTAGCTGCTGGTCCAAAGGTCACTTCTTTAACATGTCAAAAGACACATATCAAAGATGGCTTTCCTCACTTTGTTGTTGTTCATTCGATAAGTTGTGTCCAAGCCTTTGCACTCCCATGGACTGCAGCACAACAGGCTCCCCGGTCTTTCACTATCTCCAGGAGTTTGCTCAAACTCATCTATTGAGTCGGTGATGCCATTCAACGATCTCATCTTCTGTCATCCCCTTCTCTTCCTGACCTCAGTCCTCCCAATGAATATTCAGGGTTGATTTCCTCTAGGATTGACTGGTTTGATTGACTGGTTTCCTCTCCTCACTTAGGAAACTCTTAGGATTTTAGGAGCTCTGTGCCAAGAATTGAGCCAAAGACCAAATATGTGTGTGTGTGTGTATGTGTACATATGCATAGTCAAAGCTATGGTTTTTCCAGCAGTCATGTATGAGTGTGAGACTTGAAACATAAAAAAGGCTGAGCACTGAGGAATTGGTGCTTTCAAATTGTGGTGCTGGAGAAGTCTCATGAGCGTCCCTTGGACTTGCAAGGAAAAGGGTCAGTTTTCATTCCAATCCCAAAGAAAGGCAATGCCAAAGAGTGTTCAAACTGCCTTACAAGTGTGCTCGTTTCACATACTAGCAAAGTAATGCTCAAAATCCTTCAAGCTAAGCTTCATCAATATGTGAACCAAGAACTTCCAGATGTAAAAACTTGATTTAGAAAAAGCAGAGGAACGAGAGATCAAACTGCCAACATCCATTGGATCATAGAAAAATGCAAGAGAATTCCAGAAAAACATCTACTTCTGCTTCATTGACTACACTAAAGCCTTTGACTGTGTGGATCACAACAAACTGGAAATTCCTAAAGAGATGAGAATACCAGACCACCTTACCTGCCTCCTGAGAAACCTGTATGCAGGTCAAGAAGCAACAGTTAGAACCAGACTTGGAACAAAAGACTGGTTCAAAATTGAGAAAGGAGAATGTCAAGGCTATATATTGTCACCCTGCTTATTCAACTTATATGCAGAGTACATCATGTGACATGGCGGGCTGGATAAAGCTCAAGCTGGAATCAAGATTGCCAGGAGAAATATAAACAACCTCAGATATGCAGATGATATCATCCTAATGGCCAAAAGTGAAGAGGAACTAAAGAGCCTTTAGATGAAGGTGAAAGAGGAGAGTGAAAAAGCTGGCTTAAAACTCAGCATTCGTAGAACTAAGACTATGGCATCCAGTCCCATCACTTCATGGCCAATAGATGGGGAAAAAATAGAAATCGTAGCAGACTTTATTTTCTTGGGCTCCAAAATCACTGAGGATGGTGACTGCAGCCATGAAATTAAAAGGTGCTTGCTCCTTGGAAGAAAAGCAATGACAAACCTAGACAGCATATTAAAAAACAGAGACATCACTTTGCCAACAAAAGTCCATATAGTCAAAGCTATTGTTTTTCCAGTAGTCAGGTTTGGATGTGAGAACTGTACCATAAAGACGGCTGAGCACCAAAGAATTAATGATTTTGAACTGTGGTGTTGGAGAAGACTCTTGAGAGCCCCTTGGACAGCAAGGAGATCAAACCTGTCAATCCTAAAGGAAATAAATCCTGAATATTCATTGAAAGGACTGAAGTTGGAGCTCCATTACTTTGACCACCATATGTGAAGAGCCAACTCATTGGAAAAGACCCTGATCCTGGGAAAGATTGAGGGCAGGAGAAGAAGGGAATGACAGAGGATGAGTTGCCTGGATGGCGTCACCGATTCAATGGACATGAGTTTGAGCATACTCTGGGAGATGGTGAAGGACAGGGAAGCCTGGTGTGCTGCAGTCCATGGGGATGCAAAGAGTCAGACAGGACTGAGCAACTGAACTGAACTGAAGGAGAATGGGCAACAGTAACAAGGTCAGCAGCATCAGCATCACTTGGAATGAGTTAGAAATGCAGACTCTTAAGGCCAACGCCGGCAGACTGAACCAGAAACTCTAGAGGTAAGGTTCAGCAGTGTGTCTTAATCAGCTCTCCAGGTGACTCTGTGCACCCTAAAGCTTGAGGGCCACTGCTCAGTCCTGTTTCAGGGATGCACTGGGAATCCTGGAGAGCCCGGCAAAGTATGAGAAGGATGGCAAGAAAATTACGGTTTGTGGGGCAGGGGATATAAAAGATGAATAAAGAAGAAATAAAAGCAAGAAAGAAAAGGAGAAAGAACCCCTGTCTTTGTGGAGCAAGGGTTTATCTGCTTGCTTCATCTGACTCTCAACTTGAGCAGGCTTGCTTTGTGATGTAGAAAAATGCCTAGTTCTACCAAGAAAAGACCTTTCCATAAATTAAGCCACCTGGATTACTGTTCCTAATGGCTCTGTGATCTTTGGTAAGTGACTTCACTTCTCCCGCTCTTAGGTTCCTAAGGTGTAAAAATGGGAGACCTAGCCCTCCAAGGGTTCCTCTCCTTCAAGTACTGCCCAAAGGAGTTGAGATTTGCTCTTACATTTGATGTCATTTCTGATCAAGTGTATCATCTTCAAGGGCCACCTGGGGCAGGGAAATGTAAAACAGAACGACTGGTTAGGGACTGGAGTAAATGACTTCCTTCCTGGAGTGTTGGAGCATCCAGGAGGCTGGGCAGAGGGAAATTCCAGGCCATCTGGATGTGAGAATCACAGTCATCACCCGAGTTATAGGAGCCTGCCTTCCGGAGATGGCATGATGTCACTTGATAGCTCATTCTGACCTGGAAAACGCCTCAGTGACCAGGGGGTGCAGGGAAGGGTATTCTTACAGAGACTCAGGCCTTCTTTTCTCTCCCTCTCCACAGGAGGTCTCCAGCTGCTGGTCAGCCGTCTGTCTCCAGAGTCAACCTGCCAGGTAAGCCGTGTCATCAGGCTTATCTCCATATTTCAAAAGAATAAATGTACCTCTTTTCTAGACCCTTTTCTAGAATAATAGCATTTGTTTGCTCCCAATCTGCCTCTTGGTGACTTTTTTCAAAGGCAGACTGGAACTTTAGTGCAGTCCACATGAAACCAAATGAAAGGCAGCATTAAATAACTTTCCCATCATATGCATGCCTCCGATTTCAGAATGTGATGGATGTGTGGTCATGCTGCTTCCCGGAACCAGAGCCGGAGTGCAACCTTGACCTCAGCTTGCCGGCCCCAGTGAACTCCGGAGGAGCTAACCTCAAAGGCCCCAGGTGCCCCCTCGTTGGCCTGAGGGCCCCGCAGTGAATGTTAGTGGTTTTCCTCTTAGCGTCAGCTATACATCCCACTTGAATCTACATCCTTTCCAGGTGTGAAACCAAAAGCTTTTTCCAGGTCACAAATCATTTCCCTTGGAGGTCGTCCAACTTTGTTCCTCAAAGGTGTTTTTTAGAAAAAGAAACCTAACCTCTCGTTTTGTTAATACTGTGCATATGCTTTTCATGTGGAGTTGAGAGCTGCAGAGAGGAAGGGCCACCTTGAAGGAACATCTATCTTGGAGATGTGTTGAGCATGAAATTCTTCTTACATAAGATGCAACCAGTTAGATGACATTGTTTTAAAGTGCAAAATGGAGTTTTCCCTCTTGAATCTCTCCCACTAGTAGAGCAGTGGACTTGAGTAGAACCACAGGAGAAACAAGATGAACTCATGATGAGATCACCTAACACTTAATGTTGCCTCATAGCCGTCTGTATTTCTGTTTAACACCTAACATTGCCTCATAGGTTTCTGTATTACCCTTTGCTTTATTCTTATGATCTTCCTTGCTCAGATGCTGTGTTTTCTTGCTGGTATGATGGTCATACATATAACAGAAATAATACACAAGTCCAACTTTTAAAAGTAGAGAACAAAAGCTGGAGGTCCCATTGGCTCATTGGCTTCTGAAGTATTTATGGTATATGCTTTAAAAAATATTTTTGTGAGAAAAAGATTGAGAACAAGAATAAAAGGAAGATATTAAGTAAGGTCAAGTCCCAAGATGTGAAATTAAAGAAAATGCTAATCTATTCATGAACTTTAAAAACCTTGATGTGCTGATGTAGTATTTCCTTTAGAAGTTTTATGAAAAGAAACTAAATAACTAGAGTGTTTTAACATATAACTGGTGTTACATACTTGGAGATCAAAGCCGGTAGTTTTGAAACTCCTATCATTTCATCATCTTGGCCCACTCATGAGACACTGTCACTCCCATTTCTATTAGCCAAATTTCCCAAGATGCTTCTGACAGCAATTTAAATCTTTAAACTATGTTTTCTTTTTCTTATAATAAATACTGACAAACATTAGGAGAATATGTGATGTTTAGAGTTCTATAAATTAGCTCATTAACCAAAGATGCTGTTGGAAAGATCATGTTGTGATTATTGGCACAATAACCATAGCTTGGCAACTGGAGAGTTCTTTTGCTAAATTCTTTTAAAACAATGGAGCAAAGAAATGACAATAATACTTAGGCAATTTGTTTTTGTCTGTCTTTGTGGCAAACTGCAAAAATCCTGACTTTTCATTGGGAAGAGAATGTAGTGATACCAATTATTACGTAATTATAGGTTTCAAAACCTTCTTAACGCTTAACCACAGTCAAAAAAGGAAGGAGGACACACACATCCTGTGTTTTGTTCTTATTATCAGCTTAAATAAGTCAAGCAGATTTTTCCTGTTATTTTAATATTTATCAGCATATGACAAAGAGGTGTGTTTAAATAGAAACTTTAAAGGGGAATGAAAAACAAGTGGCTTACAGCACACAAAAAAATTGAAAACTGGGGTGCTGCTTTAAAAAATGATTTATCATGATAATGAGATTAGGTTTTCATTTATTAGCACTGATGCTGACCTTATGCGTTTCTATTGAAATCTAAGATAAAAGATACATGAAACCCACAATAATTTAAACAGATTTAACAATAACCAGTTGTTGTGAAAGTCTGGCTGACTTAAGTAACTATATTCTTGTACAGAAAGCAAGTTTAAGACAGTAATAGAGAAAAGCCAGAGGAAACCTTTGTTTTACTTTTAAAAACATTTTTTAAAATGCATCTAAATGAAAGGAATGAAATTTATTTTCAAAGTTATTTGTCAAAAACCGCAGTTAAACTGGTACATTTGCTCTTACAAATTGATCAGTAACTGAATAAATTCATGAGGGAAATCAAATCTAGCCTCTCAGTCTGCAATACCTTTTTCCTCAGTGTTTAAAAAAAAAAAAATCAGTGTAATTGTTCCCTTTTTTTTGTGCTATGGAAAGAATTCCATTCTAGGAGATACTACGATTTGTGGCTTATATGCCTCCTTCATTGGAGCTTCTTGAAGGCAGGGGCTGTCTATACCTTATTCATCTCCTTAACATTTAAGATGCTTCTGCATAGTTATTTTCACATAGTAGGAAGATAGGTAAAAATTAAATTGAGCAGGAGAACTACATAAAGTTTGGGGACTCTATCTTAAGGAAAAAGCTCACAAATTAAATTTTAATGATGAGTCAGTATTTTTTCTCCATGGTTATGAAAGGTATTCAACTGCATGTTTTTACTATTTTAAAAAAATTCAGTTATTACATCGAAATTGAAAGAAGTTTGAAACACATTCTATAGCTGCATGATCTAAATCTCTATGGTCATTCTTATAGGTTTCTAATGAAAAAAGTTAAATCTAAACAGTTGACATTTTGTACTTTAAATAGGAAAGCCAGAGTAGAATAATAGAGGATTTAAAACCCAGAAAATAGAGCAATGTGGAAATCATATGCTCCTGCATTAAGGAGAAAATGTAGTAAATCCTCCTGGGAGTGTTGAAAATGTTAATGCTGTGAAGTTTAATGAGCATCTCAATTTTTATCACATTTTGCCTTTTCACTGGCATGAATTCCAGGCCTTTCCTACATGATGTGTAAGGATTGGAACAGAAAGGGCAAAAAATAGAACTGAAAGGAGAACACTCCAACACAAGGCAGGAGCTAAGGTTCTGTCATCTGTATACATTCAAAATGGAAAGTTGAAGTAATTCTTAGGATATCAGGCCCCAAAATTGTTTTCAAAAGAAAGATAACTGAGGAAAATCAATGTGTGTGTGTGATAAATGTTCCGATTTTTCTGCCCAAACCATCCCTTGCTTTTGCATGGATTTCAGTAGTGATCACTGGTATGTCATGAAAGGAAGAAGCTACTGAAAGGATAAATTATTAAGTGTTCACTGCCTTTACAGAATGATCTTTGCTTTGCAAAAGGATTAGGGAAGTATTCCTTTTAATGGCCAGTACTTCTGAGTATTAGAAATGTGACTTGATTTTTAATAATATGTGTCATATATGACATATTGTACGATATTGCATATTATATTGAGATGGCATCACAAACTCAATGGGCATGAGTTTGAGCAAACTCCAGGAAATAGAGAAGGACAGGGAAGCCTGGCATGCTACAGTCCATGGGGTTGCAAAGAATCAGACACAACTGAGCAACTGAACAACAAAATCATATATAGAACACTTTAGCAGCCAAATCAATGAGTAAGGTGAAATATTTGATGCTAATTTTCTTCTTCCAAAATTTACTAATGAATGTATTTGAGCAGAAACATCACCCATGTAACGTTATAAACAACAGCCCCCAAGGCCATGGGTCATCAGAAATGACAGCAAACTGTGTCACAAAGATGACTAGAGAATTACATTGAGTACTTCAGGCTAGACTGCTACAGACCCGAAGTCTTTCTCAGCGTGGCTATCCACAATCTCGATTCATGGGGATTTTCAACACTGGTCAATTAGATGTATTTCAAGAAAAGCCTGTGAATGGAGAAATAGGATGAGATAATATAGGGCTTTCCAGTAAGTCTGAAATAGGTTGGCCTAAGTGAGAAACAGACTTAATTAATATTTTTTTAGTGCTCCTGGGAATCCATTTCTTCTGAAACATGTCCTCTAGGACACTCTAGGGAGGAAATGGCTGATAAAACAGAAGAAACTTTCTCCTAAGAAGCCTATTTCTCAGTAGGAATTCCTTCCATGTCTTTGCTTGATTATGAATATCTCCCTGGAGGTTTGTGTGGGTGTGTCAGACACAGGGTCTATTTGAGGAGCAAACAAGAGGCTCCATGAGTTACCTTGGAGTAAGTCAAAAGGTAAGAAACTCAAAGTCATGACCTGGATTCATTTCTCTTTCTTTGCCAGAGCAGCCAGAGCCTAGGCTGAGAGATGGACAGTGTGTGCACAAGTGAAGGGCTCTCTGAGAAACAGCAGGAGCCTGAGAGCTGATCTGAGTCAGATGACTGGAAATGAAGCCCAACACAAGCAGAACTTGGTTTTCACATTAAGCAAGAAATGTCAAGCAGGGTTACAACACCTATGAACAAATACTAATAAAATCAATTTTGTTACCACAGGCTGTGGCCACCATGACAAAGGAGGAATTGGAGGGAATTACAAAGAAAAGGGGGCTTCCCAGGTGGCTGTAGTGGCAAATGAATAGCCTGCCAATGAAGGAGACTGAACAGACATGGGTTCAGTCCCTGGGTCAGGAAGATCCCCCTGGAGGAGGGCATGGCAACCCACTCCAGTACTCTTGCCTGGAGAATCCCATGGACAGAGGAGCCTGGCGGGCTACAGTCCATGGGGTCGCAAAAAGTCAGACACAACTACAGCAACTTAGCATGCATGCACAAAGAAAAAAAAAGAATGAGAGAGAGAGAAAGCAAGGAAGGAAAGGAGAAAAATTAAAAGCTAATAATGTCAGATTATTTTTTCTTTGTTCTGAACGTTGTATGGTCTGGGCTATTGGGATAATTGCCTTAAGTATTCACCTTGAGTGTTTAGGCAGTCTGCATACAAAATGTTAGGGCACATGTACTAGAAAAGCCCTTGTCATTCTGAGAATAATTCCCCAAATGGTTGTTTTATAAGAATTGCTTTTGTCTAAATTAGCTGTCCTGTATAAGTTTACCTCCGCGCATCAACACTGAGCTATTTTAATGGATTTGCAGTTATTCCATATGTGTCTAAAATTAGGTAAGGGTAGGTTGCAAAAAAACCACTGACAAGTGAACTAAAGTGCTAATAGTTAAAATGCTACCCTTGAGCAAACATTACCAAAAATAATACCCTGCTTATTAATGGCTATTCCACTAGTTGGAAATTAATTTCTAAATTTAGTGTGAATGTTTCTTCCCAATTAAATGGAACTGATGAGACCCCTAGCATCTCATCTCTCACTTGCTACCGAAAAGACTGGAGTCCATTCCACCTTGAATCCACTTCGTGTTTTTGTACTGCTGAGAAACACCATCCACCCACCCCCCCTGAAAGTTGGAATCATGCATGTTAGTAAGTATTTCAGTTATGCTATTGACGTCAATGGAGTCATTAAATAGATTGCTGGCCCTCCCAGAGGCAAATCACTGCCAGGGACCTAGATACAGACACGTTTTTTACAAAGACAACCATCAGGTTTTGCTACAGCAGTGCGCCAGAGAAAGGGAGAAGTTTATACTGTAGCAGACCTATCTCCAAACACAGTTTTTTTCTTTCTTTTGCATTTTAGTTCCGGCCTTTCTTTCTCTGTGGTTACAGTAGGCTCTGGTAGATTCATAGGTATTGTTGCCTGAAGCTTTTGTGTGCTAAACCATCTCCTGTCATTGAGACTCCAAAGGGAGACACCCCACTTTTAAAAATGTATCACCTTTAGCTATACACAGCCCATCCTGGTGTTTATTTGGTGGCATAAATTATCTAGGCAACTCACTATTGTCTGCCTGTAAGACTTTGCTTGGTAGTTCCCTGAATAAGACAGTTTCCTGCACACACATACACACACGCACCCCCTCACACACAGTTTTGTCCTTTCTGCTACTTCTATGTGGCTTCTAGCTTGCAGCCCTTCATCTATGAATCAATCTCTATGCAGCCTGCATGCTGCTGTAGCGCTGGGGCTCTGAAGCACAGGGTGGAGGAGGAGGCTGGGAAGAAAGAATCACTTCTCTCAGCCACCTCATCTGCAGAGTCCTGCAGGAGGCAGGAGGCCGCCCACAAGCCTGTGTCCTCCCAAACCCCAGCTGCTGCCTGCCTCAAGCCTGGTCTTGCCGCTCCCAGGCGTGTTGGAGAGAGCCCTTCAGGAAACAGCTGTCTCTTTCTGGGTATTCTTGACAGCTCTATTAACCTGGAGAGCCCCGGGACTCAGAGCCAAATCTTCCCCTCACACCTGGACTTTCTCCCTCCTCCTCCCGGTCTCAGAGTTGGAACCAGCTTGAGCAGACAGCTTTCTTCATATCTGGTTGTCCAACCCACCATGTTGGCTTAGCACTCATCTCGCTGCCTCGCCCTGTCCCTTTCCTCCCTGCCCGTCTTATCAGTAAGTGTATACATACTTCTCAGCAAGTATGTACAGCAATGCCAGACATCCAGTCACCTTTAGTAACCTCTTTGGGTTCATCTGGAGGCCCAGACCCATCCCCCCTTCCACCACTGCTCTTTTCCCCATATTCCAGGCTTTAGTGGCTCTTCACTGTCTTTAATATCTCCTTGCCTCCCACAGACAATTCTTAGAGTCATTTCCTCTGATCATATCCCCTCCTTTCCTTCTCGATTTCCTCTCCTTCAGTTTAATGCTTCACCTTCCCTTCCTAAGCCATTGTAGGGACCTTACAACTTGGTTTATTGTCTTTCATCTTTCCCCACTTCAATCCACTCTTCGTGCTGGTACTAGAATGATTCTTTTAAAACCCAGTTATGCTGTTTTCTGAGTTGGTTAACCTTCAGCTTCAGGATAAGATCCTTACTTCTTACCAGTTATGCCAAGTCTTTCAGAATGTTGCTTCTAATTCCTTGTTTGTCGTCATCTCCCCCCTGCCCCCATGCACAGCTGATGGCTGAGATGCACTGAACATACTGTCCTTCGACTACACCAGGGTCTTCTTGCCTTCCTGCCTTTGTGCATGCTGGTCCCTCTGCCCGAATTGCCCTTTCCTGAAAATATTCACATATTCAGCTCAGGGATTTTCTTACCTTGTCATGGTGAATGAGTTCTTTATTGTCTCTGGTTATTGGATTAAACTAAATATATAGTCTCAATGCAGAGCCTGATATCTAGTATATGCTTAGTAAATAAGAGTTCCTTTGGTTTGTGGTTTAGTCATTATGTCCAACTCTTTGAGACCTTATGGACTGTAGCCTGCCAGACTCCTCTGTCCATGGGAATTTCAAGGCAAGAATACTGAAGTGGGTTACCATTTCCTTCTCCAGGGGATCATCCCAACCCAGGGATTGAACCTGGGTCTCCTGCACCGTGGGCGGACTCCAGAGTTCCTTTATCCATTCCCATCTGGAAAGTGCATTTTTTGTCATTCAGATCTCAGCATATATGCCATCTTCTGCAACTCACCCAAATCACTCTCAATTATTATCTTAATTATTACCTCAAAATCCCAATTATTGTACTTGTCATGTGTGTGTGTGTGGTCAGTTGTGTCCGCCTCTTTGTGACCCCATGGACTGTAGCCCTCCAGGCTCTTCTGTCCATGGAATTTTCCAGGCAAGAATACTGGAGTGGGTTGCCATTTCTTACTCCAGAGGATCTTCCCGACCCAGGGATCAAACCTGTGTCTTGGCCAGTAGATTCTTTACCACTGCACTTATCATATTATGCTGTAATTTTTATTTTCATTTTCTCTTCTTCTAAACTAAGAGTGTCCCAAATCAAGTATAAGTCCTCTTTTTTTATATCACCAGTTTATAGAATAAAGTCTGGAACGTAGTAGATGCTTACTAAATGTTTGTGAAATGAACACAGACAAATGAGTAAATGCTCTTTCCTGAATCAGAAAGGACTGGAAGGATGCTGAGGCTAATAGTTGGCCTCAGTCAGGCAAGCTTAATTATCTTCTGGCTCTCAGGCATGTACCAGCACTCCTGGCTAATCTTGACTACAGATGACTTTTCTTCCCTCAAAATGAACTCTTTATTATCCATCACTTCAGCAAGAAGTGACAGTGTTAAAAGAAATGAAAAAAATGAAAACAACTAAACATGACCAGTTTCTCATGCTATACTATGCTCTTCCTGTCTAGCCCAGAGCCTGCCTGACACAAGGTAGATACTCACCATATTGAGTCAAGTTAGCTCGAGATCATGGGTCAGCCTTTCAGAAAACTGAGACTCACTTTTCTTATGTGGAAGATGGCTATCTTAGTATTCTATCTCATAAGAATTCTGTATGGACTAAATGAGAAAAACTCTGCATAGGGATTAACAGTAAAGGTTCTGCAGCCAGACTTCCTTTCTCAAATCTCAGCTCCACCACTGTGTGACCTTAGGACAATGTCCCAGTTGTCTCCTCTCCAGAATTAGGATGGATATTGTACAGAGCGCATATATTGGTTACAAGAATTGAATACACAAACCAATGGGAAACACTTAGAATAGCTCCTGGCACTTCGAAAGTGTCAATATTAGTGTCGGTATTATAAGTATTATGTAACACACTTCCCATAGCACCCAGGACAGAGCATCTGGTCAATATGTGACAGGAGAGAGCCCAGGCCTGCTGGCATTAGTAGGAAACCAAAACAGAAAGCTTTGTTGAGATCTTTTTAAAATTTTCTGACCAACTTCTCTTTCATAGTAATACAATCTAGAAAGCAATCTCTTTTTTGAAAGATTTTTACCCCCTGAAACCATGAAACTTGCTTACATGGAAATAGATTTAGAGCTGAAGGTAGGATTCTCCAGAACATACGGTGGAAAGTTCAGAGGGCTAGTGGCAGAATGGACCTGTTCCCAAATGTAACTGGACACAAGTGTGGCTCTTTCTCTTAGAAACAGACTGCAAAGAAGAATATCCAACTAGCATGCTGATAAACATGGACAGAGGAGTCTGGCAGGCTACAGTCCATAGGGTCACAAAGAGTCGGGCATGACTGAAGTGACTTTGCATGCATGTACAAACTGGATCTTGGGGCTTCCCAGGTGGTGCTAGTGGTAAAAAAATCCACCTGCCAATGCAGGAGACGCAAGAGACACGGGTTTGATTCCTGAGCCAGGAAGATCCCCTGGAGGAGGTCATGGCAACCCACTCCAGTGTTATTCCCTGGAAAAGCCCATGGACAGACGAGCATGGCGGGCTACAGTCCATCGGGTTGCAGAGTCGAACATGACTGAGGCGACTCAGCACACAGGTGAAAACCGGATCTTAGTTAAGTGAAAGTTTTCTTTTGCATAAATCTGAGAGGACTTCACTTCACTTAGTATAGAATAATTACAGCTACACAACTGTCACGGTTGTACATAAATGCATGTTCAGGTCTGGGCACCAGCCTGCAGGGGTGCAGGTTCTTCACAGCAACATGAGCTGGTGCAAAGTTTCTGTTTGAGGAGAACCCACTAGCAGAGTCAGCATCACAGGGGCTTTGACTCCATTTGGAAAGACTTTTATGCCCCTCTCAATACCCCCGTGCCACCTACCCACTTCTCTCCTCTTTATCGGGAGGGAGGGAGATGAGAACATCAGGTTGACCTAGAGAGGGATAAATATGGACGTGGGGAGATGAAGGAGGAAGGAAGAGGACCATCTGTGTTCCCTTTTCTCCCTCCTGCATCCTTAAGACCAAGTAACCCTGGGGGATGGGGCAGGGTAAATTCGACTTGCTTGCTTCTCATCAAACCCTGGCCAGCAGCAGTTTACAGAGTTGCCTCCAGAGCTGTTCTCGGAAGCCAGGAGCATTTCAGGGAACAGCACTTTCACCAGAGAGAAGAGAAACAAAGCAGGGGCTGTCCCCTTGAAAAAGAGAACAGGCAACAGAACTCACTGGATCTTTGTCTTGGTTTATTGTCTTGACTTACTCCAAGTTGGAGCTGTTGACAGGGACCGAAAGTGACCCTTCTGAGGGAGGTTTGTGTACTTTTCCCACCCGCTTCTTGACTGTGTTCTCAGAGTGAGCTGGGTCCATGGCGACTGTCCAGCTCATTTGATCAGTGGAGACAGCTAGGTCAGCTAATGAAGCCTTTGGCCCTGCCGCTCAGTTGCTCTTTGGGCTTCATGTCCTAGGTTCTAGTGTGGCTGGCACTGCTTGTCCAGTACACTAGATCGTTTCCAACACCCCACAGGCCTGACTCTGATCTCAGGAGAGGAACTCCTGGTACATGCCGGGCACTGTGTTCACCCTCAGCAGACATCATTTTCTCGCCTCATTCTCCCAACTGAACTGTTTGGCTGTGGTCCCTGTTTCACAGATTTAGAAAAGGAGGCTCAGCGGATGTATCGGGCTTACTCAAGACCACACAGTTAGTAAGTGATCAAGTGAGAACTGAAACCTAGATCTGTGTTTCTTAAAAACCCATGCATGGCCTTCCCTCTAGTCTAGACCATGCTGCCTGGCCTCCACCACCCTCTAAACCTTAGATGTTATAACGAACAGAAAGTGGGTGATGAGAATTTCACAACAGGAGAGCAATTTTAAAAGCTGAGGTATCTGCAGCCTCAATAAGACTATATAATAGAGAATTTTCCTTAATTCTTTTGTCATCTGTCTGTTTTATTGTAAAGTGTAACTGTTAAGAGAAATATTTCATAATGTCTATTATTCATGTATTCAATAAGCATCTATTATTTACCTACTGTTTATGAGACACTGTGCTAAACACTGGGAATACAATAATGTTAATGAATTCAGACGCTGACCTTGTGGAGCTTACAGCCCAGGAAATATGAAATGAATACACATGTGACTATACATTTGATTATCACTTTGGAGAAAAGTATTATTATACATTTGATTATCATTGGAGAGAAGTACAGAATGCTGTATAATATTGCCTCAGTTTTTCACCTGTGAAAATGGGAATAGTACTCGTACTTCCCATAAGGATTGTTATAAAATTGAAATGGTATTATAAGTAAAGCGTTTAGAATGTTGTCTACCACCTAGTTTTATTTCCTGTTTGCTCTGATTATCATTACCCTTGGTTATCCTTGGGATTAATGTTGATGAGGGGACAGGGAAGCCTTCTGTAAATGAATGACTTGAATTTGAGACCTAACCACTGAGTAGGAGCTGGGTGGGTGAAGACAGTAATTAACACCTAAAAGGTGCTGCGAACAGAGACCTGGATTAATAAGACTGACAGTTAATAGACTAAGGCCAGAGAGGTCCAAAGAGGTCAGATGGCGCAGAGCATTTGTAAGCCATGGTTGAATGTGTAGCTTTTATTCTACATCCAGTTGGGGAGCCATTAAAGGATTTTTGAGAAGGAGGTTAACATGATCTAATTGGAGCTCTAAATACAGCACTTCCTGAGACACAGGTCTACATTCCCTGCACCTCATATGTGCTCCCTGACACCTATACTTTCTGTGTCAAGATATTCAGCACCTCACCCTTTTGTCTACCTGCATGGTTAAGAAGGCAAGCTCGGGAGCCACACTGTCTGAGTTTATAATAGTTCTGGTTCTGTTCCTTTTTTTCTGTACAATTGTAGATAGTTTATTCAATGTCTCTGGGACTTGGTTTCCTCGTCTGTACAATGGGAATAATAATAGGAACTTTGGCATAGGATTCTATTGTTAGGAGAGCTAAATTATTTTATTTTATGTAAAATGTCTAGAACAGTGACTGTTTACTCACAGTTGTGTCTGAGCTCTTTGTGACCCCATGGACTGTAGCCTGCCAGGCTCCTCTGTTCATGGAATTCCCCAGGCAAGAATACTGGAATGAGTAGCCATTCCTTTCTCTAGGGAATCTTCCTGACCCAGGGATTGAACCTGGGTCTCTTGAATTGCAGGTGGATTCTTTACCTTTGGAGTCACCAGGGTACTCAGAAAGCACTAAATAAATTCTAGTATTCTTAATATGTCATAACTATCTATTTTCTTTGTTGCTTACACCATTAGCTGTATGCTCAGTGCTTGGCACAGGGCAGATACTCAAATAATATTTATTGAAAAAAAAAGAATGAACAATGAAAGAGAGGTAGTACAACAAATTGTAAGTAAAAGGAGAGAAAGATGGCTTATCTATGCATGGAAAAATGGGCTTCCTTGAGTGAGGGGTAGATTCTGATAAGGAGGAGCTTGCTTATAGGAGGGGCTTCCCAGGTGGCTCAGTGGTAGAGAATCCACCTGCCAATGCAGGAGACAGGGGTTCGATGCCTGGGTCGGGAAAATCCCCCAGAGAGGGAAATTGTAACCCACTCCAGTATTCTTGTCTGGAATATTTCGTGGACAGAGGAGCCTGTCAAGCTACAGTCCATGGGATTGCGAAGAGTCAGACACGACTGAGGCTGAGCGACTGAGGGCGCACACACTCACGGGTGACAGAGAAACTGAATGACTTGCAGCTTCCTGGCTGCTCCAGCTTAGGGGAACTTGAAACAATATCTGCGGGACAAAAGTTTGTTTCAGAATCTGAGATGACAATCTGGATTGCCATCTGCACGGAAAGAAAATTGGGCTCATTAAAGAGCTGCTTCATTTTCCTGAGCTGTGTGATGTCTCTGAAGGCAACGGCAAGGCTGACCCTCCTGAGCTTCCTGTGTGCTGGCTTTGGAAGGACAGTCCCACCGAGGAGCCAGTCATCCTATGGAGTGCAGGTCACCATGATTTCTTTTTCATCCCTGTGTTGCTAATAGGGCCTCAGGCTAACAGAGACCGGGTTCTAGGAAGTCAGCACACACCTGAAGTGTGGAGCATAAGCATGGGGTGAGGCTCTTCATGTATTTCTGCAACTGGGCAGTCTGAGGCACTCAGATCCTTCACATCTCCGTGCAGAGTACCTGCCCAAATAAACAATGAAATCTTCAGCTCTCCAAATCCTCCAGCTCAACGCCAAGTGCATGCGTGCGTGCGTGTGCATGCTGGTTTGTTACTTTTTTATCCCAGGGGAAAATAAAGGATTCTTCCATGCTTTTTGTCAACACAAAGGGCCTCTATCCTCACGGACCTGGTTTTCCAGTATTCCTTTCTTTCTCATCACAGGTTTGACCAGCCTGTCTCTCTTCACCCTCAGATCATTTCTAGGCCTCCCTCTGATTTATCCCTCTCTCCATGCCCCTCAAACGTCTAAACCACCTTCCTTGCAGTCCTTTCTTTTTTGGCTGCACCAACCAGGGACCAATTCTAGCGCCCTGCAGTGGAAGCTCGGAGTCCTAACTGCTGGACCACCAGAGAATTCCCAGTCACCATAATCTGACTCAAAATTGACCTATGGAAAGCCTCGTACAGTTAATCCTGCCTAAAGATGCTTACTCCTTGGAAGGAAAGTTATGACCAGCCTAGACAGCATATTAAAAAGCAGAAACATTACTTTGCCAACAAAGGTCTGTCTAGTCAAGGCTATGATTTTTCCAGTGGTCGTGTATGGATGTGAGAGTTGGACTATAAAGAAAGCTGAGCACTGAAGAATTGATGCTTTTGAACTGTGGTGTTGGAGAAGACTCTTGAGAGTGCCTTGGACTGCAAGGAGATCCAGCCAGTTCATCATAAAGGAGATCAGTCCTGGGTGTTCATTGGAAGGTTCAAGGAATGAACATCAGTTCATTCAACTGATGTTGAAGCTGAAACTCCAGTACTTTGGCTACCTGATATGAAGAGCTGACTCATTGGAAAAGACCCTGATGTTGGGAAAGATTGAAGGTGGGAGGAGAAGGGGATGACAGAGGATGAGATGGTTGGATGGCATCACCGACTCAATAGACATGAGTTTGAGTAAACTCTGGAAGTTCATGATGGACAGGGAGGCCTGGCATGCTGCAGCCCATGGGATCGCAAAGAGTCAGACACGACTGAGTGACTGGACTGAACTGAACTGAACTGAACTGAATGACCTAATTGCCTACTCTGATTACATTATATTGAGCTATGCATGTTCCATGTTGCTTTTTAAAAGCATCATAGTTGTTTAGACCATCAGTTCAGTTCAGTCACTCAGTCGTGTCTGACTCTTTGTGACCCCAAGGACTGCAGCATGCAGTCTTCCCAGTCCATCACCAACTCCCAGAGTTTACTGAAGCTCATGCCCATTGAGTCGGTGATACCATACAACCATCTCATCCTCTGTCATCTCCTTCTCCTCCTGCCTTCAATCTTTCCCAGCATCACGGTCTTTTCAAATGGATCAGTTCTTCACATCAGGTGGCCAAAGTATTGGAGTTTCAGCTTCAGCATCAGTCCTTCCAATGAATATTCAAGACTAATCTCCTTTAGGATGGACTGGCTGTATCTCCTTGCAGTCCAAAGGACTCTCAAGAGTCTTCTCCAACACCACAGTTCAAAAACATCAGTTCTTTGGCACTCAGCTTTCTTTATAGTCCAACTCTCATATCCATACACGGCTACTGGAAAAACCATAGCTTTGACTAGATGGACCTTTGTTGACAAAGTAATGTCTCTGCTTTTAAATATGCTGTCTAGGTTGGTCATAACTTTTCTCCCAAGGAGCAAGTGTCTTTTAATTTCATGACTTGCAGTCACCATCTGCAGTGATTTTGGAGCCCAAAAAAGTCTGTCACTGTTTCCATTGTTTCCCATCTATTTGCCATGAAGTTTTGGGACCAGATGACATGATCTTGGTTTTCTGAATGTTGAGTTTTAAGCCAACTTTTTCACTCTCCTCTTTCACTTTCATCAAGAGGCTCTTTAGTTCTTCTTTACTTTCTGCCATGAGTATGGTGTCATCTGCATATCTGAGGTTACTGATATTTCTCCTGGCCATCTTGAGTCCAGCTTGTGCTTCATCCAGTCCAGCATTTCTCATGTTGTACTCTGCATATAAGTTAAACAAGCAGGGTGACAATATACAGCCTTGATGTACTCCTTTCCCAATTTGGAACCAGGATGTTGTTCCATGTCTAGTTCTAACTGCTGCTTCTTAACCTGCATACAGATTTCTCAGGAGGGAGGTCAGGTTGTCTGGTATTCCCATCTCTTGAAAAATTTTCCACAGTTTGTTGTGATCCACACAGTCAAAGGCTTTGGCATAGTCAATAAAGCAGAAGTAGATGTTTTTCTGGAACTCTTGCTTTTTCAGATCCAACAGATGTTGGCAATTTGATCTCTGGTTCCTCTGCCTTTTCTAAATCCAGCTTGAACAATTTGGAAGTTCATAGTTCATTTACTGTTGAAGCCTCACTTAGAGAATTTTGAGCATTGCTTTGCTAGCGTGTAAGATGAGTGCAATTGTGTGGTAGTTTGAGCACTCTTTAGCATTGCCTTTCTTTGGGATTGGAATGAAAACTGACGTTTTCCAGTCCTGTGGCCACTGCTGAGTTTTCCAAATTTGCTGACATATTGAGTGCAGCACTTTCACAGCATCATCTTTTTGGATTTGAAATAGCTCAACTGGAATTCCATCACCTCCACTAGCTTTGTTCGTAGTGATGCTTCCTAAGGCCCACTTGACTTCACATTCCAGGATGTCTGGTTCTAGATGAGTGATCACACCATCATGATTATCTGCGTCATGAAGATCTTTTTTGTATAGTTCTGTGTATTCTTGCCACCTCTTCTTAATATCTTCCCCTTCTGTTAGGTCCATACCATTTCTGTCCTTTATTGTGCCCATCTTTGCATGAAATATTCCCTTAGTATTTCGAATTTTCTTAAAGAGCTCTCTATTCTTTCCCATTCTATTGTTTTCCTCCATTTCTTTTCACTGATCACCGAGGAAGACTTTCTTATCTCTCCTTGCTTTTCTTTGGAACTCTGCATTCAAATGGGTGTATTTTTCCTTTTCTCCTTTGCCTTTCACTTCTCTTCTTTTCACAGTTGTTTTTAATGCCTCCTCAGACAACCTTTTTGCCTCTCTAGGCCATGGGCCTAAGTTTTTTCTACATCATTTATCCATTTGTGTAGGCTTTTATGTATTTCTTATGCTTTTTTTTTTTTTTTTAATGGACTATCACCAAGCCCAGGGGAGGGGAAGTACTAATTTAAGTAAGACACAACATCTGGTCTTTATTGTGCCCTGAATGGGAATAAAGCTCTAGACAAAAAACTATATGAAGATATTTTCCATATCATTCAAGATTCTCCAAAGAAACAGAACCAGTAGGTGACTATGTTTATACATATATATGTACATATTAGGCTAACCAAAACATTTGTTTGGGTTATTCCATAGATTGTTACAGAAAAATCCAAACTTTTTGGCCAACCCTGTGATTTATTTTGAGGATTTGGCTCTTGTAGACTCTTTGTGACTGCGCAGAGACAGTAGCCCACCAGGCGTCTCTGTCCGTGGAAGTGGGTAGCCAGTCCCTTCTCCAGAGGAACTTCCTGACCCAGGGTCTCCTGCATTGCAGGTGGATTCTTTACCATCTGAGCCACCATTCAGCATACATGCATGTGTGCGTGCCTGCTAAGTAGCCTCAGTTGTGTCTCTTTGTGACCCATGGACTGTAGCCCACCAAGCTCCTCTGTCCATGGGACTCTCCAAGCAAGAATACTGGAGTGGGTTGCTGTGCTGTCTTTCAGGAGATCTTCCCAACCCAGGGATCAAGTCCATGTCTCTTATGTTTTCTGCATTGGCACATGGGTTCTTTACCACTAGTGCCACCTGGGAAGCCCTATTTTGAGAATTTGCCTCATGTAGTTGCAGTAAGTTTGAAATCCAGAGAGCATGCTAGAAAGTCAGACAAAAGTTAATGCTTCAGTCTTGAGGCAGAATCTGTCCTTTACCGCAAAATCTCCGTTTTTGTTCTTAAGACCTTCCATTGGCTAGCCGAGGTCCACCAACATTAGCTGAAGTAATCTCTTTTACCTGAAGTCCACTGATTGTGGATGTTAACCACATCTACAGAATTCTTTCACAACAACATCTACATTTGGTGTGGATTAAATAGCTAGTTCCTAGTCAAGTTGTCACATAAAACTAATCATCAGAAGGACTACCAACAAACAAAAAGCCCATCTTGGAAATCTTGCTAAAATTGTGCCCAACTCTACTTAAAATCAACTATATAAGATCCAGAAAAATAAAACTCTTTACATTTCTTCTGAGTAACAGACTTTTCTTCAAAGCACAGTAAAATAGGGACTTCATGGTCCAGTGGTTAAGATGCTATGCTTCCAATGCAGGGGGTGCAGGTTCAATCCCTGGTTGGGGAACTAAAATCCCACATGCCACTGGGTACAAACACAGTAAAATAACCATGCCACTCAGCTCACAAAACTGTTTTGAAAACCATATGATAGTTTGAAAGAATAGAAGTGCAAAGTGGTGAGATTTTGAATCCAGGCAGTGGCAGCGCAGAGTCTCATGTTGGTGACACTACCTCGCCACTCTCCTCACAATTCTCTCCACTGAGTGGCTGTGAGAGAAAAGAGAAAACCTTGGATTTCACAAGATGTATAAGAAAGCCAGTCAGTTTATGCGCCATTTCTGGAGACTGCAGCCAATGATCTTAGACTTGATAGGGAGACATATCTCAAAAGAAGTTAATTTTGGCCTGAAATATCTCAGGGTGATGGGAGTGGAGAAGTGAGGTGGGAATCCTCTTTGTGCATAGTACTTATTTCTACCAAATGTGGTTTGAAACATTTGTATCCTCTTACACAATATAGAAATTTGACTATCAACCCTATTCTCCAGGTCTTTCTTGGGACTCCTTCCTTGTCGAAAGTGCACTGACTTATGTATGCTACTGGGGCTTCTCAGGGAGTGCTAGTGGTAACAAACCCACCTGCCAATGCAGGAAACATAAGACCCAGGGGTTTGATCCCTGGGTTGGGAAATTCCCCTGGAGGAGGGCATGGCAACCCACTCCAGTATTCTTGCCTGGAGAATCCCATGGACAGAGGAGCCTGGCAGGTGGGCTACAGTCCATGGGTAGCAAAGAGTCAGATACGACTGAAGCGACTTAGCAGACACATGTGTGAAATAGCTAGTGGGAAGCTGCTGTCTAACACAGGGAGCTCAGCTTGGTGCTTTGTTATGACCTAGAGGGGAGAGATAGGGAGGAGAGGAATAGGAGGTTCAAGACGGAGGGGATATATGTATACGTACAGTTGATTCATGTTGTTATACAACAGAAACTAATGAAACATTATAAAGCAATTATACTCCAATAATAAAATGAAAACAAAAAATAAAGCAGTAGAAAGTGAATAAAATAAAATCTCCATTATTTCCATTTCTCTCTGAGTCCTATGCTCCTGTCACTGAGAAAGCAGATATTCAGAACTGAGGCCTCCAGCCCCTGAGTGGAGCACTTTTGCACCAGGCAGCTCTCCACACCCTGTTCACAGGTTTGTGTTCACCAGGGTTCCACGTGGTTGCTCTCACCTCTGCATCTCAGTAAGATCCCTGGAAATTTAATTCCAAGGCATGTGGCTGCTATATCTGCTCCCTGTCTAGAATGCCTCAGACCTACAGGCCTGCCTTCATGGTGCAATTTCCTCCTAATTCTCTTTTATCTTGTGATAAAGAATTACTCTCACTGAATTATTTACCTGGTGATACTTTCTGGAGTTTAAGGAATCAGCATTTCACTAAGCTCCCCCTGCCCCCACCAAATCTTACCTTTCCCTCAGGTTTTGAGTAACTTGTTTTACTCAAGTTCTAAAAACCTTGACCTCTAGCTCCTCTTTTTCTGCAGCACTGGAATGTGCTACTTTTTTTCTATTTCCTAATTTGTTGGAGGAATCCTTCCTTGCATCCCTGAGGGCTTCCCAGGTGGCACAGTGGTAAAGAATCCGCCTGCCAATGCAGGAGACACAGTTTCAGTCCCTTGGTCGGGTCGGGAAGATCCCCTGGAATAGGAAATGGCAACCTACTCCAGTATTCTTGCCTGGAAATTTCCATGGATGGAGGAACCTAGCGGGCTACAGTCCATGGGATCACAAAAAGTCGGACACAACTGAGAATGCACATATGCCCATCCCTGCCTGACTCCTCAAGTTTCTGTGAAGGAAATTCTCTTCAGTCTGACAGGAAACAGTCTTTTTTACCACTCTGTGCTACCAAGGCAGAAAGCAAAGGCAGATTACAGTGGGTGGAGTTTACAAGAGAGATTTTTGTGTCTGGGAGCCATATGCCCCATTAGAGATATGGCAGAAAGTAGAAGGGGTTTCTTTACCAGCTGAGCTTCCAGGGAAGGGGTTTATTCTGCCTTCCCCTGTTGGAAGAGCACTTGTCCAGATATACGTAGACAGTTTAACTTAGGCTTCTCTCATTCAGCAAAAGGGTGGACATGGGAAATTCTGAGATGTTTTTACATTTGGAGTATCAATGATAGAACAGTGGTTTGATCAATTAGCTTTATCTCTATAGCTGCCCCCAAACTGTACGTTTCCAGAAAACTCTTGATAAAGCATGTGTTTCAATTACAGGGCATGGGGTGGAAGTATTAACATACTATTTGACCCCTACTAAGTACCACACTTGCTATTAGCAGCTAAGCACATGAGAGCTCTTTTCTCATGTTGATGAGTTCATCATCAACTCAGTGTAGAATCCATATTATTATCACTTTTTCGAATCAGTGAAATCATGCCTCAGTGAGGGGGTAACTAGTAATATCAGTTCATTTCAGTTCAGTTGCTCAGTCGTGTCCGACTCTCTGCGACCCCATGAACCGCAGCACGCTAGGCCTCCCTGTCCATCACCAACTCCCGGAGATTACTCAAACTCATGTCCCTCGAGTCGGTGATGCCATTCAGCCATCTCATCTTCTGTCGTCCCCTTCTCCTCCTGCCCCCAATCCCTCCCAGCATCAGGGTCTTTTCCAAAGAGTCAAGTCTTCACAGGAGGTGGCCAAAGTATTGGAGTTTCAGCTTCAGCATCAGTCCTTCCAATGAACACCCAGGACTGATCTCCTTTAGGATGGACTGGTTGGATCTCCTTGCAGTCCAAGGGACTCTCAAGAGTCTTCTCCAACACCACATGTTCAAAAGCATCAATTCTTCAGCACTCAGCTTTCTTCACAGTCCAACTCTCATATCCATCCATGACTACTAGAAAAACCATAGCCTTGACCAGATGGACCTTTGTTGGCAAAGTAATGTTTCTGCTTTTTAATATGCTGTCTAGGTTGGTCATAACTTTCCTTCCAAGGAGTAAGCGTCTTTTAATTTCATGGCTGCAATCAGCATCTGCAGTGATTTTGATACATAATTAGTAACAAAGGACGTTTTACCTGGCTTGTTTCCAAAGGCTGTATACCTAGCACTAGCCCTCTGTGTTATCTGGTAAGTGAAAGTGCTTCAGGTCATGGCGACACTGGTACCTGCCTTAAAGGTACATACTCCTTGGGTTTGGTGTTTCCGTCTGCTGCTTCAGTCATGTTCAGTTTTCTCCAGAAAATACTTTCTTGTTTCTGTGCTACATTTAATTTATGTCTTTCTCTGGATTCTTGGTGAGAAAATCTAGAGGAAAATGGGATTCAAGCCCGTGTCTTCCTCTGTTCTAGGAATAAGTCTTCATTGAGATATATTCCTTTTGGGTATTGAGAAGGACATCCTAAGAGCGAGAGGAGGCATTACTCACCGCTGGAAAGATATCCCCAGTCTCTTACATCACAAGGAGAGAGAGATTGATTTCAGATCTGTAGTGAAACTGGGGTGTGCCTCACTTGAACACAAGGAGGCAGCTGTCCAATTCTAGGCCGGCTCTGGAAAGTCCCGTTTTAAATAATTTGCTTCTTATGGTGTTTTGTTCAACTTCCCTACCTCAAATGAAACTGTGTGACTTAAATGAAAGAGCACTGGGCTGGAACTCAGGAAACCGAAGTTTAGTACTGCTACCAACCAGGTGTGTGACCTGAGGTAAATCTTTTAACCTCAGACTTAGTCATCTTTATTTTGAATTATTTTGAGTCTTTGAGTTTAGAATTCAATCTTACAGAATTTTCAAACTTCCAAAATGGCTCCTGGCCCAGAAATGGTGGTGTGTGGGTGTTGGGATGGATGAATTTTTGTCCAAGAAGAAACAGCTCCTGAGCTAGTTACTGGTGAATCTGAAGTTCAAGCTAAGGTCTCATGGGTTTGGCTCCAAAACCTGGGCTTCTTCCACCACTTCCCACTCTGACTTTGGCTATATTATTGTTGCATAACACAGTGTATCTTTATTATTTTCCTAATCCCTGCCAGCCGTAGTTGGCACAGAGAATAGCAAGTGGTCATCAAGTCGTTATGAGTGCTGGGAAAATAAAAATGAAGGGGTTGTGGCCCCTCACCTCAGGTTAAAAGCATTCTCGTAGGGAGAGTCTGGAGCCAGACTGCCTGATTTAGATCCCAGTTCTACTACTTAATAAGATAATGGCTTCTTAAACCTTCTTTATATTTCAGAGTCTTCATTGTAATTTTCTTCATCTTAATACCTTCCTCTCAGAGTTGTTATGAAGATTCAGTGAGTTACTTCATATGAAGCACTTAAAATAGTGCCAGTCCCAAGGTAATGACCAAATACAAAACGTTGTTCTTGTTACTGTTATATACTCTCTATATATACCTGTTGACTTGATCAGGTGAGCCCTCTGGAAAAAGAAGTGTTAACAGTAAGCCAATGGGAAGAAGAGTCATTCTTAAAGGAGAAACCTCTTTTAGAACTCTGAAATCAGACAAGAGAGCACTTTCTAATTTTATTTATTTTCTAAAGTAATTCTTTTTGGAATATAGTTGCTTTATAATGTTGTGTTCATTTCTACAGCGTAACGAAATGAATCAGTCACACATATACACATATCCCCTCCCTTTAGGACTTCTTCCTATGCAGATCACCACATGCATTAAGTAGAATTCCCTGTGCTATAGAGTATGTGCTCATTAGTTATCAATGTTGTACATAGTGTCAATAGTGTTTATGTGGAACACTCCCCACTTTTAGTGGGCTACCTGTGTCAGATGGAGTGAGAGCACCTCATGCTCTCGTTCACTCACCCTCTCATTCATTCACTCATTTCACTCTAAAGCACCCAGTGGGTACCCACCATTATGTGAATCAGACATTGTTCTGGGTGATGGGTACACAGGAGTTAATGAAATAGTTTCTTCTCTGGAGGAGCTCAGTCTTGTGGGGTAGACAAACATACATGGATATATAAAAGCCTGTGATAAGAGTTTGCCGGAAGCATGAGTGTTCTGGACACTTCTATCCTCTAAACAAACCACACTCTGTATCGTGCTATACCTAGGAATTTTATAAATAAATTTTTATTGAATTTTTTAAAATTAGTACTTCCCAGAGCTGGATCACTCATTACACAGCTAGGCTTATTTCAGTCATGTCAGCTCAAGTCAGTGTGTTCATTGAGTACCTGTTATAACCAAGTGGATTAGGAAACTCCTGGTTAGTTTTTTCCTGAGCCACTAAAATAGGAAAGGAGAGGAGATTTGATTTAAACTCTGCCTTGCAGGATGGATAAGATCTCATAGGGGGAAAAGTTGAAAAATACCATTCAAGAAGGCAGATCAGGCTCAAACAAAGGTATAGTGGCCCAAAGAGTATAGGCTGAATTAGTGCAACAAAAGTCACCTTGAAAGATTCATGAAGGAAGGTTAGGGTGAGGTTGTGTGGTGGGAGAGTAGGAAGGAAATATTGGTGGGAAAATAATACGGGGCTTTGTATACCTAGCAGACAAGCTGAAAGTTTATTTTACATGCAGCACGGAGCCACTGATGTTATTTGTTTGGCAGGAGATCATGTTGTCAGAGCTGCACTCCTCAGGATGGTTAATGTGGTATGTTTGCTATGGTGGTGAGAAAAAGTGTCAGGCTTGGAGTTAGATATCATGCAAGAAAGTTCTAGTTCATCCATTGATTAGCTTGTGTGATCTTGAGCAAGTTGATACTCTTTTTGAGCTTTATTTTAGCCTCCTCACCTACATGGTAAACAAAATGAGAAGTGAAAGTGAAGTCACTCAGTCGTGTCCAACTCTTTGCAACCCCGTGGACTGTAGCCTACCATGCTCCTCTGTCCATGGGGTTTTCCAGGCAAGAGTACTGGAGTCTTGGTTGCCATTTCCTTCTCCAGGGTAAACAAAGTGAAACCTCCTTAAAAGAAGAGCAGCAACAACAACCACCACACAATTGCCATTGATCATTACTCTCTGTGTAGCATTGGGCTGGGCCATTTCTGTGTAATACTTAAGCCTCAAAACAGCTCTCTGTGAGTTCTTAAAAGGTCAAACAGCGATTTACCATATATCCCACCAATTCCACAGTTAGGTATCGTCACAGAGAACTGAAGACACACATCCACACAAAGTCTTGAATACAAATGTTCTTAGTGGCATTATTTACAATAGATAAAAAAGTGGTACAATAGCTAAAAGAGTGAGATGGCCGGATGGCATCACTGACTCAATGGACATGAGTTTGAGTAAGCTCTGGAAGTTGGTGATGGACAGGGAAGCCTGGCGTGCTGCAGTCCATGGGGTCGCAAAGAGTCGGACACGACTGAGTGACTGAACTGAACTGATCTGAAAAAAGTGGAAACAACCCCAACTGCCCATCAGCTGTGAATAGATAGAAAAAAATGCTATATCCTGGAAATGTTATTTACCAGTAGAGAGGAGCAAACTAAGGCTGCATACTATATGCAACATGGATGAACCTCAAAAGTATTATACTCAGTGAAAGAAGGCGACATGAAATACTCCATATTGTGTGATGCCATAATTGTATTTCATTTGCATGAAATATCCAGAAAAAGCAAAGATATAAAAACAAAACATGGGGCAGGGGCAGGAGACAGGGATTAACAGTAAAGGTTCATGTGGGCTCATACTGGGCTGTTAAAAATGGTTTTAAAAATAAAAATTAAAAAAATGGTTTTAAGCTGATTTATGATGATGTTCACACAACTTAGTAAATCTACTAAAAATCATTGAATTGTACACCTGAAAAATGTGAAGTATGTGACATGCAAAATAAGCCTCAAAATTTTCTTGAAACCAAAACAACTCTATTAAGTAGTTACTGTTCTTATTCCTATTTTATAGATGAGGCTATTGACTTTCTCAGTCTCCCCTGAAGAGCAGAAAAGTAATGGATGTGTTACCTAAACATACTATGATTATCTTTTCACATGTGTACATGTATCAGTCATCATGGTGTACACCTTAAACATACACACTGTTGCATGTCAACTATGGCTCAATAAAACTGGGGGAAGAAGAAGTGGAGATGGGAATGAAACTTTTTCTGCCTGATTGAGCCCATGCCCTTGGCTACTGTTTATGCTGTACCCTTTCTCATGTCACAAAGTGGTTGTAAGAATTAAATTACATGTAGAACACATTTGACCGCATTATATGCAGAGTGGATGTGTGCTCAGCTCTCAGAAAATCTTAGTTGATTCTGATTTTGACAGTCTTTGACCAGATGAATTGGAGGTGTTTTGAGAGGACACCTGGTCAAGGGCTGTACAGTGGTCCAGACAGGAGCCTGCCCAGGATATAATCAGGAGGAAAGACCAGAAGATGTAGAAGAGGAAGCCCAGCTAGGGTTATGCTCTTACTCGTCACATATTTTAACTTCTCTAAATAAACATGTAGGAAGCTTGGCTCTATTATGAGTTAAGACAAAGAACAGAGCTCTTTCTTTCCTTCAGCAAACAGCTGACACACGTTCCCATCATAAATTTTGTAATTCAGGATGTAAAACCAAATCCAACAACCAAGCCATCCAGAAGGTTAAATAAATAAATGCTAAATAAATAAATGTAGGTGTTGTTCCTTGTAGGTGTTGCCCATGTTTCTCTACAGAAGATGCTATGTGCTTCTGTTCATTGAAGTCTACTAGTCCATTTCTCTCTGCATACATTTGGGGAAACAGCCTACTCAGAGTTGTGAGTTGAAACTTGAAGGAGTTGAAACTGTGGGGATGTTTTGTTTTACATTTTCCCATCAAGAGCACCACCATTAATAATAATTCTGAATCACAGGTGAGAGATCACACCTAACATCTCTTCTTTTATTTTGCAATGCAGTTAAAAGGCAGAAATGTAGCCCACAGCCTTGGCAGATGCAGGACTTGGTGACTGAATGGGACTTTTCCTGAGTTACTTTCTGTGGCTGATGCTTTGTGACCCAGATGTGTCTGCCACATGGAGAAACTTTATTATTAATAAATGCACATTCCCCCCCAAATAAATAAGACCACATGGCAAACAGTGGTATTTGCTCTGTATACATTTGAGTTGGTTTTTCATCATTTCCAAGGACCAAGACCCAGGGTGTTTCCCATTGCTCTGGTGAAAAGAAAAAAAAAAAAGTAAGAATTCAGTTTGCCTATTTTGGCAACTTAAACATGAGACAATTTGTGGTCACCCAGTCAGGACTCCTCATTCCGAGGGCTCGGTAGCAGCAAATGGGGCTGTGAGGTTCCCTGGGGAGGACAATATTGAATCTGGAAGTGCCTAGGACCTAGGCCATGTGGTAAGGAGATGACTTAGAGCACCTCCTGGTTTTATGACATTCAGTCTTTGAGTCACAGTCCCACAAAGAGCCAGGAAAAGCTAGTGTGTGTCTGCCATGGTAATTAAGTGTTCATGTTTGAAGATGCTTGAAGAAATCTTAAATGTAGCAAAACTACTTCTGCCGGTTTTGTTCACTGCTTGAAGAGCTCACCCAGTCAGAATTCATTCAAGATCCCTTTATTGGACACTGATGCTGTGTGGAGCACAGTCCCAAACACTGTGAATAATATTAGAGTCCCAGTCTTCTAGGAGATTTCTGTGAGTGAGGCTGGGAATATTTCAATGTGAAGCATTTAGCTATTTAAAAGTTAATAGTAAAAGTAATAAGTGGTGGTTTCCTTCTCAGTGAAGCATTTTAGAGATGCCCCACTTCCACCAACTCTGTGTGAAGAAGGTTCCTATCTGAACTCAATTTGATGTAACTCTATTAGAATGGGATCATAGGAAGGTCATAAATTTTGGAGTCAAAAGTACCTAAATCTAAATTCCCCATTGCCTGGAATATTACTCAGCCATTAAAAAGAATGAAATAATGCCATTTGCAACAACATGGATGGGCCTAGAGACTATCATACTAAGTGAAGTAAGTTGGACAGAAAATGAGAAATATCATATGACATCCCTTATATATGGAATCTGAAAAGAAATTATACAAATAAACTTATTTACAAAACAAAAACAGACTTACAGACTTGGATAAGGAATTTATGGTTGCCTAGGGGGAATTAAAAGACGCTTACTCTTTGGAAGGAAAGTTATGACCAACCTAGACAGCATATTAAAAAGCAGAGACATTACTTTGCCAACAAAGGTCCGTCTAGTCAAGTCTGTGGTTTTTCCAGTGGTCATGTGTGGATGTGAGAGTTGGACTGTGAAGAAAGCTGAGAGCCAAAGAATTGATGCTTTTGAACTGTGGTGTTGGAGAAGACTCTTGAGAGTCCCTTGGACTGCAAGGAGATCCAACCAGTCCATCCTAAAGGAGATCAGTCCTGGGTGTCCCTTGGAAAGACTGATGCTGAAGCTGAAACTCCAATACTTTGGCCACCTCCTGTGAAGACTTGACTCATTGGAAAAGACCCTGATGCTGGGAGGGATTGGGGGCAGGAGGAGAAGGGGATGACAGAGGATGGGATGGCTGAATGGCATCACCGACTCGAGGGACATGAGTTTGAGTAACCTCCAGGAGTTGGTGATGGACAGGGAGGCCTGGCGTGCTGCGATTCATGAGGTCGCAAAGAGTCAGACGCGGCTGAGCAACTGAACTGAACTGAACTGAGGGGGAAGGTTGGCGGGGAAGAGATAGTTAGGGAGTTTGGGATCGACAGGACACACCTGCTATATTTTAAATGGATAACCAACAAGGACCTATAGCACAGGGAACTCTGCTCAATGTTATGTGGCAGCCTGGATGGCAGGGAGTTTGGGGGAGAATGGATACATGTGTATGTATGGTTGAGTCCCTTTGCTGTCCACTTGAAAATATCACAAAATTGTTAATTGACTATATGCCTATATAACATAAAAAGTATTTTTTTAAAATAAAATAAATTCCTCATTGCCCATGAATTACCTGATGGTAAGCTCCCAGTGGACAGGTTTGTTTAAACGTGGTGTATCTTAAACTCAGCACAGTGCCTGATATTCACTAGAGACTCTGTAAATATCTACTGTTGAATATCTGAATGAATTATGGAACCCTAGCAAAGTTAACCTGTGAGTCCACAGTTCCCTGGGTGTTCAGGAACAATCACATCTGCTTGATGGGCTTTGGGAAATTGTCTAGAATGATGTTTGAGGATGGAGACTCTGGAGTCCCATTGTTCAGGCCCAAGTTCTGACCTGTCATTTATTAATTCTCTGGTTTTGAGCAAGTAACTTGTCTTTGCCTCAGTTTCCCACACTATCACATAAGGCTAATAGTATTAATATTACCAAACTCTTAGGTTTGTTGTGAGGATTAAATTATTGAACATCTGTATAGCCCTCAGTCTAGGACCTGGCACATAGTTTGTGCTATAAAAAATCTTTGTAAAATAAAGATAAAATATAAATAGAAAGTGGGTTTGCATGGGAATTAATGAGTGTTGGTGTTGTAAAATGCTTAACATAGCCTGGTTCAAAAGGTGCTAAATAAATGTTAGTTCAAAGAACTTTATGTTTGAACCTCATTTCCTAAGCCAGTGCCTGGCTCATTAAAAAATGCACAACATGGAATATAATTATTAAGAGAGTGCTGTAAGTTTTCTGAGGATCGTGAGAACCTTGTAGGTTAGCAATACTGAGAGAGGTTTCATCAAGGACAGAGAATTAAAGTTGGCTCTTGGTTAGGGATTAAACAGGGTTAGGGAGTTCACTACTGAGCGAATTCACTTTCACTTTTCACTTTCATTCACTGGAGAAGGAAATGGCAACCCACTCCAGTGTTCTTGCCTGGAGAATCCCAGGGACAGGGGAGCCTGGTGGGCTGATGTCTATGGGGTCGCACAGAGTCGGACACGACTGAAGTGACTTAGCAGCAACAGCAGGGAGTTCACACAGGAGGCAGATAATCTGCATGTGCTGGAGGGAGGAAAAATCCAATCAGTCATGAGATGCTCTATCGTCAACAGGACTTGGCACTAATTTCTGGGAGAATAACTTGTCATGGTCCATCTTTTTAAGTGAGTTTGGCCAAGAACTGCTTCAATTCTAGGGCTTCAACTGCTCAGATTAAGACTTTGATGACTGCTTACTTACTCACTCATTTTTTGAGCAAGTATTTTGTAGATTCCACTATGCATCAGGCAGTTTACTGGGAAGTGGTAAATAAAATAGAAATGAACCTTACCCCTTTTGGACCAGGAGGGAGATACAGACTATAAATGGAAAAGTAAACAAATTTTGATAAGTGCTTTGAAGAACATTAAGAGGGTATCGAGGTAGAAAATAGTGGGAGGGAAGGGAAGTTGTTCAGATGGGAGAATGAGAAAATGCCTCTCCAAACACGTGGTGTTTCACCTGAAGCTAGAAAACTAGGAAGAAAAGGAGGACTATTCCAGGCATGGAAATGGAATATTCAAAGATGTTGAGCTTGGTGTATTTCAGAAAGAAGGCCAGTGTGCCTGGAGTAGAGTGACTTGTGAGAAAAGGGTAGAAAATGAGATTGGAGATGGGCAAGGGCTTGAACTTGTAGGGTCTTATAAGGGATGGTAAGGAGACAGAACCAAATTAAAGTGAACTGGGAAGGCACCAACAAATAGAAGGGAAAACATAACTTTTAAAGGCTCTCTTAGACATCAATGTAGATAGTAAATTGGATTGGAAAAAAGAGAAAGTGGGAGAAACAATGAGGCAGTCTAGGTAAAGAGGTGATGTTTACTTAGTCCTGGATGGTAGAGAGGCGGGAATAGAAAGATGTGGACAGATTTGCAGTGTATTTTTGAGTTGGGATAGACAAGACTTGTTAATGGATTGGATGGAGAAGGGTAAAAGTAGAAACATTTAAGAGAATGAAAAGGGTCAAGAAGGCTTCTGGCTTGAGCCACTGTATGGTGTTGTTGCCATTGACTAAAATGGATAAGATCAGAAGAGGAAATTTTGGGAGGTGGTGGGAAAAGAAGTAAAAAATTTGGCTTTAGCTGCCAATTTTTAGTAGGGTGATGCCTCCTTGAGTAGATGTCAGGTCACCGTAAGAGAGGTTAGGCTAGAGATCCAAATTTAGAGTTTTCAGTTTATAAATTGGGAATAAATCCGTGGGCTTGAGTGAGAGTCTAGAGAGCGTGTATAAGTCCAGGAAGAAGGACAGCATTGAGACATTGAGTAAAGGAGGAGGGGATCAGGAGAAAGACTGGGATGGAATGATCAGAGAGGTAAGAGGAAACTCTGGAGAATGTAGTGTCACAGAACCTGAGTGAGGAGAGTACTTTGAGAAGGAGATGGCCATCAGCCTTACTGAAGTGATACTGAGGATAGAGAAGTGGCCACTGGTTTTGCCAACACAGAAGTCATTGATGATCTTCACAAGAGTGGGTTTACAGGACTTATAAGGATAGAAGCCAGATTCACAGTAGGTTGGACACTTGAGAAAGGTAAATTATATGTTATGTTGCTGAAAAACTCAGAGACAAGGAAAGAGAAAGGGAATAATCAAAAGAAACCCAGAATAGGTCAAGGGCAGTGGGAGCCAGAAAGCAGGTTGGGGGCTTACCTTTTGGCCAGAGTGGGAACACCTTTTTGGGTGAAAGAGGGAAGGGGAGGAAATGAGTTTAGACACAGGAAATAATCACCACCATTATAGCTAATATTTATTGAGTTTACATTGCCAGGTAATGTTCTAAGTAGTTTTCATTCAACACATTTCATCCTCAAAACAATCTTATGAGATAGGTTCATACACATAGTCAATCAAAACTCAGGGCGTTCTTCCTCATCTGATAGTGTGAATTGTGGAATGGAAGACAGATGGGAGGTTTGAGAAGGGGAAAGGTAGGACATAGTGTCACAGAAAGTAAGGGGACCCAATGGGACTTCCAGGCAGTCCTGAGAGTTCATTTGAGATTTTAAATCATGGATAAAAAGCAAATCTAACATAAAATTCAAATGAGTCTCCTACAGCATTCAGCAGTCATACTTCAGTTGCCTGACTTAATTGATGCTTAATTTAGAAACAGGGGTAAATTTCCAATGCCAGGAGTAATAAAATACACTAGAATCCCCTACTAGCCCTTAATAAACTTTCATGAAATTGCTTTGGAGGCTTGGCCACAAGGAGACTTCCCCTACCCCACCAAACTCCATGCCCCCACTCAGAGGGAGGAAACACAGCCTCCATGAATGAACGCCAGCAACCCACCAGCATGATGATAGAAATCAACTGACTGAGTCTGACTCTTATACCTAAAAGAAATCCAAGCTGGATGCTCTGTCTCACTGTACCTCACAGTTTGCCAGATTTCCATCAACAACAAGGGTACCTCCTTTACCTGAGAAATCACCATTAGCTCTCCCCACTGTCAAGATCTCATGAATGGAGAAGGGGTTGTGGTGGTGGTTTAGTCGCTAAGTCATGCCCGGCTCTTGTGACTCCATGACTTGTAGCCTGCTGGGCTCCTCTGTGCATGGAGTTCTCCAAGCAAGAATACTGGAGTGGGTTGCCATTTCCTTCTCCAGGGGATCTTCCCCACATAGCGATCAAACCTGGGTCTCCTGCTTTGCAGGCAGATTCTTTACCAACTGAGCCATGAGGGAAGAGAAGGGGTACAAAATCTTTACTTGACACAGAAAGTTTTGGACTGACAACAAATAGTAGTAGCTAAGATTTACTGAATACTTAATCTATATCAGGATCTGGGCAAAGTACTTTTCTTATATGCGCTGTCTCCCTTAATCTTGAAAACAACACAGTGAGGTATGTATTGTTATAATGTCCATATTATAGATAAGAAAAATGAGCTTCAAGGAGATTAAATAATGTTTCTAGTATCAGGAAGTTATCAAGTGGAGAAGCCAAAAGTTGATTCTAGGAAGCCTGACTCCAGAATCTAGACTCTTTAAACAAGTACATTATAACAGTAAAATCAGTGAGCAGTGTTGCCAGACCAATCTACTGTACATATTCATGTTACCATACCCTACCACCATTCTATAAATTGTATTCAAAAAATATATGAGTTTTGTTTTCAACTCTATTAAGACCTGTTTCTACTCTCCCATGTTCTCAAAATAAGGAACTGATGCTATGGAGCTGAGTATAGAATTGATGGCTTTTATTCAAATTTCCCTCTTTTCATAGCAACCAGCCTGTTAAAGAGAAGAGTTTATGGCTGTTGGTTTTTGCAAGCCTGATGACCTGTGCTAAGACAATTTCTCCTGAAATGAAAGGTGTTGACACATGTGACACAGCATAAATTGAGCTCCCTGGGCCCTAAGGACTGGCAATGACCTGATCTTTTCCCACCATGTAATTATGAATTGAAAATTGTTCTTTACAAAAAATTCCCAGATAATTTAATTCAGTTTGCAAATTTTAGTCTCAATATCTGGGCATCTTAACTGTCTAGGTTATTTGTGAATATAGTAATAATATACTACCATTACAATAATGATAAAAGCCAACAACAGGTCAAATGCTTACTCTGTGCTAGCTCAGGGCTTTATTTTCCCTTTTCATGTATAACACATACTTAGCAGAGACTATCATTAACCCTATTTTGAAGATAAAATGAGATGGAGACGGGTTAAGTAACTAGTCCAAGGTCACATAGTTACTAAAAGGTAAAATGAGAATTGAAAGCTTTTGAAGGCCAAGTCATCATTTGGAGACAGAGGACCATGGAAACAGACCAAAGCTTCAGCCCTTAGCAGTTTGAAAGATAAAGTTTACAAAACTGACTTTGCAAGGATGACAGAACAATCCACATAAAGCATCAAGTGCATACCTGCCAGGATAAGTAGGTGCTTGCTGAATGGTAGCTATGGTTTTTGAATAGATGAATAGAATGAGCTAGAGAGTTGAATAAGGATCCCATCATTTTGATCACTGTAATCAGTGGACATATGTATTTCAAATGCCCTCCCAGTATAAAATACACTCTTCTCTCCTTATTGTTTTAAGTGTCCAAGTTACTCAGGTAATCAACTCTACCTCCCCTTCCTTCTAGCTTTGCGGATGTGGTCTGTGCCTGAGACTCCCTCAGACACACTAATTCTACATCATTTGAAAAATAGCATACGTATTTCTGTTGTCCTGTTCTTTGTAAATAAATTTTAATGAATTCAAGATACTCTTCCAAAGCTTTAGGTGTAGATGTCTGCAATGGGCCAGAGTTCCCCGGAGGTAAGATGAAAAACAAACCCAGCTCCAACAGCCTGGTGACCCAGTAGCCCAGACCTGCCATAATAACCTATTTGGGGATGCCATGGTAATCTGGTCTGTGGCATTTGGCTGAGTGGTTCCAATTGTGACATATGATGATTCAAGTTTACTCATGTACACACCAGAACTTCACAAAATGACCTTTCTGAGGTCCCTGAGGTTAGGGTGGGAGGCGGGAGGAGCACCGAGGCACTCTAAACAAAGCAGCTTTGTTTTTACACCACTTGTTTGGACAAGTGTCCCCTCATGTGCAGCAGCTATTTGCTGCCGGGCTTTTGGCAGAATGACTAAAATGGGATAGAAATTAAGGACACATTCTGAAGTCCCCTGGAAAATCACCGTCTCCCTTTCCAGCAAATGTCAGCCAGGCAAATCATAATTCAGTAGATGATTTCTTGTCATTCGTGTCCTTAGTCACTCTTTTCCTTTATGGGCATTTTCAAGGTGGTTGGGTTGGATACTTCGGCATCTGCTGTATGTATCCTGTACCAGGCCTATGGAGGATCGAGCCTGCAGTAAATCATATATCATCTTTGGGACTCATCCTCCTGGTCTGTAAAATGGAGAATTAGACTATATCAGTGATTCCCAAGTTTTATATGTATTTAATAAAACCTATTCAATATTACATTTTTCATTTTGAAAAGAAAGGAAAAATATCTTCAGAAACCACAGAAAATAAGGCTTCACGAACTCTTCTTAGCCAGTAGAGATATAAAAAGCATCGAATCCCAAGAAAAGAGTCATCTGAATCTATATAAGGGCAAGTTATGTGATATTTTTATGTTCTTAACCTTATAAAATTCGTTGAAAATTAAAAAAAAAAATGGTTGAGAAACTCTGGACCAGATAATCTCTAAGGTTGTTTTCCAGTTCAGGAAGTCTATGCTTCTACAAAATCACCTCTCAATAAGGACTTGTGTTTTTATAGCCCAGAGAAAAGAAATGTATTCTTAGAGGACAATAAATCATTAGGGCTTGCTTAAGAGATTATCAGTCATTTCCAGCACTGACTTCTGATTGTTGATTCATAAACTAATGTGTGTGCTGACCCACAAAACCCAATTTCTGACTAATTCTACTGATATTGGCCAGTGATCTAATTAATTTAGACCCAAAGTGAATTTTTGACTTGATTTATCAATCTCTGTCTTACTAGCCTAAATTAGCCAGATAATTTAGTGAAGTATTTATTAAACTACTTCAGTTAATTTTCTCCTTAACTCTGGTGCTTTGCAGACCAATGAGTCATAAATTTAAAAGAAAGAAATAGTAACATCTTAAGTTATTTCTTTTTTAGAGCTATATTTATGTAGATTTTCTTTGCATATGAACTTTTTTATTATCGTTAATTCTGAATGATAAGACAAGCAGATTAAGCATTGTAGAAGAAAAAGAGAAGAGCTGAGAAACTGGCCAGAAATTGAATTAGAAGAGAAAGTGAGGAATAAAATCCAAACAAAAATTTAGGGAAAATCCCTGTGTAAAGGAAAAGAATACAAAGATATGACACAGGGTGAGCTTCATGACTCAAATGTGTTGGCTCTGTACCTGGGTGATTCATTTGGTGGAAAACATAGCTGGGTCAGAGAATTTTTGCTGGCCCCAAACTTACTTAGATGTGAAGCTTCACTTTGTGTGCGTACTTTTTTCTCACTTCTTCAAAATGGAAATATTAATTGCTTTTCAGAAATAGCCCTGGTCATTGGAGTTTATCTCTATGAGCACTTGAGATTTAGAATTAGATCATGGACTTTGGAGTATGGAAAGTATTTAAGAAACTGGGACAGATTAGTTTCAAGTGACCTCTCTTTGTCTCCTGACAGGAATAGATAGTAGATTCCACCAGGGAGCCTTATTGAATAGGTCCAAAGGGATAGTCTGCTCCTTGGAAGATGTAGTGGTTCAGCTTTTTGGATCATGACTCGCAGTAAGACATACATTTTACATGGATCTAGAAAGATAGTACTGATGAACCTATTTGCTGGGCAGCGATGGAGATGCTGCAGATATAGAGAACAGACTTGTGGCCACAGTGGTGGAAGGAGTGGGTAGGATGAATTGAGAGAGTGGCATCAAAACATATGCATTAACATATGTAAAATGGATAATCAGGGGGAATTTGCGCTATGACTCAGGGAGCTCAAGCCCAGTGCTCTGTGACAACCTAGAGGGGTAGGACGGGGTGGGAGGTGGGAGAAAGGTTCAAGGGGTGGGAGGACATGTGTGTACCTATGGCTGATTCATGTTGATGTATGGCAGAAACCAACACAACATTGTAAAGCAATTATCCTCTAATTAAAAATAAATTTAAAGAAGACATACACTTTATACCAAGACTTAGTTCCCGCATGTGCATGGTGTTTTCTAAAACACTATCTTACTACCTGCACTTTCTATTCTAGTCTAGTCATTTGTTGTTTAAATAAATACTGCCCAAGACCCATTACATAGGTTTCATAACTTATTACTGGATTTCTACGTATGTTCCCCAGTTTCTTTTCTATCTGTGACACCTCCCCCCAAACATGTACACATTGCTCAAATACAGTACAGCTCGTTTTCAGAAGCATCCCACTCACACCCCACCCAGCACATTGAAATACTTGCAGTTTCTTGAGCATCATGCTGTCTTTCACTTCCCTGCACATGTCATTCTCTGTCTCTACTCAAAGCACTTTAGAGTTTTCTCACTCCACCTCCCTTTTCTGCACCAAGCTAGCTCCATCTGCTTAAGACTCACCCCAGGGCTCAACAGTCCTTCCTCTCAGGCTGTGTTGACCTGTTTTCTCCTCTCTCCAGAGAATCCTAGAGACATCCTTGTCTTTATCTCAGCTGTATTGTGCTGTATTATGACGATCCATTTATATGCTTTTCTTTCCCACTAGACTCCTTGAAAGCAAAGGCCATGCCTTATATTTCCAGGAACTGGTCTAAGGTTTGACACATACCTGGTTCATAAATTATGGGTGGATGAGAGCCTGCCTACTGGTCAGCACACGGTAGTGAATTGCTGCCTCCTTGGTAAGTTGTAGTGTGCTTACACAAGCATGAAATGGGTGTTCTTTAATGGAGAATATGGGCTTCACAAGCGATGTTAGTGGTAAAGAACTCACCTGCCAATGCAGGAGCGTCTCATAAGAGATGCAGGTTCCATCCCCAGATCAGGAAGATCCCCTGGAGAAGGGAATGGCAATTTGCCTGTATTCTTGCCTGGCGAATTCCATGGACAGAAAAGCCTGGTGGGCTACAGTCCATAGGGTCGCAAAGAGTTAGACTCAACTTAGCATACACACACACAATGGAGAATATGCACCTAAGTTGCAGTAGATGTGCTAACGCTCAGTTGAATCTTTTTCTGTTGCTCATAAGATATGGTGTAGCAAAGTGGGTGAAAACTCAGGCTTTGAAGCTGCCCAGAACTGTATTTGAATTTTGACTCATTGGTTACATGCTCTGTGACCTTAAGCAAGTTACTCATTTTTCCCTGATGGTCCAGTGGTTAAGACTCCATGCTTCCAATGCAGGGTGCATGAGTTTGATCCCTGGTTGGAGAACTAAGATCCCACATGCCTTGTGACCCCTTCTCCCCACCCCCCCTCAAAAGCATAAAATACAATAACTTTAAAAAAAAATCTCAGTTTCCTCATCTGCAGTAATGACTGTCTATGGCTGTTGTGTAGATGTTAACTAAAGGGATATAAGCTCCGTGAGGGCAGGAATTTTTGTCACCTTAGTACCTTCTCATGGACTTAGAAAAATGGCTGGCACATATTTGTTGCATCGGTGAATATTGTACTGCTCTTAACAGGCCCTCAGTAACTCAAAACCACTCTTAATCCTGTATCTTATCAGGTTTTGCACAGGATTCCTTGGAATATGTAGATAAGTCCTTATAACTTCTTTGATCAGAAGTTAGGCTTATACCTATGAGGTGACACTTTCATACCCTGCCATTCAGTGACTCAAGATGCAGGTAGAAACATTTGTTTTCTGGAAGAATGTTGTATTTCATGCTGTTAGTCTAGAATGAAGCTTAGTCAATTCAAGGTTGGTTGATTTTCTAGGGGTTCTTCAGTTCTGTTTTTGAATTACCATATATGGGCCTTTGATTCTTTCTTCTTGTCTCTTTCTTGTTAGACGTCCATGAACCGTATCATCATTCACTGCGTGTTAGTTAGAGTCACATAGATTCTGATTCAGGGTCTTGGGAAACATGACTGAATTTTTCAGTGTTCCTAGACTTGTTTCATTCTCTTCCTCTACAAAGATCTTGTGTAAGATCCATAAGGATGGAAAATCCATTATTACCTAATGTCCTTACTGTGTCCCATTTCCATGAATGGATGTTTGTATTCCTAGGTTTCATTTTGGGCCTTTCCCATTTTCAGAACTTTATAAGTAACTTGTTGTGCCACATAATGAAAGTTTTGTTTTAAGCTTTTTTGAATTTCATTAGCTCACGGTCATCTCTCAATACTACATTTCTACCAGAAAAATAAAACAAAGAGACAGATTTTAAAAAGCAACTCTCAAAGTCTTCCACAAAATAGGACAAATAAAATGATGTTATTGCTTCATTTTTATAGTCTATCCAAACAATAAGAATGAAAAGAGATCCACATCAGAATGTTCTAATCTTCACTTTCTCATGCCCCAAAGCCACTTCATTGTAGTATTTTCTGCAGAATCTGTTAAGTAGTAAGCCAGATTATTAGTCCATTATAGTTGTTTACCTTATATTTCACATGGTGATAACAGGGTTGTCTTACTCCATTATATGTAAAAGTCTGCCAAACACTATTTTACTCATTTGTTAGTGAATTTAAGTGTGAATTCCAAAGTGTGTTCCTTATTATAAATTCCTCAGATGTACAATAAGGGAGTATATACAAAAAAGAATGGGAAATCCTGTGAAACTATATTAATGTAATGTCTTAAGCCCATCAACAGAACAATGTAATAATATACTTTTGTTCTCTAATTGCCTTCTGTTCTCCAAGTTAAAACTACCCCTAAGTCATTGTGGCTCAGCTGGTAAAGAATCTACCTGCAATGCGGGATCCCTGGGTTGGGAAGATCCCCTGGAGAAGGGAAAGGCTACCCACTCCAGTATTCTGGCCTGGGGAATTCCATGGACTCTATAGTCCATGAGGTCGCATAGAGTCGAACACAACCGAGCAACTTTCATTTTCACTTTTCGCTTAAGTCATTATGGTCGTGTCAGGCTAGGTGGGACTTTTCATTACATTTTTGAAAGTAGGAGGAGGACTATCTTGGGGGGCAGGTAGAAGGCACATTTTGATAAGTGGAATTAAGAGAAGAAACTTTCTTGACTAATAGGTTGGTTTTGGTTAACTAACTACATATTAGTTAATGAGTTAGTTGGTTCAGTGATGGAGGACAGATAGACCACAGAAGGGAAGAGCTTTCTGAAGAAAAGAGGAAGATTAACATCTATGGAACACTTACTATGTGCTAGGTATTTCAGTCTTTTACATCCTCACATAGAAACTCTGGGGGAAATTATTGCATTAAATCAAAGATATGCTGTCCATAACAAAAATTCAGTCATCTGTCCAAAGTCATATGACTCTTATGGGGCAGGGTCCAAATTTGAACTCAAACTTTCACAACTTAGGATCTTTCCACAAACAACAGCCTTAGAATACTCCGACAAACATGCATGTGGCCAGTCAGGTGAATGTTGCCCCTGACATCTTTTAGATTTCCACTTTACAAACATTTCTTAACAAACTGAGAAGTTCCACACAATGGAACTGAGACATTCGTCTCTGCTTGCTAACTTGAATGTCCCTCTGAGTGCATCACTGTAGCCCTTTACATGGATATAAAAACATTTAGTAAAGTGGACAGCACTGTGTTCATGGCAGCCATCCCTATAGTACTTTTTAATAATAGTAAAGTTGATTGCAGAATGAAAAGAACAAGGAAAAATAACATGCTCTAGTATAAACTCCTAATCATATGAATATTAAAATCCAACAAAATGCATACTGAGGGCATTTGCTCCTTTGCACAAACACAGGCCTCCAGAGGAATATCTTCTCTCTAGTATTCTGCTTTTATCTTCAGCCATGTAAGACTTTCAAGAGTCCCATTTCTTTTCTCAGAGTGACAGGCTCATCCTACAACAAGCAGAGTGACCAGCTAAAGCCAATGGCTTCCTTGAATAAATTCATTTTCATGTGACTTTGGTTCCCCTCTTCACAAGATTTCCTGAGACACTGATCATGGAAGGGAATATTACCCATTTAGTTCTGGGCACTCAGTCAGTACTCAGACCTCATTCCTGGCTGCAGCCTGGAACATCACTTCTGGCTGGATTCACTCCTCTTTGCCTACCAAAGAGAGATCAGCCAGTTCACTGCACTTTATCAATTATGGGCTGCTGATTTATCCAGTGTACTCATTTCACATGTGAGGGACAGAGATTTGGAGTGACTTCTGTCTGCTCACATGGCTGTTGATAGAATGTGGGCGAGCATCCACATTTGACTCCCGGTCCAGAACTCTTTCCATTCCCCAGTCACTCACTTATTAAGACATTCATCAAACATGTATTAGATGCCTACACTGTATGAGTAGCTGTGACTATAGGTGAAGTAAGACATATAGTCTGAGCTCAAGGCCTTTACCCTTTTTTATGTTTTTGGTTTCCAGAGGGTCTGAGTTCCATTAAGAAGAGGACTCTATGCCAGGGCACTCTCTTTACCCTGGATGGACTGGGCAATCACGACTGGTCATGTACTGCTCCATTTCTAGTATCCAAATGTATTATTCATAAGCATGTTATTTTCTAGTTTTCTAAAATTTTTATTGGGGTTTCTCACCCAAACCTGACATTATTGATAAGTAACAGTTAAATGGGTGAGCTCTGAAGATTAAGCCACTAATACCCCAGAAAGACTCCATTTTCTCCCTAGTAAAAAGTAACATGGATATGTATTCATGTGTGTGCCTGTGTGTGCACAGGGTATAATACTCTGGAACACTCAGAAGAAAACTGTTTGTTCATGAATGGGCCACAGTATAAGCCTACAGATATCTTCTAGACCTCACAGTGACTTCCACATACACCTATATCAGGTTAGCAGATTTTAGTCAACTGATAATTTTTTAATAATTTAAGCACACTTTCCCCCCATTAATTTAAGGACCCATTTTGGAGCTTTTTCATTTGACCAGCAAGTATTTCCTGAGAGTCTGCTGTATTCCCAGTCTGTAAAGGTTTGCGTTTTGGGAGACTGAATCAGAGATCATGGTCCTTAGGTAACATTTATGCTTCTTGTAGCTGTCATTCTTGCTCCAGCGTATCCTGAAGTAAAGCAGACTCATGATATCTCCATGTCACAGAGGAGGAAGCTGAGGCCCAGAGAAGTTTAGTGACATGCCAAGATCCTCAGTACTAGTGAGCAATAGGGCTGAGGCTACATTGCCAGTCTTTTTGCCACTGGAAAGTATTCTTTTATTTTAACTACACCAGATTACCTGCCCATTTCAAAAACAAGGGAGATATTAGAGAAAAATTTCTGCAAACACGTAAGTGTGACCTCATGATAGATTAATAACAATGAAATGAAAATGTTAAAGTTCATTTTAAGTGCTACCTAAAACTAGGTCGGGAGTGTATTCCATAGCCTTTCCTCCGCAAGGACATAAATAAATTCCTTTCCCAAATGACAGGTTTGGTTTTTACACCCATGAGTTACAAAGACCTTTTTCTTACAGGGATCCCTGCTCAATTTCTCCTAAGGAATGACTATATGAGAGAAATACATGTAACAACTTCACTGGGTTTTTATAACTTGAGAGAAAGCTCCTGCTAAAGTTTGGCGCTTACTACTCATCCAGCTGATTAACTTTGTCTGGAAAGTGATCACCCAGAAGCAGGGAGAGATTAGGACACAGCTTCACTGGGTGAAAGTGTGGAAGGCTAAACTGCTTCCAGATTGCATTTCACTGTCCCTGTACTTGTTTCTGCAGGACTTGAAAAGGTCCTGAAACAGAAGGGACCCTTTGACTTTGGAGGCAGGAGTTGATGGAAATGCACAGTTCATCCACAAGCCAGACGCCCTTAGCATCACCCCCTAACTGGGTGACACTTACGGGACTCTTCCCCATGGGTTTCCACATTTGTCAAATGAGCAAGAAAGACAAAGAATTACAGATTGCCCAGTTTTGTAAGTTTCCCTGAAGGTCACCTTGTTGTGTTAGGGGCTTCCCTGGTGGCTCAAATGGTAAAGAATCTGCCTGCAATGTAGAAAACCTGGGTTTGATCCCTGGGTCAGGAAGATTCCTCTGGAGAAGGAAATGGCAAACCACTCCTGTATTCTTGCCTAGAGAATCCCATGGACTGCTACATATTACGTGGGCTGTGGTGCCATGCAGCCTGGGAGAATCTAAAACTCTGGTCTTTTGGCTCTTGATCACTGTATTTGATTTATTTTCAGCAGATAACATTAAAATTAGCTTGCATTTGCTGAGCCGATCTGGATGGGCAACGGTGGGTGGAAACAGGGAGTGGCCCGGGCAGTGGCAGGAATTAAAGTAATAATCCTTTGCATTTTAGAGATTACAAAGTGCTTTCCTACACATTGTGTCATTGAATTCCTGCAAGTCTTTCAAGGGCATGTGTTCTAAGCCCAATTTGACAAATGAGAAAATTGATGTTCTGAAAGGTTAATGAATGGCCAGAGTTCACACACATACACACACACACACACACCAAATGGTAGCAATATAAAAAGTAGAATATTCATGTTGATTCCCATAACATTGTAAAGTAATTAGCCTCCAATTAAAATAAATAAATTAGTTAAAATGAATAAAAATTAACAAAAAAAAGTCCAAAACCCTTGTTCCCTTATGCAACATACCAGAGAGTGAGGGGGACCTACCAGAAATATTTGTAGCTGTATTCAGATATATGCAACTGTTTATAGCATATTATCAACAAGGGGGTTTTAGAACCTCATTTTTTGGTTTCTCTCTGCTATTTCCTCTTGATCTGTGTAGCTCTTTCAGTTTATCACTTAGGTACCACTTCCTTCAAGAAGTCCCCAAGACTTTGTTAGGTGACCATTCTGTAATCTTGCATGGTACCCAGTGATTATCACTACTTCATCTTCATCACTCAAATTACCCATAATGGAATATAACTGTCTAGGCACTAAAGCTAGTTATTTATAAGTCATTCGCTAATGTTTATTTTTTCACCATTTAACTTCAACATGGCATGATAGACTCTTTCTGGATAAATATTTCTTGAATAAATGCTGCATCATCTACTGTAGCCAAAAGGGAATTTTGCTTCTACATTACCCTCAGGGTAGGAGGAGATGGAAAGCTCTTCTAAAGCCATCTAAAACAGTACCATTTCCAGGAGGAAGCTCTCAGGAAACCAAACTCTAGCCATTTGCCTAAAATGTTTGGTTATTCCCAGAAGTAAGACTTAGAGTTGGGCGAGGACTAGAAGTGTGATAAGGATGGAAATCAGTGTTTATGTAACTATATGGGGAAAGAGGTGAAAGGGGTTATTTTGGGAGTTACTGGAAAACTTAGCCATGACACCCTGCCTGCTCATATGTCTGGTGCTATTGCTGGGAACCAAGGTTCATACCAATCTACTAACCGTCAGATATCAGTTTCTGAGAAGAGACTTGAACTTGCTGTGTGGTTATTTATAACTATATCTTTCTGTTTTCTGCCAGGTTAGAAGACCCTACAATACCACTGATTTATGTTATCAGAACCACGTATAGATAGAGTATAATAAATGTGATAGATGATGAGCAAGGTCTAGGACTCACAAGTCATGTAAATATAGAACTCAGCACTTTAACATAGAACCTGTATATCCCAAATCCTTTCAAGTATCTGGGAATTAATGAATGCCTAAGTGTAACCATCACAGAAAATGAATTAGTTGAGTCTTGGCAATGAGGCCATTTCTGCATTGGCAGAATCTTAAAGGACTCGTAGTGCTTGATGAGAGTTGATATTACAGACACAGTGCTAAACCTCCAGTGAAAGCAGTACTAGGCAGTGTGTAAACAAAGGGGCATGGCTGTGTTCCACTTAAACTTTATTTATAAAAACAGGAAGTGAACTGTGTTTGGTTCCCCAGAGTTTCCTGATTCTGATATAAATTATAGCTAGTAATTCCTAGTTTTACAATTTTATTTCCCTCTAAAAAATTCTTCCTTTATTCTCCATTGTCTACAAGTTGGAGGACAAATCCCTTAACTCTGTTCCAATCTGAGCAGTACTTTTATGCTACCTGATAGTTTCTGTTCTTTTTCTCCTCATTGTGCTCCATTCACACTGTTCTGTGCTAATAATACCATACTTAATGCTTTCTGCTTACCAAATCCTATCCATCTTTTGTGGAAGAAGTTCTCAAATAGGGTAGAGGGATTATATTAGAACCATCTGGAGAGCCTTTTGACATTAAAATCTACTGTGGGCAGGAATCCCTTAGGAGAAATGGAGTAGCCATCATGGTCAACAAAAGAGTCTGAAATGCAGTACTTGGTTGCAATCTCAAAAACGACAGAATGATCTCTGCTCATTTCCAAGGCAAGCCATTCAGTATCACAGTAATCCAAGCCTATGACCCAACCAGTAACGCTGAAGAAGCTGAAGTTGAACAGTTCTATGAAGACCTACAAGACCTTTTAGAACTAACACCCAAAAAAGATGTCCTTTTCATTATAGGGGACTGGAATGCAAAAGTAGGAAATCAAGAAACACTTGGAGTAACAGGTAAATTTGGCCTTGGAGTACAGAATGAAGCAGGGCAAAGGCTAATAGAGTTTTGCCAAGAGAACGCACTGATCATAGCAAACACCCTCTTCCAACAACACAAGACTCTACGCATGGACATCACCAGATGATGAACACCGAAGTCAGATTGATTATATTCTTTGCAGTCAAAGATGGAGAAGCACTATACAGTCAGCAAAAACACAACCAGGAGCTGTGGCTCAGATCATGAACTCCTTATAGCCAAATTCAGACTGAAATTGAAGAAAGTAGGGAAAACCACTAGACCATTCAGATATGACCTAAATCAAATCTCTTATGACTATACAGTGGAAGTGAGATATAGATTTAAGGTACTAGATCTGATAGACAGAGTGCCTGATGAACTACGGACAGAGGTTCGTTACATTGAACAGGAGACAGGGATCAAGACCATCCCCATGGAAAAGAAATACAAAAAGGCAAAATGGTTGTCTGAGGAGGCCTTACAAATAGCTGTGAAAAGAAGAGAAGCGAATAGCAAAGGAAAAACGGAAAGATATTCCCATTTGAATGCAGAGTTCCAAAGAAGAGCAAGGAGAGATAAGAAAGCCTTCCTCATGGGGAATACGTGTAAATCTATTGCTGATTCATGTCAATGTATGACAAAACCCACTGAAAAAATAAATTAATTAAAAAAAAAAAAAAAGAAAGCCTTCCTCAGTGATCAGTGCAAAGAAATAGAGGAAAACAACAGAATGGGAAAGACTAGAGATCTCTTCAAGAAAATCAGAGATACCAAGGGAACATTTCATGCAAAGATGGGCTCAATAAAGGACAGAAATGGTATGGACCTAACAGAAGCAGAAGATATTAAGAAGAGGTGGCAAGAATACACAGAAGAACTGTACAGAAAAGATCTTCATGACCCAGATAATCACAATGGTGTGATCACTCACCTGGAGCCAGACATCCTGGAATGTGAAGTCAGGCAGGCCTTAGAAAGCATCACTACAAACAAAGCTAGTGGAGGTGATGGAATTCCAGTTGAGCTATTTCAAGTCCTGAAAGATGATGCTGTGAAAGTGCTGCATTCAACATGCCAGCGAATTTGGAAAACTCAGCAGTGGCCACGGGACTGGAGAAGGTCAGTTTTCATTCCAATCCCAAAGAAAGGCAATCCCAAAGAATGCTCAAACTACCATACGATTGCTCTCATCTCACACTCTAGTAAAGTAATGCTCAAAATTCTCCAAGCAAGTCTTCAGCAATACATGAACCATGAACTTCCAAATTGTTCAAGCTGGATTTAGAAAAGGTAGAGGAATCAGAGACCAAATTGCCAACATCCGCTGGATCATCAAAAAAGCAAAAGTGTTCCAGAAAAACATCTATTTCTGCTTTATTGACTATGCCAAAGCCTTTGACTGTGTGGATCACAATAAACTGTGGAAAATTCTGAAAGAGATGGGAATACCAAACCACCTGACCTGACTCTTGAGAAACCTATATGCAGGTCAGGAAGCAACCTTTAGAACTGGACATGGAACAACGGACTGGTTCCAAATAGGAAAAGGAATACATCAAGGCTGTATATTGTCACCCTGCTTATTTAACTTCTATGCAGAGTACATCATGAGAAACGCTGGGCTGGAGGAAGCACAAGCTGGAATCAAGATTGCCGGCAGAAATATCAATAACCTCAGATATACAGATGACACAACCCTTATGGCAGAAAGTGAAGAGGAACTAAAAAGCCTCTTGATGAGAGTGAAAAAGTTGGCTTAAAGCTCAACATTCAGAAAACGAAGATCATGGCATCTGGTCCCATCACTTCACGGGAAATAGATGGGAAACAGTGGAAACAGTGTCAGACTTTATTTTTTGGGCTTCAGAATCACTGCAGATGGTGATTGCAGCCATGAAATTAAAAGACACTTACTCCTTGGAAGGAAAGTTATGACCATCCTAGGCAGCATATTAGAAAGCAGAGACATTACTTTGCCAACAAAGGTCCATCTAGTCAAGGCTATGGTTTTTTCAGTGGTCATATATGGATGTGAGAGTTGGACTATAAAGAAAGCTGAGCGCCGAAAAATGGATGCTTTTGAACTGTGGTGTTGGGGAAGACTCTTGAGAGTCCCTTGGACTTCAAGGAGATCCAACCAGTCCATCCTAAAGGAGATCAGTCCTGGGTGTTCATTGGAAGGACTGATGTTAAAGCTGAAACTCCAATACTTTGGCCACCTGATTCAAAGAGCTGACTCATTTGAAAAGACCCTGATGCTGGGAAAGATTGAGGGCAGGAGAAGGGGATGAAAGTGGATGAGATGGCTGGATGGCATCACCAACTCGATGGACATCAGTTTGGGTAAACTCCAGGAGTTGGTGATGGACTGGGAGGCCTGGTGTGCTGCAATTCATGGGGTCACAAAGAGTTGGGCACGACTGAGCGACTGAATTGAACTGACTGGTAGTACTTATCAACCACCATAAATTCTGATTGGCCCAGCAAGGAGGGGGAGAGGGCTTAAGAATGGATAGCTTAAGAATGTTCCTAAGCTTATCAGGTGATATCACCCTCCCCCAAACCACTGTTGGATGGCATTTCTAAAACCCCACTTCCTCCAAGAAGCCTTTCTTCACCACTTTAGCCCACACTCAGCTTTCTTCTTTTGGAGCCCGTTAGTCTTCTTTGACCAAAAAATTCATTTTTAGCATTTACTGTATTTTTGTTTGTTTGTTTAAGAGTTTCATACATCTGCTATTTTTGTCCTAGGTGCTGGATTATAGCAGTGAACGGAATAGTAAAGACCCTTCCCTCTGAAGAATACAGTCTAGTGATAGAGAGAGGCAATCACCATGTGCCCAGAAGAGTGGAGAAGATACTTGCAGATAACGGAAAGAAAACAAGCTAATGGGGTAAAGAGTGAGCAGAGAGGGTAACTGGAAAGATAAGAAGGTGCTATGTTTGATAGGAGAGTCAAAGGGTTTTACAGCGTCTATAACTGAACTAAAATCTGAGTGTAGAAACCTTGGGGAAAGGAATTATAAGCCAAGGGAACAGCATCTTATCTTTCCTTTCTCTGAAAATACTATTGAATGTATGATGTTGGAATAGTCAGCCTCAGAGATAGTTAAGAACAGTTCCCTCATTTAGGGCTGCCAAACAAAATGCAGGATTCCAGCTAAAATTGAATTTCATATAAGTAACAAATACTTGTTTAGTATAACAGCTGAAAAATTACTTACCTGAAATTGAAATTTAACTGGCTGTCTTTGTTTTGGGGTTTCTTTTCTTTTTTATTTGGTTAAATTGGACACTTCTACATTTTACTCATAAGAAAAGTAATCCAGGGCAATTTATGTTTGATATCATCCCGTTACTTGGAGCCAAGTTTGAACAAACTAAATCTAAAGCAGAAGCAATTCAATTTGATGGTGATATGTTAGAAAATCTTATATTGTTTCCTAATTGTTTCCTTGGGTAGTAATTTGTCTCCCCCACTACTCCTTAAGGGCATGTCTCCTGTGATTTTTATTTTTTTGTCATACACTGAGTACAATATTAAATACTTAATTCATCCTTTTATCCCCCTTCTATTGTGAGCCTGCAATAGAAATACTGATCTGAGTGCAAAGGGGGCATGGCCTCTGCTGTACAGACAATAGGAAAAATGAGTTTATATAAGTCACTTTTAATCAGCTACAAATATGATTGAGGGTCACCAAGAATGTGATGTCAGTGCCATCTGAGCAGGGAGAGAGGGCTTCCAGATGTGTGATTCAAGGAAGACTTAAAGTAGAAGGTACCATCTGACTTGGGGCTTGACTGATGGCAAGGATTTCAATTAGGGATTACAGAGAATATCTTACAGGCAGAGAAAACAGCACAAACCAAGACAGAGTAGTGAAAATAACAGTACTTATTTGGGGAACAAATCAATCTCTGTGTTTGCAGCTGAGATTTAGGTAAAGGAGAAGAGTAGTAGACTTGGGTTATAAAGAACTCTGATCATCAAATAAAGGTATTTGGTTGTATTAGAAAAATCATAGGAGTCATTAGAGATGTTTGAGCTGGCATTTGATGTAATATGAGCCATATGTGAAGAAAATCTATCTTTTGATGGTATAAAACATGGAGACCAGTGAGAAAGTGACTGCAAAAATTCTGGTTGGTTAAACGAGGGCTTGACTATAATTTATAATGAGAGAAAGGAAAAGATGAACTAGATGCAATAGATATTTTTGAGGTAGAACTCACTGAATCTGCCAACTGGCAGGTTATAGAAATTGAGAAAAAAGGACACATGGGAGATAAAGCTGAGATTTTAAATTTAGATAACTACTAAATGGTGGTACCATTAATTAAAATATAGAAGTCAGGGAAAAGGGCAGATTGTAGGTAGGAAGAAGATAATGGCTTTATCTTTTTAAACATAGCATTATAGAATTTCACAGCTATGAAAGTCATTATGATTATGCCCAATCCCTTTGTCTCATTGAGAAGAAAATCCAGTAAGAATAAATAGCTTGCCTATGATTGCTCTGTAGGTTAGTGAAATAACCAGTCTGGGAAATCAAATGCCCTGAACAGTGTTTATTCCATAAAATGACCTATTTTATGATAAGTTTGAGTTTGTAGAAGTAGAATAATAATGTGGTAAGTTGCATTAGTCAATTGGAAATGTAGATGCGGCACTTCAGTAAAAGATCAGGGCCAACAATTTGGGAACTATCAAAATGAAAATAACATTTAAAGATGTTGAACTAAGTGGGATCGCCAAAGGAGAGATCAGAGTTGCAAAGTTAAGTGTGACATGTCCATGGATACTAAGGAGTACCCACTAAATTTCACATTTAGGGGGCCACTGGTTCTTGAGAGAGAACACAGTTGCTGTTGAAAGACAGTAGAAGCAGAACTACAAACATTGAAGTTTGATGGACTGATGAGAAAGTGGAACTAGAACTTAAAGTTATTTCTCTGGAAGGTGGCAATAAAAGAAAGTTGGGATAATGTTGAAACAGGACCTAAAGAAAAACTTTTATGTTGTTGTAGGATGAGTGAAACATAAATGATCACGTAGATAAAAACAGTGAACATCATGGAGAACAAATGCTAAAGGTGTGTAAACGAGTGAGAGTAAGACTAAAACTGGGCTGGCTCAGTGGTAAAAAATTCACCTGAAATGCAGGAGATGTGGCTTCGATCCCTAGGTGAGGAAGATTCACTGGAGAAGGAAATGGCAACCCACTACAGTATTCTTGCCTGGGAAATCCCATGGACAGAGAGCCTGGTGGTCTACAGTTCATGGGGTCACAAAAAAGTTGGACATGATCTAGCGACTAAACAACAACAACAAAACTACAACACATAACTGAAATTAGCAAGGTCCTGGGCGGGGTGGGGGGAGGAAATTGAGATGGAAAAGAAAAACAAAACAAAAGGAGGAGGAACACTAAAATGGATAGGTAAACATGAAGATAACGAAGCCTCCTGAGGCATAAAAGGGGTGAAGCTGGTGGAATTCAAATTGACCTTTATCTTACCAGTGAAGTAGGAAATTGGATCTTTGGTAAAAGTGAGAGGGTAGAAAGATCTGGGAATGGAAATTTGTAAGCTGTGGGAATGTTTTCATATACAACTATGGGAAATCAGTAGGGAGATGATAAAACTGCATTTAGAACCCTGCTGAGATTAGAGTAAGGCATTTGTGGTAGATTTAATTAAACTAGTGTGGATGCTTTTCAACTATAGCAGCAGAAGAGAAAATATAGACAATGGGAATTTCCCAGGAATTCCCAGGTAGTGGGGAATATTGTTTTTTTTTATTACTGTTGATGGGATTCATCTTAGATGAAGATTCAAGCAGACTGGGCAGGATGGGGATGAGTTAAGGGCAAAGGTCAGATTTCCAGGATTGCCTTTATGCTAGGATTTCTAATGGCTTTTGCACTCATTATTTCATCTAATCCTCATGATGAGTAATCATAACCTTTTGAAGCAACCTTATGAAGCAGCCTTTATTTCCCCAGTTTTACAGGTAGAAATCCTTAAAGTCACACTAAACAAGCAACTGCTCAAAGATTCACAGTTATAAATGTCAGCCTTTTCTTCTTCAAGCCATGTTGGCTTTGCTCTCTGGTAGCCATGAAAAAATACAAAACTGGGCAGATAAGGTTGAGGTTAGTTGAGGAATTTCAGAATTAAAGGTAGAACACTGCCCACTGAGAAGTTTCAAAGGAAAATAGAGTGTTAGTCGCTCAGTCGTGTCCAACGCTTTGCAACCCTATAGACTGTAGCCCACCAGGCTCCTCTGTCCATGGGATTTCCCAGGCAAAAATACTGGAGTGGGTTGCCCTTCCCTTCTTCAAGTGGTCTTCCCCACCCAGGGATCTAACCTGAGTCTCCTGCATTGAAGACAGATGATTTATGCTCTGAGGCACAAGGGAAACAGACGTGATGGAAAAAACAAGATGATAGTGATAGGTGTCAAGGCCCAAGAAGTTAGAGAGTTATTTTTCCCCAGAAACATTTTATTGAAATGCAATAAAAGTACACACATCACAAGTGTAGAAGTCAGTGAATTTTTATAAAATGAGCATACCCATGCAGTCAGTATCCACAACAAGAAATGCATCATTGTCAGACCCACAAAAGGCCCTCTCAAGTCCCCTCCTAGTCACAACCCCCCTCAAGGTAAGCACTATCTTGACTTCTAACATCACAGATTCATTTTTGCCTCTTGTGAACTTTATATAAATTAACTCATATTTTTATGTGCTTTTTAATATTTTATTTCTGTTGTTCAACATTTACGTTTATGAGATTCATCCCTGTTGTTTCATGTGGCAATTGCTCTGATTTAAACACCATACAGCCTTGCAAACCTTGTACCACCTTCTCTAGTGGTCAGAGAGTCTGATTATGTAAGACTTAGAAACAAAATGTTATTTACCTTTCTTTTCTTTTTTTAAAAAATTTATTTATTTTAATTGGAGGCTAATTACAATACTGCAGTGTTTTTGCCATACATTGACATGAATCAGCCATGGGTGTACATGTGTCCCCCATCCTGAACCCCCCCTCACACCTCCCTCCCCATCCCATCCCTCAGGGTCATCCCAGTGCACCAGCCCTGAGCGCCCTGTCTCATGCATCAAACCTGGACTGGTGATCTGTTTCACATATGGTAATATACATGTTTCAATGCTATTCGCTCAAATCATCCCACCCTTGCCTTCTCCCACAGAGTCCAAAAGTCTGTTCTTTACATCTGTGTCTCTTTTGCTGTCTCCCATGTAGGGTCATCATTGCCATCTTTCTGAATTCCATATATATGCGTTAGTATACTGTATTGGTGTTTTTCTTTCTGACTTACTTCACTCTGTATGATAGGCTCCAGTTTCATCCATCTCATTAGAACTGATTCAAATGTATTCTTTTTAATGGCTGAGTAATATTCCATTGTGTATATGTATCACAGCTTTCTTATCCATTCATCTGCCGATGGACATCTAGGTTGCTTCCATGTCCTGGCTATTATAAATTGTGCTGCAATGAACATTGGGGTACACGTGTCTCTTTCAATTCTGGTTTCCTTGGTGTGTATGCCCAGCAGTGGGATTGCTGGCTCGTATGGGAGTTCTATTTCCAGTTTTTTAAGGAATCTCCACACTGTTCTCCATAGTGGCTGTACTAGTTTGCATTCCCACCAACAGTGTAAGAGGGTTCCCTTTTCTCCGTACCCTCTCCAGCATTTATTGTTTGTAGACTTTTTGATAGCAGCCATTCTGACCAGCATGAGATGGTACCTCACTGTGGTTTTGATTTGCATTTCTCTGATAATGAATGATGTTGAGCATCTTTTCATGTGTTTGCTAGACATCTGTATGTCTTCTTTGGAGAAATGTCTGTTTAGTTCTTTGGCCCATTTTTTGATTGGGTCGTTTATGTTTCTGGAATTGAGCTGCATGAACTGCTTGTATATTTTTGAGATCAATTCTTTGTCAGTTTCTTCATTTGCTATTATTTTCTCCCATTCTGAAGGCTGTCTTTTCACCTTGCTTATAGTTTCCTTTGTTGTGCAAAAGCTTTTAAGTTTCATTAGGTCCCATTTGTTTATTTTGACTTTTATTTCCATTACTCTGGGAGGTGGATCAAAGAGGATCCTGCTGTGATTTATGTCAGAGAGTGTTTTGCTTATGTTTTCTTCTAGGAGTTTTATAGTTTCTGATCTTATATTTAGATCTTTAATCCATTTTGAGTTTATTTTTGTGTATGGTGTTAGAAAGTGTTCTAGTTTCATTCTTTTACAAGTGGTTGACCAGTTTTCCCAGCATCACTTGTTAAAGAGGTTGTCTTTTTTCAATTGTATATCCTTGCCTCCTTTGTCAAAGATAAGGTGTCCATAGGTTCGTGGATTTATCTCTGGGCTTTCTATTTTGTTCCATTGATCTATATTTCTGTCTTTGTGCCAGTACCATACTGTCTTAATGACTGTAGCTTTGTAGTATAGTCTGAGGTCAGGCAGGTTGATTCCTCCTGTTCCATTTTTCTTTCTCAAGATTGCTTTGGCTATTCGAGGCTTTTTGTATTTCCATACAAATTGTGAAATTATTTGTTCTAGTTCTGTGAAAAATACTGTTGGTAGTTTGATAGATATGCATTGAATCTATAGATTGCTTTGGGTAGTGTACTCATTTTCACGATATTGATTTTTCCAATCGATGAACATGGTATATTTCTCCATATATTTGTGTCCTCTTTGATTTCTTTCATCAGTGTTTTATAGTTTTCTATATATAGGTCTTTTGTTTCTTTAGATAGATTTATTCCTAGGTATTTTATTCTTCTCATCGCAATGGTGAATGAACTTGTTTCCTCAATTTCTCTTTCTGTTTTCTCATTGTTAGTGTATAGGAATGCAAGGGACTTCTGTGTATTAATTTTATATCCTGCAACTTTACTATATTCATTGATCAGCTCTAGTAATTTTCTGGTGGTGTCTTTGGGGTTTTCTATGTAGAGGATCATGTCATCTGTAAACAGAGAAAATTTTACTTCTTTTTTTCCAATCTGGATTCCTTTTATTTCTTTTTATTTTCTGATTGCTGTGGCTAAAACTTCCAAAACTATGTTGAATAGCAGTGGTGAGAGTGGTCACACTTGTCTTGTTCCTGACTTTAGGGGAAATGCTTTCAATTTTTCACCATTGAGGATAATTTTGCTGTAGGTTTATCATATATGGCTTTTATTATGTTGAGGTATGTTCCTTCTATGCCTGCTTTCTGGAGGGTTTTCATCATTAATGGATATTTATTTTGTCAAAGGCTTTCTCTGCATCTATTGAGATAATCATATGGTTTTTATCTTTCAATTTGTTAAGGTGGTGTATCACATTGATTGATTTGCAAATGTTGAAGAATCCTTGCATCCCAGGGATAAAGCCCACTTGGTCATGATGTATGATCTTTGTAATATGTTGTTGGATTCTGTTTGCTAGAATTTTGTTAAGAATTTTTGCATCTATGTCCATCAATGATATTGGCCTGTAGTTTTCTTTTTTGATGGCATCTTTGTCTGGTTTTGGTATTAGGGTGATGGTGGCCTCATAGAATGAGTTTGGCAGTTTACCTTCCTCTGCAACTTTCTGGAAGAGTTTGAGTAGGATAGGTGTTAGCTCTTCTCTAAATTTCTGGTAGAATTCACCTGTGAAGCCATCTGGTCCTGGGCTTTTGTGTGTTGGAAGATTTTTTATTACAGTTGCTATTTCCATGCTTGTGATGGGTCTGTTAAGATTTTCTATTTCTTCTTGGTTCAGTTTTGGAAGGCTATACTTTTCTAAGAATTTGTCCATTTCTTCCAAGTTGTCCATTTTATTGCCATATAGTTGCTGATAGTAGTCTCTTATGATCCTTTGTATTACTGTGTTGTCTGTTGTGATTTCTCCATTTTCATTTCTAATTTTGTTGATTTGATTCTTCTCTCTTTTTTCTTGATGAGTCTGGCTAATGGTTTGTCTATTTTATTTATCTTCTCAATTAACAAGCTTTTAGTATTGTTGATTTTTGCTATAGTCTCCTTTGTTTCTTTTTCATTTATTTCTGCTCTAATTTTTATGACTTTTTTCCTTCTACTAACCCTGGGGTTCTTCATTTCTTCTTTTTCTAGCTGCTTTAGGTGTAAAGTTAGGTTATTTATTTGATTTTTCTCTTATTTCTTGAGGTAAACTTGTACTGCTATGAACCTTCCCCTTAGCATTGCTTTTACTGAATACCATGGGTTTTGGGTTTTCATGTTTTCATTTTCATTCATTTCTACGTATATTTTGATTTCTTTTTTTAATTTATTCTGTTATTTGTCAGTTATTCAGCAGTGTGTTATTTAGCCTTCATCAGTTCAGTTCAGTTCAGTTCAGTCGCTCAGTCATGTCTGACTCTTTGTGACCCCATGAACCACAACACGCCAGGCCTCTCTGTCCATCACCAACTCCTAGAGTCCACCCACACCCATGTCCATTGAGTCGGTGATGCCATCCAGCCATCTCACCTTTTGTCGTCCCCTTCTCCTCCTGCCCTCAATCTTTCCCAGCATCAGGGCCTTTTCAAATGAGTCAGCTCTTCGAATCAGGTGGCCAAAGTATTGGAGTTTCATCTTCAAAATCAGTCCTACCAATGAACACCCAGGACTGATCTCCTTCAGGATGGACTGCTTGGATCTCCTTGCAGTCCAATGGACTCTCAAGAGTCTTCTCCAACACCACAGTTCAGAAGCATCAATTCTTCGGTGCTCAGCTTTCTTTATAGTCCAACTCTCACATCCATACATGACCACTGGAAAAACCATAACCTTGACTAGATGGACTTTTGTTGGCAAAGTAATGTCTCTGCTTTTTAATATGCTATCTAGGTTGGTCATAACTTTCCTTCCAAGGAGTAAGCGTCTTTTAGTTTCATGGCTGCAATCACCATCTGCAGTGATTTTGGAGCCCAAAAAAATAAAGTCAACCACTGTTTCCACTGTTAGTGATAGGACTGGATGCCATGATCTTTGTTTTCTGAATGTTGAGCTTTAAGCCAACTTTTTCATTCTCCTCTTTCACTTTCATCAAGAGGCTCTTTAGTTCTTCTTCACTTTCTGCCATAAGGGTGGTGTCATCTGCAAATCTGAGGTTATTGATATTTCTCCTGGCAATCTTGATTCCAGCTGGTGCTTCCTCCAGCCCAGCATTTCTCATGATGTACTCTGCATATAAGTTAAATAAGCATGGTGACAATATACAGCCCTTATGTACTCCTTTTCCTATTTGGAACCAGTCTGTTGTTCCATGTCCAGTACTAATGGTTGCTTCCTGACCTTCACACAGGTTTCTCAAGAGACGGGTCAGGTGATCTGGTATTCCCCTCTCTTTCTGAATTTTCCACAGTTTATTGTGATCCACACAGTCAAAGGCTTTGGCATAGTCAATAAAGCAGAAGTTTCTGGCATAGTCAATAAAGCAGAAGTAGGTGTTTTTTTCTGGAACTCTCTTGCTTTTTCGATGATCCAGTGTATGTTGGTAATTTGATCTTTTGTTCTTCTGCCTTTTCTAAAACCAGCTTGAACATCTGGAAGTTCATGGTTCATGTATTGCTGAAGCCCAGCTTGGAGAATTTTGAGCATTACTTTACTAGCATGTGAGATGAGTGCAATCATGTGGTAGTTTGAGCATTCTTTGGCATTGCCTTTCTTTGGGATTGGAATAAAATTAACCTTCATACATTTGTATTTTTAATAGTTTTTTTTTCTCCTGTAGTTGATGTCTAATCTTACTGCTTTGTGATCAGAAAAGATGCTTGAGATGATTTCAATTTTTTGAATATACCAAGGCTAGATTTATGGCCCAGGATGTGATCTATCCTGGATAATGTTCCATGTGGACTTGAGGAAAAGGTGAAATTCATTGTTTTGGGGTGAAATATCCTATAGATATCAATTAAGTCTACATGGCCCATTTTATCATTTAAAGTTTGTGTTTCCTTGATAATTTCTGTTTAGTTGATCTATCCATAGGTGTGAGTGGGGTATTAAAGTCTCCCACTATTATCATGTACTGTTAATTTCCCCTTTCATACTTGTTAGCATTTGCCTTACATATTGTGATGCTTCTATGTTGGATGCATATATATTTATAATTGTTATATCTTCTTCTTGGATTGATCCTTTGATCATTATGTAGTGTCCTTCTTTGTCTCTTTTCACAGCCTTTATTTCAAAGTCTATTTTATCTGATATGAGTACTGCTACTCCTCTTTTCTTTTGGTCTCCATTTGCATGAAATATCTTTTTCCAGCTCCTCACTTTCAGCCTGTATGTGTCCCTTGTTTTGAGGTGGGTCTCTTGTAGACAGCATATATAGGGGTCTTCTTTTTGTATCCATTCAGCCAGTCTTTGTCTTTTGGTTGGGGCATTCAACTCTTTTACATTTAGGGTAATTATTGATAAGTATGATCCCATTGCCATTTACTTTGTTGTTTTGGGTTTGAGTTTATAAACCTTTTCTGTGTTTCCTGTCTAGAGAAGATCCTTTCCCATTTCTTGAAGAGCTGGTTTGGTGGTGCTGAATTCTCTCAGCTTCGTCTTGTCTGTAAAGCTTCTGATTTCTCCTTCATATTTGAATGAGATCTTTGCTGGGTATAGTAATCTGGGTTGTAGGTTTTTCTCTTTCATCACTTTAAGTATGTCCTGCCATTCCCTTCTGGTCTGAAAGACCAGAAAGATTGGCTATTATCCTTATGGGAATCCCCTGTGTGTTATTTGTTGCTTTTCCCTTGCTGCTTTTAATATTTGCTCTTTGTGTTTGATCTTCATTAATTTGATTAATATGTGTCTTGGGGTATTTCACCTTGGATTTATCCTGTTTGGGACCCTCTGTGTTTCTTGGACTTGGGTGGCTATTTCCTTCTCCATTTTAGGGAAGTTTTCAACTATTATCTCCTCAAGTATTTTCTCATGGCCTTTCTTTTTGTCTTCTTTTTCTGGGACTCCTATGATTTCAATGTTGGGACATTTAACATTGTCCCAGAGGTCTCTGAGGTTTTCCTCATTTCTTTTAATTCTTCTTTCATTTTTCCTTTCTGCTTCATTTATTTCCACCATTCTATCTTCCACCTCACTTAACCTATCTTCTGTCTCAGTTATTCTACTATTGGTTCCATCCAGAGTGCTTTTGATCTCAGTTATTGTATTATTCATTATTGATCAACTCTTTTTTATTTCTTCTAGGTCCTTGTTAAACATTTCTTGCATCTTCTCAATCCTTGTCTCTAGTCTATGTATCTGTAACTCCATTTTGTTTTCAAGATTTTGGATCATCTTTACTATCATTATTCTGAATTCTTTTTCACGTAGACTTTCTATCTCCTCTTTCGTTTGGTTTGGTGGGCATTTATCATGTTCCTTTACCTGCTGAATATTTCTCTGCCTTTTTATTTTGTTTAGATTGCTCTGTTTGGGGTGGCCTTTCTGTATGCTGGAAGTTTGTGGTTCCTCTTTATTGTGGAGGTTGCTACCTGTGGGTGGGGTTGGACGAGTGGCTTGTCAAGGTTTCCTGGTTAGGGAAGCTTGCATCTGTGTTCTGGTGGGTGGCGTTGGATCTGTTCTCTCTGGAGTGCAATGAAGTGTCCAGTAGTGAGTTTTGACGTGTCTATGGGTTTGGTGTGACTTTGGGCAGCCTGTATTTTAATGCTCAGGGCTATGTTCCTGCGTTGCTGGAGAATTAGCGTGGTATGTCTTGCTCTGAAACTTGTGGGCTCTTGGGTGGAGCTTGGTTTCAGTGTAGGTATAGAGGCTTTTGGATGGTCTCTTGTCGGTTAATGCTTCCTGGAGTCAGGAGTTCTCTGATGTTCTCAAGTTTTGGATTTAAGCCTCCTGCCTGTGGCTTTCAGTCTTATTCTTACAGCAGCCTCAAGACTTCTTCATCCATACAGCACTGATGATAAAACATATAGGTTAATAGTGAAAGGATTCTCCACAGTGAGGGACATCCAGAGAGGTTCACAGAGTTACATGTAGAAGAGAAGAGGGAGGAGGGAGATAGAGGTGACCAGGAGGAGAAGAGGGGAAATCAAAAGGGGAGGGAGCAATCTAGTCAGTAATCAATTCTCTATGTGTTTTCCACAGTCTGAAACACCTAGAGAGGTCCACAGAGTTACATAGAGAAGAGAAGAGGGAGGAGGGAGATAGAGGTGACCAGGAGGAGGAGAGGGGAAGTCAAAAGGGGAGAGACCAATCTAACCAGTAATCAGTTACCTAAGTGTTCTCCACAGCCCAGAACACCCAGAGAGATTCAGAGTTAAGTAGAGAAGAGAAGGGGGAGGGAAGAGATGGAGGTGACCTAGGAGAGAAAAGGGATAGTCAAAAGGGGAGAGAGCAATGAAGCTAGTAATCACACCCCTCCTTTCAAAGAGAATGGGCTGCCTTTCTGGGTGCCCGGTGCTCTCCGCCAGTGTTCAGAAGTTGTTTTGTGGAAGTTGCTCAGCATTCAAATAATCTTTTGATGAATTTGTTGGAGAGAAAGTGGTCTTCCTCTCCTAATCTTAGGACCGCCTCTTTTTGCCTTTCTTTTCTATGTGCTTTCTTGGGGTATATAGTTGGGAAGACTTGATAGATATGTGTCTGATATAGACAAAGTCTTGCTAAATTGCATTTAGATGTGATTTGTATAAAATATATAAGAAAGTTCTTTATGATCTATTCCATAGCACTACATAGAGTCTATCCTCAGAAAAGCAGGCTCAAAATGTTCTATGAAGTTTACAGAAACATTGTCAACACAGTAAAGAGGATAGGGTTCAATGAATGTACTGGCATTTTGAAAGAAAAAAATGTATTATTATGAGGGTTGGGATTCACTGGACTATTCTTAGTTGTTTGGAAATTACTTACACTGAGTCCTGGAAGAAGATTTAAGGAAATACCAGTTGCCATTTGGTCGTTTCTCTCCGGGAAGGCCCTATGTTAGCCATGCTGCAATCCAAATATAAATAACTGGATACATGACACAATGTTCTGAAAAATAATGCCTCAGAAATTTAGATGAGTACGTGATTAGCATGGCAAGGAGGTTTAAGAAAGCTCCAAGTTACTCACTTCCCTTGAGACTCAGGTTTTTCTTCTATAAAACGGAAATAATGCTCCATCTCACTCTCTGGCTGCCATGAGAATCAGATGATGGATTTATGAGAAAGCACTTTGCAAACTGTAAGGTGAGTATTTGGTATGATTTGTGCAGGTCATTTTACAGCCTTTTCAGTTGCTCCTTGCATGCTAAAGAGAAAGAAGGATACCCAGATTGGAAGCATCATAGATTATATAGCAGGAGAATGAAGGGTTATGCCTTTGGGGTCAGACAGTCCTGGGTGGGAGTATAGGCTCTGCCCTGGACTGGTTGCCCCGTGGCCTCAGGCAAATTATTTAACCTTCTCCACCCACAGATTCATCTCTAGAGTAGAGATAGTCACACTGCTTACCTTTGGAAAGAGGAGTAGATAATTGTCAGCAAAACACTCCTCGTGGCATCTTACGCATTAGAATACACCCAGTAAATAGTCAATTATTGTAATTCTATAACAACAGCATAAGAATACTATAACACCTTCAAGTAGCTAGTTGGTGCCATGGATGTATACAAGGCATCTTTAAAATGTTGATCACTTGGGATCCTGGTTTGTGGTTTCATTAGTTAGAGGCACCTCTGCAAGGTTGAGAGTAGAGAACAAGCAGGGGACCATGAGGCTGGTGGGCACTGGCAAGATTCAGGTTTCAAAGGCACCTCCTATGGGATGACTTCTGATGAGATGAACCACTCTCTCCCTCTCCAGCCTACTGCTCCAGGTAAGCTCGTGTCCTCTACTCCTCATGAGTCAGAATAGTAGAATATCAGAGCTAGAAGAGGCCCTGGATATCATCTGTTTCAACACTGGATTTGCTACAGAAATAGAACTGAGAGGCTGAGGGGCTTACTGGGTGAACTGGTGAGAAAACTCGGACTGGAATCCAGAGTTCGCTGCTCCCAGTTCAGAAGTCTTTTTTCTACCCCATACCACTCTTAAGAAGTGGTTTCACCTCCCCTCTCGCAGTGCAAATATAGGATTATGTCCTTCAGAGTTGGACCTGAATCTGATTCCTCATGGAATCCCCAGATAATGCTTTGCATGTGATTGTTGCTCAGAAAAAATATTTTTAAATGGTATCAATTTTCTGGGATACTCTCTCCTCGTGTTCAGTTTTTAGAATCAGGGATCAAACTTAAAGATCATCTTTAAATGACCTGGTTCATTCCTCTCTGCTGCTATATATGCACATATCCACTTTCTAGCGAAAGTGTCCTTCTCTAATTCTTCTGGGCCTACAAGCCATCTTTCCTCTGCTCTTTCACTGCTCTGGCCTAGAGCGCTATGCTTGTGCTTATGGTGACAAAGCATAGCAGAGTGGCCAAGAGTGTGAGATGGGGAATTAAGGCAGAACAGGGACTGGCTACAAATTACAAGGTACTTAATGACTCTAAAGTTATGTTTCCTTCCCTATAAAGTAAAGAAGATAAATATCTACATCATACGATGTTAAATGTTAATCATATAGTATATAGCACAGAGAGTACTCAATAAGTGTCTTAGTTTTAGGTTGTATCACAGTTTGCACAATGAAGTGTCTGCCTCTCCTGCCAAACTATGATCTTCTTCAGGTCCAGAACCTTCCTAGTTAACTTTATATCCATGGGGCCTTGGACAATGTTGTCTGGTCCATAGTAAATACTCAGTGTTTCCAGAAAGGAGAGAGGAAGAGAAGGCAGGGAAGGAGGAGCAATTCTGAGATGCAGATGAACTCCCAATCTTAAGACACTGAAGACCTGGGTTCCGGCCCAACTCCTCCAGCTTCAAGCTGTGGAGTGTTAGCCTAGTCACTTAGTGCCTGTGAAATTCAGATCCTCCTCCACAAAATGGTATTTGTTGTTTGGTCGCTAAGTCCTATCCAACTCTTTTGCAACCCCATGAGCTGTAGCCCACCAGATTCCTCTGTTCATGGGATTTCCCAGGCAAGAATACTGGGTGGGTTTCTATTTCCTCTTCCAGGGGATCTTCCTGACCCAGGGATCAAACCCATGTCTCCTGCATTGGCAGACAGATTCTTTACCACTGAGCCACCAGGGAATCTCCAGCTAAATGGAAGTTTGCTAATCCTCACTGCATAGCATCCATAAGTGGATCATTTGAGACCATGTATGTTAGGATGTTTTGTACATTGTAATGTACTTCCCAAATTTATGGTGAGAATTCTTATTGTTGTGAGATTTGCCTTCACTGTCTCCTGGCTTTTACTATTAATCAGGTAGCCATTGGGCAGGGACCTGGCTATGGAGAAGGCACTGTGTCAGCTACTTGAGGAAGTCTTTGCTTTCAGGATTTTTGCAGTGTGGAAGGGAGGCTGGAACCATGGCCTCCCCCCACAGCACAGAAGGCAGTTTGAGAGGGCTCTTGGGCAGAGGCCCTGGACCTCAGTTGACCTGCCTCTATGAGTGCCCAGCAGTGGTGGCTGTGTCTGAAATGACCCCTCCCAGCACTGCCAGGCCTGCCCGAGCTCGTCTTTGGCTTGCTGCTTCCTTTGTCAACTGCCATCAGCATCATGTTCTCATTTCCCTCATAACACACATTTCAGAGCAGCAAACTGTATTCCCTGTGACGTAAATGGTACAGTGGCACAGCAGAGGGCAAGGGGGTGGCCCGCTGCGGGCAGAATAGAAAGTCAGGGGCTGATGTCTGACAACCCACTTCCCCACTCTGAGCTTGCATACAGGACCTGCTCTGGGACTTTCACCTACACCCTCACACACACAAGTTCTCTTTCCTGAGGTCTACATCCCCAAGTGTATAAGTCTGGGAGCCCCCGGAGAAACACAAATCAAGGGAAATTTTGTTACAGTGCCTCCTGTACAGAGAGCCATAAAGCCTGTTTGGTGTAAAGGAGGCTCCTTATTCTAGACACTCCCTGAAGCATTGCCTAATTGCCCCACATCCAAATCCAGATTTCTTTAACCTTCCCTTTTCTTTTAAATGAGGCACTGAAACGGTTGTTACACCTGAGTTCTTAACTCTGGAGGCTGGAGAGTTTCTCCACAATGTTTAGAAGGTTTAGCTCACGTGCATATTGTATTAGTTATCGACAGCCTTTGTAAGAAATTTCACAAACTTCATTACTTAAAAGGTTTTAGCAGGGATGTGTTCCTCTCTGGAATCTCTAGGGGAAAATCCATCTTCTTGCCTTTTCCAGCTTCTAGAGGCTGCCTGCATTCCTTGGCTCCTGGCCCTCTTCCATATTCAAAGCCAGAAGTGGTCAGTTGAATATTTCTCACATTCCATCATTCAGACACTGACTCATCTGTCTTCCTCTTCCACATTTAAGAACGCTTATACATTAGGCCCACCTAGATAACCTAAAATAATATTTTTATTTTAGGGTTAACTTGTTAGCAGTGTGTGTGCTCCATCATGTCTGACTCTTTGTGACTCCATCGACTGTAACCTGCCAGGCTCTTCTGCCCATGGAATTTTCCAGGCAAGAATACTAGACTGTGTCGCCATTTCCTAATCCAGGGCATCTTCCCAACCCAGGGGTTGAACACATGTCTCTTGCATCTCCTGCATTGACAGGTGGATTCTTTACAACTGTGCCACCTGAGAAGTCCATTAGCAACTTTATTTTCATCAAGAACCTTAATCCTCTTTTGCCGGGCAGTATAGTATATTTGTAGGTTGCAAGGATTAAGATGCACGCCTTTGTTCTTTCTCCCATAGGTGATGTCAGTATCTCAGGATGTCTCTGCAGTAATGATTGGCAAATATGGCCCGTGGGATGGATACTTGTTTTTGCAAATAAAGGTTCATTGGAACACAGTCAAATGCATCTGTTTTTGTATTATCTGTGACTGTTTTCATGCATAAATAGCAGAATCTAATATTTGCAACTCAGACCATGTGGCTCACAAGCCTAGAATAATTACTATCTGGTCCTTTTTAAAGTTTACTGACTTTTGCTCTCTAACACTTCATATATCTCTTATTCTAACTATAACTCTAGAGAATATCACTCAGGGGCCTCGTGGATGTTTTCTTCATGTTTTTCACTCCCCTACCCCCTCTAAACATACTTTTAAAATCCCAAGCAGTGCTCTGCTTGCCTCTCCTGCTGTTCCCTCTCTCCCTTAATTATGATAAAACTACTAAACTCTTATAGTAATGCCAAACAGTGTATTGTATCATCTCTTTACTTCCATATATGCTATTCCTTTTTCTTATAAAGTATATTTCTTTCTTTTTCTATTTCTTGCCAGGCAAACTCCTATTCATCCTTTAAAACCTTGCCAAGGTATAGCTTCCTTCCGGAAGCCTCCTCTACCACTCCTACACAAGGAAAAGCAGTTACTCCTATTCTCAAAACATTCTTTCTTTTCTGCAAGTGCCTCAATGTCAGTGATTGCTATTTACCCTTCTGGCATCCTCTGTGTCTAGCATGGGGACTGACATCTGTTATGTATCCATAAATACTAGTTTAATTGAATGGTACTTTAACTGTTGCCAGTCAGAGATGAGACACAGTAAAGTGGTAACAATAGGTTCTGTAAAAATTCAAAACTGGTCCCTGCTGTTTCACAGAGGGAATGGCTGCATGATCTTGGAGATGTCAGTTCAATTCTCCTGGCCTCAGTTTCATCACCTATGAACCAAGGAGTTGGTTTAAATATGATGGGTCTCTTGGGCCTCTTCCAGCTTTAATGGTCCTCTCTGTGGAGAACTTGGCCTTCTACCTTGCAGATGTTGAGAAGAGAGAAATCTCCTGCTTTGGGCTTATCCCTTACAGAACTAGAAATCACCCAAGACTTGTATCACTCTTTGCTTTGACTGTGTTGCAACTGGGAACTGAGGAGATGGGGGAGGAGAAAGTGGAGGAGAGCAAGGAGTTGATGAGATAATCTGGAGGAATCTTATATTTGTTACTGATCTTTCTCTAGGAATCAATTAGAAGATAGACACAAGCCCTGGAAAGTCATGGACAGGGAGTGTGTACTCACAATTCCCAGCTCATAATTCTTGGCAGCAATCCATGCTTGGAGCTTAGTCCACATCCCAAGTCCTTACAATTATATGAGTATCACATCAAACTCCAAGCAGTCCAAATTAACACTTCCCCACCTAACCTAACTCCCTCATATCAGTCATTGGTTCTGTTCTTATGTCCACTCCAAGAATAGAAACTGTAGCTCCACCTTCCTCTCCCTGGAACCTTTTGGACACCTTCCTCTCTCTGGTCATCTCTTATTGAGAACAACATACATTTTTGCCTTATTATGAATGGTATATATATACATATATTTTTTTTTTCCTTCTTTTCCAGACGTTACTTAGAACTCATCTGTTCCATTCTGTTGTCACTACCTTTTCTAGCCTCGATTGTTTTCAATTTATATCCCTACAATTGGGTCTTCCTGGGATCCTTAACTCTAGCTACTTCCCATTGAGAGTCATCTTACATATTCCTGTTGGCCAAATTGTCCTAAATTCCCTCTTTCCTTGTGTTTCTCCCCTCCTCAAGAGCCTCCAGGAGTTCCTTGCTGCTCCTACATCAAGTCCAGAGTCCTCCACTTCACAGTCTGCTCCCCCTTACTCTCTAATCATTTTTCCTCAACACCCCCTGCATTTCATTTTGGACTTCACATATTTTCATCGATGATTACCTTTATTTGGCTTTTAACTCAATTAAGTGCAGCACACTACCGCAAACCTATATTAAGCACCTGCTCTGTTCAAAGCACAAGCATGCCTTTGCTGCCCCAACTCCTCGAGCCCACAGCCCACAGTGCGTCCTTGATGGTTGCCTTCTGTGCCTGAACATCCCTGCTCCCCTTCCAGATCACACATTCCTTGAGGACAACAACAACAACCTGTCTTTTGCTTCTTTGTGCCCCAACTGGGGCCTATTATTGAGCTCAGACGCTCAGGCCACCTCTCCAGCCTCATTCATCATTTCCCTGTTCTGTCATCTTTACATTGATGGTAATGCAATTCTACCTCACAAGCTTGTTTTGAAGATCAGAAATATTTTGTTCAGGCAGACTCTCAATTGGTGGTGGCTCTGATTAACATTATCCTTATCCATCCTTCCCATGATCCTCAGTTTTTGATGCATAAGCTCTTGAGTATTTGGAGTTAGAGAAAGTAACCAAAGGAATTTTATCTCAATGACTAGACGTAGAAATTGTTCTTGAGCCTAGGTCTTAATCAGAACATTCCACAGTGAATCTATAAATTATTATAGGCATCACACTTCATTTTACTTGTTTATAAGGCACACATTTATTAAGTGCTTGTTGTTTACCAGGCTCTGCTCAAGGCTTGCCGTTAGCAGTCTCAGTGGCCATGTTTGTAGATGAGTCATTCCCTCTTCCTCATTTCAGACCCAGACCTCTGTACGTAAGAGGAAGTGTGGTATAGGAACATGCGGTTTGAAGTCTTCTCTGCAGGCTTGGTCCTGAGCTCTGGCCATGTGAAATTCACTCACTCCCCACCTCTCCAGCCCTTCTCTTGAGGCTGTGTTGCCAGGTGCCAGCTGGGGCCGTCTGTCTGCTGGCTGCCCAGGCTATTCAGTTTCAGAAAAATAATTTCACATCCAAACTACAACTATTTGAAATTCATTCAAAGTATAGCAGTATTTCATTCATTCAATAAATTCAATCAGTGAATAAATTCAATTCAGTAAATGTTTACTAAATGAAAGCAATCACTCAACAAGACTGATTTAATCTCAAAATGTCTGTTGTATGTTTCTGCAAATAAATTTTGTGGTATAATCTACTTTGTAAAAGATCAGTATTCCCTTGTTTACTATTTCGAATAATACTAGTTGTCATAATTCAAGGAAGCCTTTTAAACTAAATTACATGACAGTGTGTGATAAATGCTAGAAGAACCACCAGAGCAGAAACAAAACAAACTACAGGAAACCTCAGCTAATAGGAAAACAACTTCAAAAAATTAACATTGGAGTCAATTACCCAGATTATACCACTTTTAAGACTGTTCTGAACCTGTGTTAAATGGATACATGTGTGAAACTGGCAAAACAAGAGTCCAGAAATGTCAGAGTGACATGGAAAACATCTACAGTCCTTGTTTGTAAGTGTGTGTCCAGGGGGAGATTGAGCCAATATTTTCTACCTTGCCTGCGCATTTATGTTGGCGGGATTTCCCTGGTAAATATTGGTTTTTACCAGACACTGAAATCTTTAATCACATTTAACAAACACTGCATTATACTGCGTTAGACACTCCATTAGAAAAGGAGAAATACGGAAACACAACTGATAGCTACAATCTTCCAAGAGTCAAAAGGAAAAAATTGGAATCAAGTAAAATTCTTTAGAGGCAGAAACGCCAAAAAAACCATTGCTGAAATACAACATTTTGTTTTTCTAAAGTCTGGAGCTGAGTCCAGTTAAGTGACGTAGTTTACAAACCAGGGGAAATTAGGGTAGGAACGGAAATACTGCTAAATTAGGAGAAATTGGTCAAAGGAAGGCAGGATAGTTGTGACACACACAATGTTGGCTTCTTTCTCAGATTCTCAAACAATTCTTGTTTGCTACTGTGTCCAATTGGGTTGCCATGAAACCTGAGGCCTAATTTTATATTTGTGTGCTATTCAGAAGTTCTGAATCTGTCACATAAAGCAACTGCTCATCTACCTGCAAACGAGGCTGCAGAAAACACACTGTTAACTTTCCTACCACATATGCACATGTACATGCCTGCGTGCACATACATACACATACACACAACCCCCGTCTCCCCACGCACATACATACACACAGCCCCAACCCCCAAGAGTCACTTAGTTTTATTCACTTTGTGCCTTCATTCACATCCAGTGGTTCTTATGGAGTCATCCAAGAATCCATAAATCACCTAGGGAGCCTGTGAGTCTCCCACTACATTCCTTCTTCCCATCCTCCCCACCTCTACACTTCCTAAATCCCCACCTCTCTCATCTCAGACACAGCCCTGAACTATTTAGATGTTTCTAAGGATGTCTTCAGGAGGACTGGTTGTTTTTATCTCTGAAGCCTATGATTATGTCTGCTTAATTAAGTCATTGCCTCCCACCTTTTAGGGCAGATGATGATAAGATTTGAAAGAAGCAGGGACCCAGGGAGATGAGTAGTCTGCCCCACTGAAGTAGCCTAAGGGAAATACTGTTTTTGTTTGTTTGTTTCCTTTTCCTTTTTTCCTTTTATTCCCCTAAGTTTTCATCAGCTCCCAGGAGAGACTGAAGAGGTGAGACGCCCAGGAAAATGAAAAACTCAGATAGGGTGGTTATCGCCAAAGATGGCCAATGATGGGGGTCACCTGAAGCAATTTTAAGAACAAATTCCCAGAGCCTACCCCAGAAAGACTGGTTCAATACCTCAGGGGGTTTCACCTAGGGAGCACCCCCAAGGAGATTCAGGTGAAGCTCTTTCACAAACTGGCCTAGTGATGGAGTATCAACTTTAGGTTCAGGCTGGATTATGAACTGAGTTCCCCCGTGTCCCTAGTGTGACTTTGGGCAGGTTGTGCAGTCTCATTAAGCCTGTTTACTCACCTATAATAAAGGATTAGTAACTATTTAACGGGGTTGTTGCAAAGATTAAATGAGATAATATTTAAAGTCTCTCATATGCAACTTGACTTAATAGTAGGTCACAAATAAAGTGAAGTCAATCCAAATGTCTCCTTGGGACTTACCCAACTGAGGCAGCCACTAAAGCCTTCCAAAAGACCGTGTGTGTGTGTGTGTGTGTGTGTGTGTGTGCGCGAGTGTGCACTCACTCAACTGTGTCCGACTCTTTCCCACTGTAGCCCTCCAGGCTCCTCTGTCTGTGGAATTTTCCAAGCAAGAATACTGAAGCAGGTTGCCATTTTCTCCTCCAGGGGATCTTCCTGACCCAGGGATCAAACCCGTTTCTCTTGTGTCTCCTGCACTCCAGGCAAATTCTTTACCACTACAGCACCTGGGAAGCCTTAGAGGCAGACTAAATCTGAATTTTGACTCCACTAAATCTGTGGTTCTCAGGGAGCTACTGCATTTCTCTGTTTCTCATCTGCAAAATAAAATGATCTATTACATATATAAAATAATGGGTTGTGAAATTATGATAAGATTAAAGTAGTTCATGCATGTATAGTGCTTAGAAACTTTGGGAGTGGATAAATAATAACTACAATCATTATCCTTATTACCACCTCTTCTAAAGTGAGCATTTGGGCGGGAGTGAATGTTGGCCTTGGAGTATTCAAGTAGTGGCAATAGCTTTATGGTCTAGAACAGTGCTATCCAATTGGTGTTATATATAATGCAAAGCTCATTGATAATTTAAAAATTTTTAGTAAACACATAAAAAGAAATAGGTGCAACTAATTTTAATAATGTATTTTACTCAACTCAATATATCCAAAATATGATAACTTGACATGTCAAATATAAAACTTTATGGAGATATTTGACATGGCTTTTCTATACAAAGTCTGAAATCCAATGCCTTTGTTACACCTGCAGCACATCTCCCAGCAGACCTAGCCACATTCTGAGAGCTCAATAGCAATACATAATTTGTAACTACCATACTAGATGGTGCAGACATTCCAGATTCTCAAGCAAGTCCCCTCACCTTGATGAGCCTCAGTAATCCCATTTGTAAAAACTGAGAGAAATTCCATGACTTTGTTTCTAAAAGAAAATGAACACACTTGAAAATTCTTTGTCAACTAGACAAGACCATATGTAGTAGGCTTGGGATCTCTTTTCTTCTTACCAACTAGCTTTTTCTGCAAATAATAATCCCTGATAATAATAATTTATCAAGTGCTTATTCTCTTCTCCATCCTACTATCCTTACAATTTACATCTATCAGATCAATAATTCATCTTAAAGGCTGCACTGCAGTAGCAAGAGCATGGAACTTGAGACAAAAAGCCTAGGCTCAAATCCCTGGGTTCTGTGTTTACTACTTATAGGACTTGGAGTGAGACATTTAAACTCCCTAAACTTCAGTCTCTTCCTGTTAAAACAGAGACCATACATCTCTCAAAAGGCATGATGAGGATTTAAAAAGACTGTACGGCTGAAAAAGATCTATAACTGCAAAACATTACACAACTGGACTTCGGTATTGAGATACTTATAAGCCACTGTGTGCCACTCTTCTGTTAAAAAGTTTTCAATGGCTCCCCACTGTCTGACAAATAAAGTCAGATTCCTTAGTCTAGCATAAAAAGCTCACCAAGATCTGGCCCTGACCACTATACTTTTGCAAATCTGTTCCACTCTGCATCCTTGCTGAAACCCAGGGTTCTAACCAAATAGGACTATTATACTTGTTCTCCCAAACAGGACAGAATGGTGTGGCATGGTTCTAATTTCATACCTTAGTTCATGCTGTTTATTGTCTTAACCTCAGTTTTTCCATCTCTCAGAATTCCATCCATTCGTCTTTACCTGGCCTCCAAGTCTCTCCTGGTCTTCCTTCCCCCTATGTCTTTAAGATCTATCTGTGCTGCCTCCAAACTTTATTTGTACCTTCCATACAACAATTGTCAAAAGCAATTTGGAATTCTAGTTTTCCTTAGTGTATCGACACCTGCAGCTGTTGTTTTGGGGTTAAATAACTAATTCTGCACGTGATTTTGCAGAGATCCCTTTGACAGACAGAATATCCCCTATATTAAAATAAGCCAGCTAGAAATCTAATCAAAATATGCATGCAAAAGAAATGGAGCTTATGCATTGGGGTTACATTGATTAAATCAGCAAAAGGAAGGTGGTTTGTTTGGAGACTAATTAAAAAGGAAACAAGAACAAGAATTCCTGATATACTTCTCCAGTAATATTCAGTAGGCAAGACCCCATTCCTTTGGGCAGTGGATATCCCATCTATTGATATTTTGGGCAAGTCAGCAGTTCAAGCAGTATTCTTTTGAGCTTCTGCTCGGTAAAGATACACTGTGCTGCATTAAAGAGCAGCCAAAAAGATATGTTCCTTGCTCTCAAGAAGTCATGGGTGAAATAAGCCAAGAGAAAGAATTCTAATGACATGGTCAGTTGGAAATAAGAGTCTTGAACATGGTAGTTGCAAGAGCTGAGAGGAAGGGAGCTTAATCCAACCTCAGAAAATATGGGAAGCTTTGTAGAAGAAATAACTCTAGGCTGAATCCTAAATGATAAGAGTTAGCCAGGTGGACAGCTGGAAAGAGCGCGTCAGGCCAATGGAAACGCTTGAGCTAAGCGTGTCAGGCTTGAGTAAAGCAGACCTTTAAACCATCCAGCCAACTCCCCTGCTCTGATTTCACATTTGTCAAGCAATCTTATGATTAGAACTTGGTCTCCTATGTCAAGGAATGTGTAACGACCAGAGGGTATGAAAAGCTTCCTTTAAATTATTGTTTGTAAATGAATTCATTGGTCTCTGATTTCTCATTGTACTCTTGTGAGTTGGACTTGTATAAGAAAAATAAAGTTAAAATACACTGGCAGAAATCACATCTGATCTGAAAAGCTGAGATAACAGAGGGTTTTGATCATCAACCAATTACCACTATCCTAGGGATCATATAGTTTCAGCTCATAAATATCTCAAATACATTTGCCTCTCTCCATCTGCAATGCTACATTGTAATTTTAGCCATCACTATCTCCTGCATAGGTTAAGGCAATAAAAGAAGTTATTACTAGCAACTGGCATGAATACTTTCGAGGCTGGTTACTGTTCTAAGTGCTATAATGTGAATTACTTCACTTAATCTTCATAACCACCCCACCAGAAAGATATACATCCCCCAATTTCAGAAATGAAGAAATTAAGGCTCAGAAAAATTAACTCACCCAAGTTCACACTGCTAACAAAATAAATGACAGAGCCAGAAAGTAAACTTAGCTGTCTTCCTCCATATCCTGAGCTTTCAAATACTATTTAGCTAGCCTTCTTGCAGTTATTCCCATCTTCAAGTTCATTCTCTAGGTTGCACGGAGAGTGATATATTTTACACGCAAATTTGGCTAGGCCACTCCAAGTTTCTCTCCGTGGCCTTCCATAGCTATGTAAAACCTGATCTAAACTCACGTCAGTCTTTTTCTTTTGGTGTGTTCCTGCCACATGGACAGATCTCAGTCCATGGAGCATGCCCTGATGTTTTTCCAGCTTGGAATGCTTTCTTTCCTCTTGGCACCTAATTCTTATTCCATCAAATCTTGTAAGTTATGCTTTCCCTAAACTTTCTATCACATCCCACTTCTCAAACTTTTGAGTCCTGTTATCCTTGCTATAAATTCTTAGAACACTCTAAAAATTTCAGTAACTTCCTTTCCAATTGTAATTCAATAAGTTTTTGTATAATTGTCTCTTCCTGCTAGAATCTAGGCTTCAAGTAAGCAAAAACTATGTTTATAAAATTCACCATTGTACCCTTGGAGTTTCATGCTGCGCCTATAACATGATGTAAGAAAGAAAGTGTTAGTCACTCAGCTGTGTCTGATTCTTTACAATCCCATGGACTGTAGCCCGCCAGGCTCCTCTGTCCATGCAATTCTCCAGGCAAGAATACTGGAGTAGATTGCCATTTCCTTCTACCACATAATAGGTGCTCAAAAAATCCACTCATTACATAAATATTTGTTGTCTCATATTCAACAAACAATAGCCAACATTTATCTGGTACTTATACCATGGACTGTCTTAAGCACTTTACATTTATTTATTAATTAATTAAAGACTACAATCCATTATATAAACATCATTATTATTCTCATTACATTGGTGAGGAAACTGAGGCACAAAGGAGTAATTTCTCTAAGGTTAGACAAGGGAATATGAACCCAGACTGTCTAGTTCCAGAGACCAGGCTTTTAACTTCTACTCTAAAATCTTCATAACAGGCTTCCCTGGTGGCTCAGCAGTGGAAAAAAAATCCACCTGCAGTTCAGGAGATGCAGGAGATAAGGGCTTGATCCCTAGGTTGGGAAGATCCCCTGGAGGAGCGCATGGCAACCCACTCCAGTATTCTTGCCTGGGAAATCCCATGGACAGAGGAGCCTGGTGGGTTATGGTCCATAGGTTTGCAAAGAGTAGGATGCAACTGAAGTGAATGAGCACATATTCTTCATAAATATTTCTTGTATTAGAAAAATAATTGGACACCAACTGACCTCTATGACTGAAGGCTTTCTTGTATCATTGCCTTTAACACTAACATGGGTAGATAATTAAGTTCCTTGGGCACCCTTTCACATTGGTGGTACATGTTGTTACCTGAATGAGTACAGATTCTCATTGGTAAGTAAAGCCAAAGTCAGAGTCCTTCTGGAGATCAGGCTTTGGCAAGGGTAAGGACACTGAAAGGGAATGAAGTTATGAGGCTGGCACGTCAGAGACAGTTTCTCCTTGTGCAATCTTACCTGGGGTGAAAGAATAGAAAGTTGGGCCATTTGTTTGTAACAGACCTCATGGCTTAGCCGAAAAGATCCTGGAATTCAGAATCAGAGAACTTTGGTTTTCCTTCTGCCGCCTTCCTTTCTCTGTTCTCTCTCCCTCCCTCTTCATCTCTCATCTCTCTCTCTCTGTCTTTTATCAGATGACTTTGAGCAAATTATTTTTTTTTTTTGAGTAAATTATTAAACATCTCCAGGCCTCAAATTTCTCACATGCATAATGGAAAATCTATGTCATAATAATAATGCTTTCTATCTCATGGGGTTTATTTTTCAAGGAAAAAATGAGATCTGCAAGTGAAAGCACTTGGTAAACTGTCAAGTTGTATATACAAAAGCTAGTTGTGACTGGTGTTTTTTTTAACTCATAGTCTTAGAGGAGTTTGCTAAGGAGATCAGCATCAAAATGACCTACTTTTCACTGTGCTTTCCCTTGAGGGCAGTGAACCTCTTCTTCCGTGAATCCACCCAGAGTGAAATCCCTGTCACGTGCAATTGCAAAGTCCCTCATGTTTGTAAAGACACATTAACGAAGTCCTGCCTAAAGAAAGGCCATTTGGGGCTCACGGATAGCCTTTGGAAGAACTGTGTGAGTGTTCTCCAGTTCCTGGGGTTTGTTCTAAGAATGTTTTATTCAAGTTTAAATCAACAGCCTTCTGGAAAAGTTGCACTCTGACACAAGTGCATGTCATTTACCAAAGAGTGATCAAAAGAAAATATCTACCTTTGGACTTAATGAAAAGAAAAGCTATTGTTAATTGTGATGTTTAGTTAATTCATCTAACCAAGACCACTAAACAAATAGGCTTATAGCCCTAATCAAACTGTTTTAAATTAAAAAAGAGGCTCATTTCACTCATTTCATACGTGAAATATTTTTACATTTTAATGAATAATTATTGCATTTTGTGGAGGAAACAAGGAGTGAAACAGTCTGCTAACTTCAAACCCCTTGGAACCTAGGAAAGACATCTACAGGGCTAGAATCTTATGGAAAAAGCTAGTTATTAGCTGGATGTAGAGAATCCAATTCATACACACTTCTCACTTCCAAGAATCAGAAGAAGGTTTTTTAGAATTTTCTCCATCAAGGACTTCTTTAACATTTTTTCCCAAGGGAGCCCTTGCTTTAGAAATTTTATCTACGAAAATTGCATTTAAACATAACAGTGAGTCTACCAAATTAATTTTATTGTTATTTTATGGAGGCTTGCTTAATGTTATTTCAGTTATTTAATGATATTCTCAATGTGGAGGTCTTGGGATGCTTTCCTTTCAACATCAAGAGTTTACTTTGTTTTGAGGTTCAAAGTGCAGGCTTTGCTGTGACCAGGGCAAGCTTCACGCTAGCTTGCCCTGACATCCATGTGCCACTGGATCATTGCAAAAGGTCATTGTGTAGTTTGGGTACTGATCAAAGGTACTCAGCGTGGTGGTGAAGGGGGCTGAAACTCAGCCCTTGCCTCACTTCCCAAGCTTTCTGCTCAAGGGCTATGTCTGCTAAGAGAAAACAAGTTTTTCTGATTTTCACAAAGGCACTGTACAAGCTAGGGGTGGGGAGCAAGGGAGAGAAGGAAGATGATAAGGCACCCAGTTTTACAGAATGAGAGTTTTGAAGATGGAAAAGTGTGCAATGAACACCTCTTCTTCATTGCTGTGGCCCTAGCAGGAAGCTTGGGGTGTGCTAGACACTCAATGCATATTTTGTGGAATAAATGAGTGAACAAGTGAATTTCTTATACAATTCTCGACATCTAAGTGTCCTCTAATTGGGTGTGTCAATTGGGATTGGGTGAATGCAGAATGACAAATTCGGCAAGTTCTTTATTTTAGAAGTGAAAACCAATAAGCTCTAACCTATCAAGGACCAGTTTCCTATCTAAGATCATGCATCTAGAGGCAGACTTTAGGATTTCATGGCCATTTTATATGTCTTCCCCTACCACTAAACCCCAGGGCCAGAGCAAAACTCTACCAACTCAGCTATCAAATATATGGCCATCTACTCTCAGCAACAGGCTTCCCAGGTGGCTCAGTGGTAAAGAAACCCCCTGCCAATGCAGGAGACCCAGGTTCAATCCTTGGGTCAGGAAGATCACCTGGAGGAAGAAATGGCAACCCACTAGAGTATTCTTGCCTGGAGAATTCCATGGACAGAGGAACCTGGCAGGCTACAGTCCAGGGAGTCACAAAGAGTCAGACACAACTGAGTGATGGAATACTCACACACCCTCAGGAAAGTGGCCAGGACAAGGTAGAGGCTTGTGGGCAGTTGGGGTAGAGGAAAATGTTCCTGGCAGGTACTAAGCTCCATATCAAAGCCTTGGCATGCCTTGCTTCACTTAATTCTCAAGGCTAGGTCACAGCACTAGTAAATGAATTGTAGAGTCAGGCTCTGTAGACAGCCGGGCCAAACATCAACATGCTCCCCCGAATTTTAAGTTGGTAAGAGCATCCTGGTCTATGCAATGTCAAAACCAATATCCTTTTCAGCTGCGTGTGATTTACTCAAATTCTGTTTCTACCCATTGCTATGGTTCAATGAAAGGAAAGGAAACATGCTTTTTAGAAACCCTGTTCCTTTTTATTTTTTTCTTTTTTTAAACTGGAATTTCCCTAGGTGAGCCTATCTGTTGAATATATACACAAAACATCAAGAAGACAAGGAAAAGTACACAAATCACAGGTGTAGAAATCAGGGAATTTTCATAAAGTGAACAGACTCTTGTAATTAGTATCTAGATTAAGAAGTACATCATTGCCAGCCCCATGGAAGTTCCCCTCCAGTTCTTGCCTGGTTGCTAACCCTCCAAGGGAACCACTATCTTGACTTCTAACATCATAGATTTATTTTTGCCTCTTTGGAATTTTATATAAATTGCATCACATTTTATGTGCTTTTTAACCTCTGGTTTCTTTTACTCAACATTTACATTCATGAGATTCCTCTCTGTCTTTGCCTGTAGCAATTGTTCTGATTGATCTAACCACCACACAATTTTGAAAATAGTACCACCTTCTCTAATGAAAAGAGTCTGACTATGTGAGGCAGAGAAACAAAACTGTGAAAATCGCTCAGTCGTGTCCAACTCTTTGCGACCCCATGGACTGTATAGACTGTATAGGACTGTATAGTCCATGGAATTCTCTAGGCCAGAATACTGGAGTGGGTAGCCTATCCCTTCTCCAGGGGATCTTCCCAACCCAGGGATCAAACCCAGGTCTACCACATTATAGGCGGATTCTTTACCAGCTGAACCACAAGGGAAGCCCAAGAATACTGGCGTGGGTAGCCTATCCCTTCCCCAGGGGATCTTAATGAACCCAGGAATCGAACTGGGGTCTCCTGCATTGCAGGTGTATTCTTTACCAACTGAGCTATCAGGGAAGAGAAACAAAAGGTTATTTATATTTCTTTTCTATGCCCTGTGTTGGGGTAGAAAGTCTCGGAATCTTGACAGGCTGGTTTCTGATATCTACAAAGCTGTGTTAAAATTGCATTTAGAATGATCCCTTATATCAGGAATCTGAAATACTCAAATTCATAGAAGCTGAGGGTAGTAGTTACCAGGGGCTGGGTGAACGGGGATTGGAGAGGTGTTGATTAAAAGGTATATAGTTTCAGATCCTCAAAGTGAATAAAATCCTAGAGACCTGCTATATAGCATGATACCTATGGCTAAGCATACTGTATGATACATATAAAGATTAGTTAAGATAGATCTTCTTTAAATGTTCTTATCACACATGTGTACATACACACACATACACAAAGAAGGAGGGAGGAAACTTTTAGAGGTGATGGTTAAGTTTATGAGATTATTTATGGTGATAGTTTCACAGGTATTTACTTATCTTCAAACTCATCAAGGTATACATGAAACATGTCCAGCTTTTTTGTATGCCAATCATATCTCAATAAAAAACAAACTGCATTTAGATACAGTTTATAGAAAATTTATACTGGGGGTGTATTGTGATGCTTTCATCTGCTAATTATATGAATTTGGGACCTCTCTGAGACCCAGTTTTCTCATCTGTATTGAGAAACCCTCATTCCGAGGGCTTCTAAGCCAAATGATATAATTATGTAAAGGCCCTCCATCTTGATTTTTTCCCAGAGATCAGTAATAAGATCCTGCTTTCCTGCACAGAGTGTGGGGCCAACTTTTAGGGCATCTGAAGTCTGTTACCAACTGGACCATTGACTTCATCACAGCTCAAAATCTGGTTCCCTGCTTTCCAGCTCTGAGCAGCTTGCTATTTGTGGCCAGGCTGAGGTTTCTCATTGCCCTTTCCTTGTGCCCTTCTCTACGTCTCTCCCATCCAATACCTCTCTTCTAGCACACATAGACATACACACACATGTTCTACTGAATTTGCATGAAAAAAAAAACTGGGAATACTGAAATATGAGCTAAATATTAGCTGAGCTGGAAAATTATTAAAGCAGAAGAGGGGAGATCATTGACTGAAAAAGAAAAATGTTACACAACAGTTTGTACAATGTTGCCTATTTTCCTTTCTTTTTTTTCTTTTTGGCCATGCTGCATGGCTTGTGGGATCTTAGTTTCTCAACCAGGGATCAAACCCTGGGCCCTTAGCATTGAAAGCATGGAGGCCTAACCACTGGACAACTGGGGAATTCCAAGTGTTGTCTATTTTTGACTATATACATGCATACATGAAAGGGTATACACAGGGGAATAACAATAGTATTATCATTTCAAATATTTTGCTTCTCTATAATTTTCTAGTTGTCTCCAATGCACCTATATCCACTCTATAATAATAAATGTGATATTTATAAAATGTGCATTAAACTTAAAGGTAGAGTCTGGTTTTGTGTGAGTTCTCCTATTTTAGCTTCCCTGTGAGAACAGTGTAAGTATTCTTCTTATGTTCACTTTCCAGATAGAAAAATGTAGTCTCAGCAAACTTAGGTAACTTGCCTGAGGTTACCCACAGAAACAAGAGGCGGGACCAGAACCAAGCCAGTCTTCTGAGTAAATATTGCACAGTAAATATTTTGCTAATAGCTATGTTAGGTGGATCAGAAAAGGGAAGAAGAGACTCGAGAAATGACAACATTCAGGAAAGCAATTACACAATTTGAAATAGAAAGACCCAAGGGTAAGATGCCACTGTAGACACAGCAATTTCAGGAATGCATGGATTTCCAGTCCTGTAGTGAATCCTCTATTTTATTGACCAAGATATGGTCTTGCCCCGGAAATCTTGCTCTGTTAATTTAGCCTGTGATTTAGGTTGTGCCTTAAGGTGCATTAGAGATAGTCATACCTCTTCAGTGTTTATTGCACAGAGATGTTTGCAAGGATTAATGGGTAGTGTGCCTGGCGCTCCTTTGAGGAAAGAGCTTTATGAATGCCATGTATAATTACCAGATTAATATTAATTATAGTTATTCATTCATCCTTTCTTCCTATTTCTCAGCATCAAATGCAATACTTATCAGACCCACAGAAGGAAGTAAATCTTTTGTCATTCTTTTTGAAGTGAAAGAGAAAAAGAAGGGAAACATAGAAGGGAGGTTCTCCCAGCTCCTTCTTCCCTCTGAAAATTCTTGACAAGTAGGGTCACCCCATGACCATACATGGTCCCATTACCTGCTCTTATCCTCTTGAGACTTGCTTATGAGGTGCTAAGCATCCTTCCTTCCCAGAGTCACTTTTGTAAGAAAAGGAACATAACCAGCTTTGTGGGCACGTGACCCACACAGCTGCACAGGGCTCCTCACTCACAAGGACCTTATAGTCAGTCTTGAAACTTGTGACGATTTTATCTTTCATCTGTTTTGTGAGTAAAGTCTGATGGGAAAATGGAGCATAGATTCTGGTGACTTGGAGCATCGGCTCATGCTGTGCCCCATCTGCCACCTGCCTGTCTCCCCTGGCAGTATTCTCAGCACCCGTTTCCCTGATCCTTGTCACCCTGGGGCTCCTCCAGCACCCCTCCCCCTCCCCCATCCCAGGACCGCTGCTGCCGTCCAGTCCCAGGGAGGGCCTCTCCAAGTGCAGAGAGTCTTTTAGTTGGACATGGATGCCTTGCAACGTCTTAGCTGAGGCATGGGAGCAGCCGTCCCTGCCCTGGGCCAGCATGGTGGTACCTCAGGAGACAGGGCCCATGTCTTGATCCTCTTGTCCACCCCAACCAAGGTATCCAGTGCATCCTTGTGCAGAGGCTGTAGCCTGTTTTCTGGGGCTTGGGGCATTGGCACCATGGCAAAGGGAAATGTCTTACTTCCCCAGAGCCTGCCCAGGCCTGGGGCATGAAACACAGTTTGGAAGTTGGCAGGTAGGTGCCCTCCAGCAACTGGTAAGCTGTGCATGTGCCCTAAGTCAGAGGCTGCAGGGTCTCTGGGGTCCTACAAGGGTCTGCACTCTCCTCCTGATATCCCTCTGCCTGAAGTAACATGATTTTAAAGAGTAAATGAAACATACTGTGCCACTCATTAATTGTGACAAATGTGCCATTTTAAGATATTAACTATAGGGAACCCTGGATGTGGGGTAGATACAAAGTATCTATTATCTCTGCAATATTTCTGTAAACCTAGAACTATTTTATAATAAGCAGTTTACTTAGAAAAAACAACAAGACCTCCACGATAGGTTGAGAAAGAGCAACTTCAGAAAAAAGAAAAAAGCTTCACATTTTAAGACCTTTCACAGCACTTCTTCCTGCTTTTTGAACAAGGGACTGTGCATTCCATTTTTCACTGGGCCCAGATAATTATGGAACTGATTCGGACTATGAAACCTCTTATTGAATCTGCAGTTCTTCTCTCTCTCTTTTCTTTCCTCCCTATCCTCACAAACCAGGTTTGGGGGGTTCCTTTGATTGTCGCTAATAATTATACTTCTGTGTACTGATTACCTACTAAGAACTGGTTATCCTCTGAGATGGGGCCCCCCTGGTGGCTCAGATGATAAATGCCTGCAATGCAAGAGACCAGGGTTCGATCCCTGGTTCAGGAAGATCCCCTGGAGAAGGGAATGTCCACCCACTGCAGTATTCTTGCCTGGAGAATCCCATGGACAGAGGAACCTGATGGGCTACAGTCCACAGGGCCACAGAGAATTGGACATGACTGAGTGACTAACATATACACACACACATCATGGAGATATTTTATATACTTTATCTCATTTAGCCCCTTTATAACTTTATGAGATAGATATTCTCCTTATTTGAAGATGTGGGAAATAGAGTTCCAGGATCATGCAGTAAGTGGTAGGAGAGAAAGTCAAAATGCCTGAGGTTCACTCCAAAGCTGGTGCTGTTTCCTCAGTGCTCCAGATGTATCCTCAGCCTCCAGATACCCAATATTTGCATGCTGCTTGGGCAGGCACTTTGGTTTCCATTCCTCTGAGTATCTACTGAGAGTCTACTAGGTACCAAGCATGAGATTTGGTGTTGGAGCCACGGAGCTCTAGTGTGGAGGCCAGCCTGAGCTGCACTGATCCTTTCCTTTGGCTGTACCGATAAGTAGCTGCGCTGTGATGCCTCCATCCTTAACCCACTCTGACATCTGTGCCTCCTGCCTTAGTTACTGGGATAAGAAGGCTCTCAAAGGAGGCATAAAGAAAGCCTTGACAATGGATGAAGAATCTGGGAAGGAGCAAATTTTCATTTACTTCAAAATTTAACTTTTTACCTTAAAAATATCGTGAACGACCAGAATAAGAGAAAGCAGGGGAGTAAGATCCTGCCATATCCGTTGGCCAGTCACTGGCACCTCACTATTTTTTTTTCTAATATTTATTTTTATTTATTTGGCTGTGCTTGGTCTTAGTTGCAGCACCCAGGATCTTCAGTTGCAGCATGGGAACTCTTAGTTGCAGCATGTGAGATCTAGTTCCCTGACCAGGGATTGAACCAGGGTCCCCTGTATTGGGAGCATGGGGTCTTAGCCACTGGACTACCAGAGAAGTCCCTGACATCTCACTCTTGTCCCGACTCTAGGAGCATGTATGTGCTCTTTCTGTATAATAGACAAGGAATGAGTTGTGGAGATGGCACTTACTTGGTAGATCATTGAAGAGTTTTCCTCTTTCTTCAGGGCTTCACTTCTATCCTTACTATTTTTCTTTGTGAGTGGACATCTGATCCCTTTTTTCCTCTTCCTGAAAGAGAAATGTAACTTACCATCCCACAGTTGTTTTGTACATCAGTCTATTCAAAATGCTCCACACAAGCTGCTGAGCTCACTCCCCACCATCCTCGTGAATGTCTAATCTTAATTACTGAGAACCACGGATTCTGATGTGGAAGATACCAGGGTGGTGAAGCCTGAGGAATTAGGAAGTGGTTGGACTTTTTTACAAGAGGTCTGGAGGGAGAACGGGAGAGTTCTGTCACTTCAGGAAAAGCTTCCTTAGATGAAGTGCTTTTCTGGAAGGAAATAGAGAAGAGGGGGTGTTTCAGACACACTATAGAGAGTCAATGAGGAGGTGCTTTGTGTTGAAGCAGCTTGGCAAAATTGAGGAAGAAAGGAGGGAAGGCATGTGTGAGTCTGGCTTGAAATGAGTTTTACTGAAAACACCTCAATTCTGGTCTGCACATTTCTGAGGAGTGTGAAAAAAAAAATGGAGGAAGTCACCTCCAGTGGTTTTGTGGCTTTTTAAGTGTGACATACAGGATATTGAATTTTAACCCCTGGTTTCCCTGAAGGGTAACCATATGTGGGGGATAAACAAAACACCTATTCTTTGAAATGTGCATCTGCGCCAAGTGGTTCCAGCCACTTGGAATCTCTCTTCTGTTTATTCCCCTTTCTGCTTCAAGTGTGAGTGTCACACATAAAATTACTCAAATAATAATAATAATAAAACTATGTGGTCTCCCTAGGAGTTCTGTATGAACATATAAAAATGTATTCTAAATATGATAGGAATATGTGAGTCTTTTCTTTATAATAGAATTTCATGTGAGATTTTTAATTTTATTAGTGTCTACTGTGTGCTTCCATTCCAGAAAGCTCTGTAGACTTAAAGGATGTTGTTCCCCTTAATATAAGTCACGTATGCAGGAGAGCCCGAATAGTTTCTATAGCTGTCTGTAGCATCATTAGTTCATCTAGGATTTATAAAATTAATTTCAGTGTTTACTGAGATAGGGTTCTTAAGTCAGTAGCCTTACGTGTTAGCTTAGACTCACAAACTTTTGGGTATGGAATGACATACTGCAAACACTTAAAAAGAGTTTCATTACCCAGCAAAAATATGAACTTAAAAGCAATGCTCTATTTTTTTTTTCTTAACAGACCACTGAGAAATATTTACAGAAAGCCTAGATTCCTATGGTAACAAATCTGAGCCCCCAGCTTTCATCAAAAAATCTGCCACAGTCACATCTGGCTCCACCTAAAAGTCCGGTTCAGAATTTCCCTGTGATCCTGGGAGTTGCAGAAGAGAAGTTTTAGCTTTGTTTAGTATAACAAGAACTGCCTAGACTCCAGGGCCAATAAATGTGTTCACGTAAAACTCCAGACAGTGTCTCCGAGAGACTGAAGCCTTATCGGGGAGACCTCATTTTGCCTCGACTTAAAGGGAGACTCAGAAGAGAGGAGGACTAGCCTTCTCCCCTCGCTTGCGTGGGTCAGTGTCTGCTGAATTGAAAGTTATTCCAACATTTGCACATTTCCCCGGAATGAATGAATGCACAGGCCTTCCAATGTAACTGTCAGTTTCCCCCTCCACTTTTCGGTTGTACGTTTCATTTAGAAGAAAAGCCAAATGAGAAAATGCTTTCCTCATTTCTCCTCTAGATTGCAAACACTCAGAAATGACATCACGCACCCTAAAGAAATCCCGAGATGACTAAGGCACAGAGAGCCTGAGAAAACTGACTGCTTCTGCCTTTAGTTTTCGGACTCATGTATGCAGATGAGCTTTTAAGAGCCGGTTCCCCGCCTTCTTCCTCAGAGGAAGTTTCTTGGTAGATCGCAGACACCTCATCTAGCCCGGGGGCGGGGGGCGTGAAAACTTGGCACCAGCCATCCCGGGCAGAGCACCACGGTGATTTGTTCTCCTGGTGGAGAGAGCTGGAAGGAAGGAGTCGGCGCGCAAATAATGAAGGAGCACGGGGCCACCTTCAGTAGCGCCGGGATCAGCGGCGGCAGCGGTGACTCGGCTATGGACAGTCTGCAGCCGCTCCAGCCTAACTACATGTCTGTGTGTTTGTTTGCAGAAGAATCTTATCAAAAATTAGCAATGGAAACGCTAGAGGAACTGGACTGGTGCTTAGACCAGCTAGAGACCATACAGACCTACCGCTCTGTTAGTGAGATGGCATCTAACAAGGTAAGAGATGACCGTTTTATTCATGAAAGTGTTACCGCGCGGCGAGCTGTGGACTCCCCTGGCCTCTGCCAGCTGCAGAGGTGCATGGGGACTCGACTGTCAGCTTTGCTGATCTGCCTCCGATGATTCTGTTTGAAAATGCCACACTTGGCTTGTGTCTTGATGCTTCAGCCCAAGCTATTATCCTCAGTACAATTCCCAGAAACCAAACCTTTTTCTTATTGATGTCTTTTGGAATGTGTTTAAGGTGAGAAGTGTTTATGAAGTATACAAATAACTATACAAGCGAAAAAAATTTTTTGTTTTGTATCTGAATGAATCCATAGGTGAAATTGTTGTGTTGCAATCAAGTGTTATATATGTTTTTTTGAACAAGAAAATAATGCGACTTCTGTATAGCATTGGCGAGAATGATTTACCCTGAAGTTTCCTAAAGTCTGAAATTCTCAGAAGGACGTTCTGGGATTCTAAAACCTTTCTTTTCTGATGCTGGTATGACCTAAGATTAAAAAAAGAAGCAATATACTTTGTCTCCAAAAAATAAAATTACTTTTTAAAAGTTTGCTGCTTTGCATAATGGAATCGTTTGAAATGAAGTTCCACTCATATTGCAAAGAAATGGTTTTATGTACAATGCCCAGACAAAATTTAGTGTTGGGGAGCTTTAATTATCTACCATTATATCATTTGTTTAAGTAACACCTGGATTTAGAGTGCTGATTTATGAAGTGAGAGTTGTTGCTTTTTGTTTGTATTTTTCTCTCAGAGAATGTTAATTATATACATATACATATGAATGTATGTGTATTTGTCTATTATTTTCATTGAAATCTTAACACTGCACCCTCATAAATACACATTTCAAAATCCCCAAACATCCTAGCCTGAGGTATTATCTTTTGTCTTAAGAGTTCTGGGGATGGGAAGAGACTTTGCTTCACACCTGCCAAATGCCCTTTCCAGCTCTGAATGTGCGTCCCTGCTCCTTTTTCCTGGGGTTAAAAGGATTGCCTTCCTATCAAGACTTGCTGGCTCCTGCTCAAAGGATCTGAGCAGAGGAAGCATCACATCCCAAAGTTTAGTGGGGGTGCACAGAGAGTGGACTTTTCTTACTCTTGTTTGTTGGTTAATGAAAGGGCAACGAAAAAAAATGTCTCTCTCAAAGTCTAGTTCAGATTCGAGTTGGAAAAAAAGAGGTTTGAGGTTTAACTATTTGTTGACTTTTCTCTGAATTTCTCAATTGAAGCTAAATTCTGGTTTTTTCCAGGCTGTTGTAAATCTCAACCAACTGCTTCCCCATGAGAAGGGCTTAACTGTGTAACTTCTCCAAACCACACTGGAGTCCATGCACAAAGAAGGAGTCTCACACAGGCTCTAGCCCCCTTTGAAGAATTCATAGAGTCTCTGTTCTTTGCATTTTGTGATCATTGATACGTATGCAAGATGTAGATTCTGTGTTTAGGGGTAGTTTTTTTTTAGCAAGTTTCACCATAACAGATACGTTGAACTTTCTTCTAGAGTCACTAAGATAAAGTAGGCACCTAGCTTTAGAGGCAGAAAAAGATTACTCATTGAAAAACTGCAAATTGCCATGAGTTTTATTTTTGCATGTTGATGCCTTGTGTATTCTACCCGGTTTAGTGTCTGGAGTGCTGAAATTAGATATTGTGTGTCTTGCAGATTTATTATAAATAATTTCATATTCAATGTATAGTTCATGAGACACTGGCACCAGGGACCATGTAGGTCCTAATGAGAATTCTAAATGCTTCGGGCTTCCGCTTCTCTTTATGGTGTCATGTGCAGGAAGCAATGAAAGTTGAATAGAGCTAACCCTAAAGAAAGGGCTAAACCTTAATGTTGACACAGTTAGCTTAAGTAGAAGGCATGCAGCTTTACCTGTTTCTAGAGCTACATTGGAGAGGTTATAGGGCAAAGCAATTACCCTGTGATGAATGCCCAGCTGACAGGAGAAGTCAATTTCAGTTTTTACAAAGATCTCTCTCTTTTTACTTAGCCACTTACCCCCAACCCCAAAGTCTTGATTATCCAGATAATCATCTCAGGTGAAGCTTAAGTCATAGTACATATAATGTAATATAATGAGAATATTTTTATGGCCACCAAAAAGAACTTGATTTATACCAGTTTAGGGGGAACTGAATTATCTGTGGTAAAATTAAAATTCCATTTTCAGTTTTAAATATTGTCAAAATTATTTGAGTATTTCATCTGAACTGCTGTTTAAAATTATCATCATCATTATATAGTCTTTTTTGGTCATCTTTGGCTTACTCTCAGTGAATAAAGGAACTGTGGCAAATCTCTGAGTTACAGACTTGGAAGTAAGTGTGAAGATATTCTATACTGGAAGTATGTGAAAAGCATGGGATTTGGAGTCAAAAGATTATGGTTGAAATCCTGTTTCTGTCATTTATTAGCTACTTGGCCTTGGCCAACTTACTTAACTGCTCTAAGACTTAGTTTTCTTCTGTGAAACGGGATAAAAGTGGTATACCTATCTTGCTGAGGTTGTTGTGAAGACTGAGATTATCCATCTGAAGCACTTAGCAAGGCCCCTGATATGTAGGAAAAGTTCAAGAAGTGATAACTTATTAATAGCATCCACTGTTGCTAAGTGTGCTAAGTGGCTTGAGTCGTATCCGACTCTGTGTTACCCTATGAACTGTATCCCCAACAGTCTCCTCTGTCCATGGGATTCTCCAGGCAAGAATATTGGAGTGGGTTGTCATACCCTTCTCCAGGGGATCTTCCCAACCCAAGGATCGAACCTGCATCTTTTTGTCTCCTGCATTGGCAGGCGGGCTCTTTATCATAAGCGCCACCTAGGAAGCATCCACTACATCTTTGCAAAAACAATATGTGTCTCTAGTTGTGATCAGCTAAGTGACTGCTGAGTTTTGTTTGCAGCTTCTGAACTTACGTAAGAGTGGTGATGGGAGAGCCAGTGTTTTGCTTTAGTGTTTGGAGATTAGATATATGCCAGTCTACATGCAAATGGTAGAATATTGACTGCATCTAGTAGAGGAAAAGCAAGTGTCTATATCAGTTCATCTGGCTTGGGATGTATTTGTTTGTTTATTGTTTTTTCTTAACCTTTTTGAAGAAAGCTGTGACTCAAATATTCCAACTATCCCAAGTGAACTTCAGGGCTCAGAGAGTTAGATAAGAAACTGTTTCTATGACTTCTCCTTAGCCCAAATCTCCCTCATCCTTTAGGCCAAATGGATTTCCAGAATTACAGAGAAAGATGCAGCCAGGTGGCTCAGTATTGTAGATTATTTTCCCCCCAAGAATTACAGCAAGATGGAACAGATTAAGCAGGAGTTTTACGAGGCAAAGACATTGTCTTTCAAGATGAGAAGAATGTGTAGTGAACCTTCTGCCAGCAGCCCAAGTTCAGCTAGATGTATGAGAGCTGTTTTCTGTAACCACAGCTTGCCTGATTACATTTATTCATTAATTTTTGTTTTAACTTTTATCACCTCCTGAATTAGAATTGTCTTGCACTTCAGTGAAATGCATCAGAGCCTGAGTTCCTCAGTGGCAAAACAGTCAGATGTTTTGAAAACAGGATGCTTGGGCTCCACATTAGAAAAAGAGGAACGGAAAGAGAAACAGTATAGAAAGGAAGAAAGCAAATAACCTCAGCAGGATCCCCAGCCCAACAACGGCATAAACACTGACCTATCTTCCTGACCTTCACTGTGGCTCAGTTCCTGACCTCGTGTCACCAAAGCCAACCGACGTCATTGGAGGAGGAGAGGGGGAATGGCGCAGCTGCTCTGAGGGTGACTAGAATTTCCTGTCTCCTTCCTGACACACGCAGGCAGAAAAGTACAGAGTTACAACAACAGTGGCGGAGGAAGGACCGACACAGAACGGTCCCAGTGAGGTGGCGTTGTGACTGGCAGAGAAGAGGGAGGTTTGACTGGGAAGCAGAGTTTCTTGCCTAAAATTTTCAGGTGAAAAATGTCGAAGGGGTCATTTGTACCTGACATGTTGAATGTTTTTCAAAAGATGAACAGACTGTGATGTGCACTAGGGAGCTATGTTCAAGCAGTTGGTCGCTGATCTAACTTTCCCCTAAAGTCCCCCATTTCTGAACCAGCTTTGCTCTGGGGCTGTTTTATGTATAGTACAAGATTTGAGCCTTATCTTTGAAAATGGAGGTTCTCCTGTTATAAAGAAAAGACCTGAATAGTATCAGACTTCTTTACAATGGAGCATCAGGACCCAGGCTTTCAGTAAATATTTGCTAAGGAAGTCTGTAAGACGGCAGAGGGAGATAGAGGGACTTTATTCTTTAAGGGCACCAGAAAGTCTTCTACAGACAGCATCACAGAGGGAATGAGTCCTCTCGGCGAGGCAGGTTTATTTTTCTGCTTCTTCAGGTGGGGCTGTACTATAGCACCAAATGTGAAGCCAACTAATTGCCTGTGCCCTTGGGGCGGGAGGGATTAAAATCATAGAATTCTTCCAGCCTGGAGCCTCCTGGGACCCAAGATGCAGGTCACTGAAATATGACCATGGTAGGTTGATTTCCTTACCGTTGGTGAGTCATTCTCTATCTGCTTGTATAGTCAATAGGATGGGAAATGTTGGATCTAGCAGAACTGAAAAAGAATAGACCTTATTGGTCAACAAATTCATCTAACACCTCTGTTAGGAAGATGATAGGCCAATGACCATTTATTGAAAGGGATTAATTCCACTTTGCCCCAAATCAAATGACATGATTAGAAGAGTGCCCCTCTTGGGGCCGGAGGAGTCCTCTTCCTAGACCCTGTGCTTATAGAGAGCCTAGTCTGGTCTTCGTCCAGCTATGCTCTGCTCCAGGGGGTGAAGAGGCTGCTGGGTCAAGGTAGCACCTGTGTTACCCCTTCCGGTCTATACTGCATCCACTAGACTCCCACATTTCTGCTCAAATGGCTTTGAACTCACTTCCACGGTCTATTCAGGCCTCTTTCCTGGATGTGCTGCAAGAAAGCATAACTTTAGGTCCAAGGAGTGGCCAAGAGGCAGCAGTTTGGCTTGAGAGAGTTGTGTGGGAGAAGTTTAGACATGCTGGCTGTCCAAGCAGAGAGTGTACTTATGGGGGTACCCACATACAAGGCCCCTGACAGTACTGGGACATGGAGAGAGAACGGGGTAGGGCATGGTCCACAAGCTGGATCCCCCTGCACTACCATATCCAAGACATTCAAGATTTCTAAATTCAGTCTGATCTTCCATAGGAAGGGATGTCTCTTAAGGTAGGAGTATTGGAGGTAGCTTAGTTTATAGTTTTATATATTTAAACTTATGATATGTGACCCCACAAATGTTAGAGATGACGTTGGATTAGAGGGCAGAACACAATAAAAATCAGTTCTTATGGCCAAGCGGGGGACTTATACATTGTTTTGATACAACTTTTCTTTCTTGCTTGCTCAGATGTATGTAAGTTATTGGGGGCAACAAAGTGGAAAGAGCCTGGGAATAAGCCATGAGTTTGAATTCTAGCTCTGTCTTTATTGAGATATATTATCTTAAACAACTGAATCATTTTGAATCTTTGCCTTTTCTTAACAACAACAAAAACATTGTTGGAGAAGACTATCTCCATGGTCTACTTCAGCTGTAGTGTTTATTGATGGAACAATAATAGTAAACAACCAGTCTACTTTTTTAAGTGAATATTTTGTGTGCAGACACTGCTAATCTATCAATACATTCTATCAGTAATACTCATAGAAACTTTTGAAATAGGTACTGTTCTTATCCCCATTATACAGATGAGTAGAGTGAGGCTTAGAGAGTTGAAATAAATTATCTGGTAAAGATTAGAGCCAGGATTCATACCCAGGGCCATCTGACTCACTACTCATGATCCAAATAGGACAGATAAATATAGAGATATAGAGATACTGAATTACTCTTACAAGGAAATGTTATTGTGGTTTCTGGGAGCTGTTACTCTTCCAACTCTAGCCATCACTGATGGTAATTCTGACTCAAAATTCTAATCTGCAGATACCATATTCTGGGCTTGTGAAAGTGTTAGTCGCTCAGTCATGTCCAACTTTTTGCGACCCATGGATTGTAACCCACCAGGCTCCACTGTCCATGGAATTCTCCAGTCAAGGATAGTGGAATGAGTAGCCATTCCCTTCTCCAGGGGATCTTTCCAACCCAGGGATCAAACCCACGTCTTCTTTATTGCAGGTGGATTCTTTACCATCTGAACCACAGGGAAATCCACTGGGCTTGTAGACCAGCCATTAAAAACCTCCAGCTCTTGGCTGGGAAGCAGTGTCTGTTAACATAAAAAAGGGGGAAGAATAATATAGCTGTAGAAAATGGTTATAAAGCACCCAGAAAACTGTAAGTAATGATATTAAACTAATCTACTGCATCAGTTTGCTAAATTCAAGATCTCTAACATGGCCTAAGAAAGATAGTAAAGTTTTGTTTAAAGGACTTTAGCCTACCCTCTAATTCCCTTTTTACCTACTCTCCCTCAAATAAAAAGAAAATGGAGAGAGGCTATTATTGGTATATTTAAATTTTTATTATGATTAAAATAGGGCTTCCCGGACAGCTCAGCTGGTAAAGAATCCACCTGCAATGTGGGAGGCCTGGGTTTGATTACTGGGTTGGGAAGATCCCCTGGAGACCCTGGGATAGGCTACCCATTCCAGTATTCTTGGGCTTCCCTGGTGGCTTAGCTGGTAAAGAATGCACCTGCAATGTGGGAGACCTGGGTTTGATCCCTGGGTTGGGAAGATCCCCTGGAAAAGGGAATGGCTACCCACTCCAGTAATTGGGGCAATTTCATCCTATACAATGTCCTTTCAGTGCAGGCAGTATGACCATAAAACCGAAGAGCATTGCTTCTGTAGCAATAATTAATACAGGGAAATTTCCTACAAGTAACGTGGAGACTGTCTTCCTTGGATTTGTTTTCATACAAAGATGAAATAGAAATTTAACTTGTTTTTTCTTTATCCAATATTATTTCAGTCATTCTTTCTTTGACAAAATAGAGTTGTATTATTGAGTTTAATTCCGTATTCCACATTCTACTCTAATTAAAACTTAAAGATTTGGGAAGTTGTTTAGTGCTTTGTAATAAATTCAATCTGTAATCTATTTCACTTAATTTAGATATTTCTGCATTGATATTTACAGAACCATTTCCTTCGCTGAATTCTAATCCATTAAGTTTAATCTTTCTGCTTAACTCACTTGAAAGTCCCCAAGTGAACACATCTCTAAAAAACAAGCAGAAATGTGATGCAGCTGTTTGCAGGGCAGCAATAGAGAACAGATTATGAGCACAGCGGGGGAGGGAGACAGTGGGATGAATTGAGAAAGTAGCATTGACATACACACACTGCCATGTGTAGAATAGATAGCTGGTGGGAATTTGCTGTGGGACGCAGGGAGCTCAGCCCGGTGCTCTGTGACAACCTAGAAGGGTGTGATAAAGTGGGAGTTGGGAAGGAGTCTCAAGAGGTAGAGGAAATATGTATGTGTATGGCTGATTCTTGTTGGTGTCTGGCAGAAACCAATACAACATTGTAAAGCAGTTATCCTCCAATTAAAAATAAATAAATTAAAAAAAAAACACAAGCAGAAATGAAGTGAAGGAACATTATCTTTGAGTGGTGTACCTCTGGCTAGCAGGTGAGATATTCTCAAAATAGAATAAAGAAGTCATTTTAAGGGGAATCTTTCTCTCCATATTAAAAAATAATAATAATTATATTTAGAGTACAATTTAAATCTAGAACACTAGTTTTGAAAAATATAAGTACACTATGTCAATGGAATAAAGCTCTGTTTTACATCTTTTTATACTTATTTCTCATCTATTTTTTTTTTTCCTGTAGAGTGTGTGCCAGTCTAGAAGGTTCCCCAAATCCATACCATTGTTATCTGTGAAATAAAAGGCCAAGGGTGGAGCTTGCTTTTGTGCTATTCTCCTAAAACATCTTCCTCCTAAGTAAAAGTGTGCTCAGCAAGTCAAGATAGCTCAGCCCTGAAAGCTAGGACTTACCAAACCAGAAGATGCCAGGACAAACTTGTGCCGTGGTCAGTGGATTTCACGCTCCAGAAGGCTCTATGCCAGTTGTTGGTGTGCATCTCTGCACATCCCTCCACGTTAGCATTTTTCCAGGGAACTGCCAGCCTCTCTCTGTCTTGCCCACTTGTACGTGATGTTTCCCTCAACTGGTGCCAAGCTGTTTAGTCTCTTGGATATTTTACTGTAACTTCCTTTGTTTGATTTACTTTAAAGTAGCCAAGTATTTCCACAAAGAAAGGGCTGTTACGTTATTTAGAAATGAAGAAGACAGTAAAACTCCTGTTTCTTTTGTTTCTGTTGTGGGAAGTGACTGATAATCTTTTTCTCTTTAGAAAGTGCTTGATAATTTTTTTCTTTCTGTGAAAGTAGAGTTTAAAAGCTATAAATCAGGCAGTTCCACCCGTGAATCACATGTTTCCTTCAGTTAATTACTTGCCATTTCAAATGCTTCAGAGATTGAAGTTTAGTGAACTAATTGAAAAGAAAATTCATCTCCATGACTCAATTTCATCTTTTTTTTTTTTTTTGCTATTCAAGATATGGTCATCTTAAAAATGGTCATTTAAAACTCTCTGTGGTCTAGTTCCCTTCACTCTTTGCTAACAGCATAGTGCATAATGTTATAACCCTCAGCAAATTATAAAAATGAAATTTGAGTACAGATACTAGGAGGTAAAATGATGTATCCAGTTTTAAGAATTTACCTTTAAGACAAGAGGTTTTGGCATTTTATATCTGATAATTTTAAATAGTTGTTTTGGGCACAGTAAGAAGAGGTATTGTTGTTAAATAAAGATGTCTGTCTAACCCTACCACATAGGCTGTATGATAAAATTAATCAGACAGGGTGAAGTGGAGTGTTAATTTGGCAACTATCTACTGTTTTTGGTCAGAATGGATGGTAAAAGTTAATAAACCTAACCAAAAAAGATCTGAATATATTCTTTTTTGTTATAGTCTATGTGGTTGCATTTGACAAAATTCTAGAACCTTGAGCCCAAAAGGACCCATAGATATCTGTCTGAAGACTTCATTTTATAGATAAGGATTATTAAAAACTGAGGATTAAATATCCAATATGCTCCAAAGATCTTTGAAAAATGTAAAACACAATCTAAATGAAGAGTGATTTTATTATGGCATTACTTCTCCAGGGTCATCAGGTTAATTAATGGAAGACTGAGGTACAAAATCCAACTTGCTCTTCATCTTCAGCAAAAAGCTGATTAAGCTTAATAAAGACATGGGACATTCCTTCCTTAGTTTGCATTTGCATTGATTTTTAACCTTCTCATTGTCTTTCTCATTACCTTTCCTGAATAAAAGCTATCCATATCTTAATCATTTCAAATAAAGAGAACTAATTTAGTATTCCTGAAACTTTTGTGGTCAAAATCTAGCAGGAAATAGTTGGAGAAAGTTACTTTAAATGCCCCTGACATTGATTGTTTTGTTATGCTTCTCTTTGTTTTTTGCTCTTTCAACTTCTGAATTATTATGAATAATAATATATCTGATTTAATATATCATCAGATAGAAAAATCTCATTAAGGCAACCAGTATTAACATTTTTATTTTTGTGAAACTGAAATGGTACCCCACAGATAATTTATTTTCAACTTTTTCAGTTAACATAATCATGTATTTCTTCATTCTTTTCTTAGATTCCCATATATGAAATTAATGGATTAAAGGACAATATTTTTAAAACTTTTGATACTCATTTGCTTTTCCACTGATCCCAATGCCAAAGTTTAAGTAGTAAAACCCCTGTGATTTGCATAACTGCCCTCAGCTTCTTTCTATTTCTTCCTTTCCTCTCTCTGAAATTGAAGGTGATAAACTGGAAAGTTTTACCAACTGGTGAAAAAATAGTCAATGTTTCAATTCTCTCTGCTGCTTAACAGAGCTATTAGTTTAGGAAGTAGAAATGAAGACAGTTATCTCAGATTGACTCTATCCCTGCACCCCAGAATTTTTCTGCCAAAGCTCTCTCAACTCAAATATGCTTTCTGGATTCTTGAGTTGTGTTACCAACATCTTGGTGAAGCTGGGTTTAACAGTGTTGGCAGCTACATATTTACAAACAGTATTGATGTAATTAATGCTTTGTCAACATTTTAAATCAAATAAACCTCACTTATAGTCGATAGAGATACATTTTAATTTGTCTAGGTAGCTCAAAATGAATTTTGATGTTTGTAGATATCTGAATTTAGCAAATATTGCAAATAACTTGCAATAAAACATCGATGAATTTTAAGCTATTAACCTAAATCCTTAAAATGAGAAGATGCAGGAAAAAATGAAGGGAAAATGACTTGGAAAGAACTGATCCTCTGGCTTGTAGTAGCCCCACCACCCTATTTGTGGTTTTGCTTTCTACTGTTTCAGTAACCCGTGGTCAACAGCAGTCCAGAAATATTAAATGGAAAATTCCAGAAGTAAACAATTTATAAGTTTTAAATTGTGCGCTGTTCTGATTAGTGTGGTGAAATCACGCACTGTCCCACTCCACCCACCCAGAGGCACGTGATTCACCCCTTTATCCAACATATCCTGCCCATAGGAGGGCCATCCCATCAACTGTTCTGATATCTCAGTGCTTGTTTTCAAATGGCCGTTATTTTACGTTTTACATAATAATGGTCCCAAATGCCTAAGACAAGTCATAAAATGTGCTTCCTTTAAGTGAAAAGGTAAAAATTCTTGACTTAATAAGGAAAATAAAAAGAATTGTATCTGAGGTTGCGAAGATCTATGGTAAGAACAAATCTTCTATTGGTGAAATTGTGAAAAAGAAAAGAAATATTGTGCCAGTTTTACTCCTCAAGCTGCAAAAGCTATGGCCACAGTGTGATAAGTGCTTAACTGAGATGGAGAAAGCACTAAATTTATACAATATTTCGAGAGACTGCATTCACATAACTTTTATTACACTATATTGTTAAAATTGTTCTATTTTAGTGTTATTTACTATTGTTAATCTCTTACTGTGCCTAATTGTAAATTAAAGTTTATCATTGGTAAAAGAAAAGGCATTTTATGTTCAGAGTTCAGTACAGTCTTCGGTTTCATGTATCTACCAGGAGTCGTGGAACATATCCTCCACTGATACAAGGGGACTACTGGATAGTATTTACTAGGGGAAATTATTCCATGCCTAAAATATACTTAATGGTCTAACCTTAGCTCTTTTGATATTTACTCATTGCTAACCATTACTTATTAAGTAGTACAGAGTGAGTATGTAATGTAGGAAATGAAATTTTCTAACTCTTGGATGAATAAGAAAGCTTAGTTTTTTGGCCATTGTTATAAGATACAGGACTTGAATTTGAAAACTAAAAAAATGTAAAAGATTTCATTTCTGGAGTGAAAGTGGGGAGAAGAGATTATTTAATAGCCAGGATAATCATTTAAGTATAAGAAAAGAACTGACAGAGTTGAAAAATATAGTCTAAAATTTGAGTAGCACTTGTTCACAGCAGTGAACTTCTAACTTCCTCTCTACCCTCTATCTGCTCAATATCAGCAGACCTATTGAAAGTAAGGAAGTTTTATGATAACTTGAGAATGAAGAGATGTAGGCTTTACCCCTCTTTTGGTATTTTGTTGCCTAGAAAACCTCGCTTGGCTCAAATACATCATAGGTCTGCTAGACTTCTTGACTTACTTTTTTGAAATCCTGCCTTAGCTACTTTGACTTGAATCAAATTTTCATAGACCATTCTCTTAGCTATCTTACCAGTTAATATCATAGCTAACATTTTCATTATCTGGGATTTTATTTATGTCTGTTTCAAACTGCTAGCTCTTGACTCCTGAAATTGTGCTTCAAATTTTTGAGGCTTCATGTTTGCTTAGGGTAGTGGGGCTAAAAATTATCAAGGAGACATAGCTCTACTTCTGTCTTATGGTCAGAACAGAAGTGAAAAGCAAATGAAGGCTTTGACCAGTTGATGGTAATTGGTTTGGTGGTGGTTTTCTTTGGAAAAGCTCTCTGCAGTTCCACTTGATTTGGTCACTTAGGAAATTTGTTGGCTAGAAGAATTTTGATAACTTACCATGGTTTTGACCAACACTAGGACAGGTAATGATTTCACTAGTGGGCACAGCACTTTAAAGATGGGAAATTTTTTTTTTGCATTTTCAAAAACTTTAAATTCATGGAACATGCTTCGATTATCCAGGGGTAATGTGCATTTCTGGTATCCTTTTGCACACCAGTTTGATTTTGAGAAGCTAGGGACTTTCTGATGGGTCACTAATGAGATGGACTCCAACTCCTGCTGTAATAGCCCAGAAGGGTCAGTTTCACTGGTCAGATGCTACCCATCTACCAAGATGAAAGGGTACAGTGCCTTCTTCCCTCTCTCAGCTCCTGTCCATTGTGATCGCTGATACTGGCTCCGTTCTGTAATTGGTCAGAATGATTTAGCTAGATCTGCGTTTATTGATGCAATGGGTATGTTTTTTTGGCAAGGACCAGTACATTACTTGTGTTCTTGACAAGATGAACTGCCACAGAATTTTTTCCTGCTGCATTGTAACACACTCAGGATCTAGTTACACAACATTCATTTGCATCTTCCTTACCAATTGCATGGGAGCTTCCCTGACCGTATCTCAAGATTAATCAGTATTGTTTTTCAAACACTTTACAATCAGTATAATCTAATTTCAAGGCATTCATTTTGTTTTGCTTGCAATAATTTAAAATGCTCCTTTACTAGTAATCTTCTTTTATGTGTTTGAGGCATTAAGGTAAGGTCATTGTTGAATGCTATGTAAGTAAAATATTACCAGTAAAATTTTCAAACTAATAAAGGTCATAGATTGCTTTTCAAAAAAGCCTGTCTAGGGCCCTTGATAAATTGTAAAATTGGAGAACTTTGCCAAAAATAAACAAACAAAACACATGACTCCTGGGCAAGAATGGATTCTCTTTATGTTTCGAATAAGATAAATATATTGAGTAAAAAAATGAGCTTTTTCATAAAGGTAATGAATAAGGAGGAGTTTTAGTAAGTAATAATTCAAGAGAAACTTTTCTTCTTTGACCACTTCTTTTCAAATCTAACAATGTGAGCCAGGACTGCCCTTTCCCAAGAAATCTGGTTCTGCCTGAGTGAACATTAATTATGGGGCCATGTAGAGATTTTTAAGGACCATGTCTTCACTGACAGCTTATTTGCTCTTAAATCTTCCTGAGGTACCAGGATAGAGCATTACATAAGAATCCACTCTCTTTAAGTGTATAGCTGTTTGATATCTTTGTGTTATCAGATCCCAGATAGCATGGTAAGGAAAGCTATCTGAAGAGCACTTTGCTTCTTACACAGCACTGTCATCTATGTTTTCTCATCTGATGATCACCAAGGAAAAAGTATTATTATATCTCCATATTCAGTGTGAAACCAAGATGCAAGCTGATGTGTCCAAGATCCTCAGACACTAAATCATGATGCTTTGAATCAAATCTGTTCTCTTTGCTTCAAAGTCAAATGACTTAAAAATAATAATTAAAGGGAAATTCACAAGGTGACTTATTTTATTTTTCTATGACTTGCTAACAAAACATATAATCAAAGAATTTTAAAGTTAGCATTCAACCAATCCTCCTTATTACTGTTCAGACCTCAGCTTAGATGGTATCTCTTTAGAGAGACCATTTTTATTGTGATTATCCTAACTCAGTAGCTTATTTGTTTTACAATTTGCTGTCACAATTTATGATTTTTTACTTTTGTTGTTGTTGTTGTTGTTATAGAACTTCTTTTTTTTCACTAATCCCCTGTCTTTGACTCTAATGTTATTGGTGACATGAATTGTTTCTACCTAGTTCATTACTATAGATCTGGCATTTGGAATAGCTCTAGACATGTGGTAGGCGTTCAAGTAAATATTTATTGGATCAATTGCATGAAGGCTGGGCTTCCTTGATGTCTCTGGTGGTAAAGAATCTGCCTGCAATGTGGGATACCCGGGTTCGATTCCTGGGTTGAGAAGATCCCTTGGAGAAGGGAATGGCTACCCACTCCAATATTCTTGTCTGGAAAATTCCATGGAGAGAAGAGCCTGGTGAGCTACAGTACATGGGGTCCCAAAGAGTTGGGCATGGCTGAGCAACTAAAACTTTCACACACTTGGAAACTTAATTTGTTGAGAACTAGCTATGTTATTTGTAGCAAATCTATTAGAATTCAAGAATTCTGTTTCCTGTTGCACTATACCATGCTACACATAGGTGCTTCCTATAACCAATACTAGTTTTCCTAATTGTTAGCTTTGTTCAGAGCTCCCCATCTGGTTCACAGTGACTCTTCAAAGTACCCTCAGAAGCAGGAAAATTTTGTACAGGAGCCTTCTCCCAAATCAATCAGATAACAGAGAACAAAGTCTTAGAAATATTGCTCTTTCTTTGTAAGCAGAAATATGAAGCACATTTTTATTGTTGTTTGGTTTGACACTGGAGTATTCAGCTTATTTTTCTTTTGGAAAATCTGCGTTCTGTGAACAAGAATATAAACTCTATAGAGACTGACATTAGTCATTGCATACTCAATTGGGAGCATGTAGGTGAATACATGTCATGTCTAAAATACAGCCATATCTGCTGTGTCTAAAGCATAGCAGCTTAGTCCTTACGCCATTATTGGTTGTACTTTTCCTTCCCGACATATTGCTGATACTCCTCTTATCCCTACCCTGGCCATATATTCAATTCAGATGTGCTGCTGGATTGACCTCACCTGTGGAAATCTGAATAAAATCCATATTTAGTGCAGTTATCACCTTATGTCAGGCAGTCAGTCTGTGGCCATTCATAGCTTCTGTTTAATACTAAATAACTTCTGAAGTCTCTTAATTTCACAAAATTGGCTAAGTCATGAAATCATGAAAGGTTAGATTTGAAACAGCTGGACATCTCCAAAATAAACCTTCTGACAGTATGGCATTAACACAAGGCCATGTTGAGTTACAGCTTCATCTGACAGGCTTCATCTCTCTCTCTGGCAATTCTGGTTTGCACTCCTTAGACTAGTGAATAATCTAAATGTCAACCAGCAAGCCAGAACTTCTATGAGTAACTCATGGGTCACATAATCTGTATGACATAGCACTGCATCACACCTGCAGCAGAATATCAGGGGAATTCTCTAGTTAATTTCTTGTCAACAATGAAAGGAGTTTAGGTGCTGAAGAGCCAACTGAAACCTCCACCCAGATGCAAATCAACTGAAAAAGATGCCAGGAGTTCAGATTCTTTTAAAATTCAGAGACAAAATTCAGTTTTAAGTGAAAATTCTACAAAGGTCTCATACACTTTGGCAACCACTGTATATATAATTTTCTAACCTTCTCATTTTAAAGGTAGAAGAACATTCTCCAAGAAGCTCAACAACTTGCCAAGTTTCTCAGTCTAAGTTACAATATAGGATTTTATTTTCAGACCTAGTTGGATACTCAGCTGATCCTATGTCATGGTATTATGATGTTGAGTCTATTGTTAGAGTCTTATTTATGCTGTTAGACCCCACTGGTAAAGCCATCCTATAATCAGAACCCTTTCTAATTCATGTATAATCTATGCATCCAACTCTGAAACTATTTTTATAAGCCTTTCATACTCCAACAAACTTAAACATCTGGGAGTGCACTGTATGGACACTTGTTCAAAGTATCCATTCATCTTTTACACATTTTAGTCGCTAATAACAGAAAAGACAAAATGTAAAACAAGTTGACTATCTTTTTTGAAGATAAATTACTTAAGACAATTCATCCTTTAAGGTTTAAAAATATACTCAAATCTCTAATCTATGGCAGATTCTTCTCAATTTGCAAGTACATATTCTAGTATAGGGATTATCAAAATACTAAAACAGTGTATATTTATTCAAGGAAGAAAAGGATATTTCAGTGTCATCTGGGGATTTTCTTTCTTTATTTGATGGCCCCTAGAGTTAATCTTGAAAATTTCCAAACTAGGGGGTTGTCCCAAACCTGGGAAGCAGTGATTCCCAGGGCAAATTTTGAAGTATCCTGTTGTCTTTTATTTCAAAGAGCATATGACAATTGGTAGCAGAAATCAATATAATTAACATTAAACACAATATGTGCCACATAATGTGTTTAAAATAGGTATAGTAGTAATCTCAAAAATCAGCTTTGGTAGATTTTTATGGCTGCAAAAATACTGAAAATTTTAATAAGGCAATATTTAATACAGGACTTTAAACAACACAGAGAATGTAATAGGATAAAATTGGAAATCAGTTCCTAAAGAGAGTCATGACCAGTCCTTATGGGGATGATTTTCTTGTTCTGGGGTATTGCTTTCAAGTTAAGTATGAAGGCCTTCAAGCACATATCATGTTTTCCACTAGTCAAGAGAGGGCATTAGACTGAACTGCCCATGGGTCTGATCCATGGTAAGATTTCTAATTTAAAAAATGTAACAAGTTGTAGAACCTCTGGCTGTGAGATGGTTCAAAAGAAACCTTGGTCATCTACTTTGGAATCATATTAACATCCCATGGCCTTAGAGCTGGCTTTAGAAGCTTGAGGTTAAATATTAACCATCTTGCACAGAAAAAGTGATAGAAGGCTTAAATGTAAAAGAGTAACTAAATAGTGTACCTTGATTCCTCGATTTTTTCAATTGCTACAGTGATTTTTATCATCTGTAAAAAAAAAAAAAATGAATAAATAAAGCCTATGCTGTATTTAGTTATCAGGCCAGCATCCCAAATCTGCCATAGCCCCTTTTTTATGGGAGGGGGGAGGGAGTCTGTCACTATTAACAACCAGATTAAAAGGGAAAACTCAAGTACATAAATTGAAATTACGAAGCTCCAGTAACAGTTGCAGGTGTTTCTCATCAGAAGGAAAGACTTCTATCAAAAAGAACAAGTTTGAATATTTTAAATTATCTAAGAATATACTATACCTCCAAACCTGACACATTATGAGTGTTATGACTTTGAAATCCAATCTCTTTAAGAGATATTTGGGACATGTAATATCTGGTACATATTTATACTAAAAAGAAACATTTGTTGTTTATCTGAAATTTAAATTTAACTCAGTATCTTGGATATTTATTTACTAAATCTAGAAACCCTACATATGTGAAAGCATAAATATGCTCATATACTATATTTATAAGCTATAAATTATAGTTATATAATTTATAGTTAAATGCATATAAGTTATAGTTAAATGCATAGTGAAAATATGTCTTTAGATACAAAAATAGTGTCTTTTGTCTATTTAATTGTGTCATTTAGTTACTCTCAGAGTTAGGGGAATGTTAGTTCATGACAAATTTCTCTAAATATTTTTATGAGGATTACTTTAGGTCTAGGAAAAGTCAATTTTTTAGCTTCCCGATAATATGTACCAAATCTCCTCTTGAAAAGTTTTTAGAAAATCTTTAAAAACAAAATCAAGCAGCAAAGAGTATAGATAAACAGATGGGTAAGAAGGAACAACTAATGATTTTGAGAACTGTTCAAGACCTAGTATAAAGTTGTAGAGCAATTATATACAAAGTTATATTTAAATTCTTTTCATGTTTTTCAGTTCTACATATGAAAGTGCCAATGGTTTCTCTCTACCTTGAATTTTAAAACATCACTTGAACAGATACTAGTCCTGTAACCAGCAAATGGAATTTACTCCATTTTAGCTTCATCCTAAATGCCAGTGTTTTGCTACAAAATTATGGTAGAGGTTTCCATGATTGTTTTTCATTGCATACTTATTTATTGTGGATTATGATGTTACTGTACAGTTAAGAAGAGAATCACTCAATTCTAATATGTTTAGATGTTTTTCTTTCTGATCTGGCACATGGGCAGTAAGAATGACTTAGCTATATTCCTTGGAGTACCAGAGATTTACTCCAGGTATTAATACAGCAGTATGTGTCTGCTAGAATGCCCAATCATGGAATTGTCAACTTAAAAAAAAAATGCACAACGTCAAAGATGTGAGTTAAGTTTTATTTGAGACTAAATGCAGACTGCACCTAGGGAGACAATACTTCAGATAGCTCTGGGAAACTGCTTCAAAGAAGCAGGGGGAAAGGTCAGTATACATACATATGTGATTTTGGTGAAGGGGGAATACATACAATTGAGCACATATTTTTCCAGAAAGTTTCTGCTTATCCCATGAAGTTTTCTGCTAGCCATGAGAAGCAGTCATCACTCTGAAGGATTTTGGTGCTTTTATAGATATGAGGAGATACAAGAATTGGGCTCATAAAATCAGCTCCTGAAAATCTTTAACTATCTGAAGACCTGTCCTGCCAAGTTTTCCCTAAGCACAGAGTGCCTCATTTCTGCTGTCACCCTGAACTCCCTTTAGGGGATATTGAAGGTCACCAGCTGCAGCAACATGTGATTTAATCCTGTAGAGGTAGATGGCAAGTGCCAATTTGTAGTTGACAGAACTATATAGTCTCTAGTTAAGTAGATATTAATGGACAATGGCAGATTATTCCTTTCTTAACCCCATTACCAACTCACTCAGTTCAATTCCATTTGCTTCTTAAATAGAACAAACATGTCATCAAAGAAATTGGACAGCAAGTTTCAAACAGCTGATAGAGTTCATAGGGAAAGACAAAAGGACCCAGGAGATGAGATGCACATTGTCAGATAATCTGAAATGTGAAGAACTGTGGAAACTGAGTTTATAAAGAGTTTTAGAAAAAGTACACTGTATTCCCATTTTTATTGTTTTTTAAATCAGATTTTGCAAAGAAAACTGTAAGTGTTTAGGAATCAGGTCCTTCACCTTCTTTGGGTCTTCTTCATTTTTTTCTCATGTAAAATTAGGAATATGGAAGACGCAATTTTTTTTAATCAAGAAGAACCTGAGAAATTCACCATTTTACAACTGCAGTAATTGAGCACCAAGAATTTAATTCATCTTTACCCAAGATCATACATCTGGCCAGTGCCAGAACTAAAAGATGAGCTTGTCTTACTTCCATTTCTTGCTGAGGTGGGGCCCCAGTTTCAACTGCCTTCTACTGCAAGCATTCTACTAGTATCCCATCATTTCAGGCAGAATTTTAAGCCTCTTCACTTTTCCTGATGCCCGGGAATTCTTATTAAGTTATGACTAACTAAGTGTAAAATATGAGTCAAAATTTAGTCCCTAATAAAGTCATTGTGACTTTAATGACTTTGGCAGTTGTTTCATACTGCAAAAACAGGAAGATCTCACACAATAAGGCGCCTGTCTCACAGATGGGCTCCTGCGCAGACGGCCACCCACAAGGGTGACTTCGGGGGCTGTCTTCCTCTCCGGAGCACCGTTGTTTCATCTGTACAATTTCATCTACTTTCTTTATCTTAAGGTTGTCAATGAGAACAAAGTACCTGGTTTATCTAGTCTTTGATAGGCTGAAAAGTATTTTTGATCACTAAAAACTCACTCTTAAGTGATTTCTATGTCCCCCTAACAAGCTGAGATTAGTTTTAAAAGTAACCCTCTTGTGCTTGATACTAGCCTCTTATATTGTTACTCTCCTATATGGTTTTATACTCAGAAAGATAGAATCACCAAGTTTTAGAACAGGGATGAATTTCTGAGATCATTCTAATCCTGCCATCCTGTGTGATCAATTTAACTAAGAGCTTTTCAAGAGAGTTTCTAGCCTGCCTGTGGATCTTTGCACAAAGCCCAAACTAGTCCTCTGATGAGAAATATAGTAAAGTGATGAAGTGTTCCATCCCTTAAGGAGAAATTGGCTTGGAAAAAAAATACTCTTTGTATGTAGCATTGAAGCTAAAGAAAAATTGAAGCCATGAAACCAAATGTTTACATCAAGTGTAACTGAATTTCAGCTTTTGCTAGTCTATATATTTTAAATAACTTCCTATTATAAAGCTATCCTACTCAAAAAAAAATCACGTATGATTTTACAGAGGAGATATATACTAGGCAAACAATATCAAATCATTTAAATAGAGAATACTATCTTTTTCTTTTTTCCAAAAATATCACTGTAATCTCTGGCAGCGTTCACGAATCTAGTGTTGGGTGTAAGCTTAAGGAAGCATGGGAGGAATTTGGATTACTAAGGGTTCATTCACAAAGTTTGCCTCTCTGTGTTGCAAAGAGGCTTTGCCATTTCCTTTGGGACCTTATTTCTAGGTGAGCTCTAACAGGGTTCTCTTGTGAAGGCAGATTCTTAACAGAAAACTATAATAGGATCTGTGTACCTTAGGTTGTAGGGACACGTTTGTCTTTGAAATAGTGTGCTTCTGTTTGTGGATTTCTCTATTCCATTTGTTAAAGTAAATAATGGCTAATTCCTTTTCAATCTTGTAACTCCTGGGGCCACAGTGTCCCTCAGGAACTATTTAATCTTCTTATCTGGACTGAACAATCAATTTGATAAGGAGACAGGGACACTCCAAGGGTCTTGGGATATAAAACCGTGGAGGGAGGATAACCACTTCTCTTCCTTTGTTGGTGACTTTTTCTTAAGGACTGAAGCATTTCCGATTTGGGTTGTTTTTCTCAGTAATGTTAAGAGAGTTTTGTTTTCTGGGAAATTTTTGTTGCTGGTAAACCAAGCTGCTGTCCAGACTGTAGGAGGCAGCCACAGAATGCATCATAGACTCTTGACAGGTTTGGGCTGAGATCCTAAAATCATGCATCACTCTCATTTTGTATATAAGAGCTAAGGTGACTTCACCAGACTGCTATCGGTTATCAAGAGCTGAGAATGAAAGTCTAGATTCATCTACTATATCATAGCTGCCTCTGGCTCAACAGAAACAACTCCCATATGGGAATCAGATGCTGAAAATCCCACTAAGCCAAGCTCCCTAACTCTCTGCCCAGCCTAAACCCCAAATATAAGCTATTCCGTTCCTTGATGTGTCTCATCATGCAGTCCAGCTCTTATCATACTCTGCATTATTAGAATGTAAAAGATACCCCCTGTCTGCTCCTCCATGGCAATGTCTGCCTTAATTTGTGCCCAGCTCAATATAAATGGGCCATTCATAAATGCTTTTTGATGAGAGCAGTGATTGCCTTTAGTCGAACCCTCTCTTAGAAAGGAGAGAAACCAAAGACTGTTGCAATATTTAAAGGATGGGGTCAGTTTCTAATACTGAGTGACCTCCATCTGCATACTTCATCATGTCGTGTGTTTTATGGCTGCCCTAAGATGACGTTGGGTTTCGGTGGCACTGTCATGCCCTTAGCAAGACGCTCATGTTGTTTGTTGTTTAGTCACTAAGTCTTGTCCAACTCTTTTGTGACCCGGTGGACTGTAGCCTGCCAGGCTCCTCTATACATGGTATTCCCCAGGCAAGAATATTGGAGTGGGTTGCCGTTTCCTTCTCCAGGGGATCTTCCAGACCCAGGGATCGAACCTGCATCTCCTACACTGCAGGTGGATTCTTTACCACTGAACCACCAGGGAAGCCCTAAAGGCTCACTGAAGAACTAATTTAGGCAGGAGAAGGAGAGAGGCCGTTTTCACCTGTCACTTCCAGGAGTTCCCGGACCCTTCTGTGAGCTCTGCAAGAAAGGTGAGGAGTCCGGTTTATTCTCAGCCCTCTATCTTAGAGCCACCTCCCTGTTCCCACGCTGGGACTGATTGACACTGTATAGCAACAGGATCCTCTGGCAATGAGAGGAAATAGGAAAAACGTAAGAAGGGAAGTCTCTCCTAGTCTATTATAATTGAATTTCTACCTGATCTTATATTCAGAACTGAGGGGCCAATGTGGCCAATAAAGAGTCGGCCCCACCCTCACCTGAAGTTAACTGCGGTGGTTAAGGAAGAGGCCCTAATATATCTGATTCAAAGCATGAAAAGTGTTTTTTGTTTGTTTGGAGGAGTTTTTGTTTTTGTGTTTTTACTGCTATATCCTCAGTGCGTTGCTTGGCATGTCTCGGGTGTCCATTAAATATTTATGAAATACATGGGATGAAACAACATTATTCAACTAGTACGAACCTGACTGATGCCAAGTTCTTCCTAAGTTTTTCCAAGAGATTAAAGGAACCAAAATGAAGATGACTGTGTGAATGTTGCATTTGGCTAAGTCTAGCGCAGAGACATAATTAAAGATATCATCTGTCTCTATGTTTTCTACAAGATATTTTTTGCAATGCTCCTAGTAAAGTTTGTTTCTTTGCCAAAATTCAGCTGATCCATCAGAGCACAGAAACCTGTCTTTTTCAGTTTCTAAGTCTTTAGTGTAAGTGCCTATCTTTTGAGAACTGAAAATGAGAGGCTATTATGACTGAATGGTTGTGTCTTAAAAAATGAAGAACTTAGAACTTACACCTGGAAGTTCTGATTCACTTGGAGTTCAAATTGCAGAGTGGTTCAATGAGTAAAACACACTAGCTCAGATGATTAATTCAGAGATTTCTGGTGACTGTCACTAACATTTGTATCATGGGAGGGAAGACCCACACATCCACCAGGAGGGTTCCCCAGAAAGAGGGCGATAGTACATGCCTCTTTGAGGACAGTTCCTAGAGCGGTGAGCCAGAGGACCACAATACTTGGCTTCACCTCGAAAAGCTCGGTATCCTGGGCACAGGCAGTGGTGTGAAGTGGGCCTGGATGCTTGATGCGAAGCCATTGCCAGTGCAGGATGCTCATTTGAAAGGGGAATACCTCACAGGAAAGAGAGCCAATTGCAATTGCGTGCAGGGGCTGTTGCCATGGTGCTTCGCTATTGCTTTAACATGCTGTACTTGAACTCCTGGAAGTCCAGGGGGAGGAGGGGAGTAGGATGGGTCTGGGTGGGGAATCCCACTGCAGAGCTCTAGTCTCTTTCTTCATGCCTGTGATCTTTCTGAAGCTGACAAGGTGAGAGAAAGAAAGAGACACTATAGGAAAGAATTCCTCAACATGCTCCATATTGCAAAAACAAAATAAAGATTAATTTAACTCTTAAATATTTTTTCATGAATTAGAAGATGTAACACTGAAATACCAAAACAGCACAGTCATTCATAACCCCGAATAATTCTCCATTCATGCAGCAAACGATAGCTTGTATTTCCTAACACACTCCAGATCCTAAATGGAAAGGTTAAATGTGTTTAATTCATTTGTCGAATGCAGTCTCATGTGCATATTAATGAGCGGATGGAGGACAGAGAATTGCATTCTGTGTACGAAGTACTTTTAAAATTAAATCGATTAATTCCCAATCATTTCATTGTGAAAGAAGTCTAAATGCACTGGCCTGCCATTGGTGTGCAAAAAATCCCCCGAAAAGCTAGCTTAAAAAAATATTCTTGTATTCTGAAAGTCTAATTTGAAAAACAGCCACAGTTTTAACTTTTTCAACATTCAGAAATAATAAAACACACCATCGCTTGGAAACCCTTAAATCGGCTGAGCTCTATGCAAAGGCTGTGTCTGCAATGTCCGGGTCTCCGCAGTGGAGAGGGTTAAGAACACCTAGATGAAACGGGGGAGGGTACAGACTTCGGATTCCTTAAATATTCATGGAGCTTCCTCCATTTTAATCTTCTCCTTTTAAAAAGATGGCTGTGTTTCCCAGCCTGGCATCCCCTCAGGAAAGAAGAATTGCTCCTTCCTTGCAGAGTTCAGCTGAGCAGGACTAATCTAGAGTGGAAACCCCTTCGGCCACCAGGACTATTCATAATTCATAAGTGTTGCAAACCAGCCAGCTGAATGCATTTGGACAGGCTCTTGCTCCTTCGTGCAATTCCTGATTTCATTACTCCCTCTGCCAGGAAAGAAGCAGGGAGCACAGGCGAAGATGGGCTTTGTTTGGATTAGGAAATGCCCTAAATTTTGGAGGCTTTGTCTTTCATAAGTTTTGATTATTTCACCACTGAATCTGCAAGGCTTTCCCGGTCCTGTTGGGACTGCTGTCAGAACTGTGAATTCTTTCAAAGGGATTTGTGGACTGTGGCAAGGAGTGCTTTCCAAAATGCCTGAGGCAAACTATTTGTTATCTGTATCTTGGGGTTACATCAAGGTGGGTTAATTTGATTCCATTATCTTTGGTAGCATGTGAAACCTTTATAGCTGTATGTTTTCTGTGAAGTAGAAAAGCCTCTGTAATGATTTAACTGTGTTATCACTTAGCCTGCTGAGGCGGCTTATTGTGAAGTAAGGACATGTTATATTGTATTTAAATAGACTGTGCAGTATTTTAACCCTGTTCCTTTTACTCATCTCTATTTTTAAAGGATGCTTATCTTTTCTTTTGTCTTCTCTCGAATTTTTCACATTTAATCACCTCTTACTGTATAGGTTATTAAATTATATTTTAGAGTTAATTTTCAATAAATATATTTTAAAAGTGGTTACATTTTTAAGTGAAATTATCTTAACTTCTATTAAAATTCCTTTTCCTATGTTTACATCTTCAAAAGAAATCAGATGTTAATTCTAAGACGTCCTGAGAAAAACCTCTTTTTTCTAAGGTGACGTTGGAACAATTTCACATTAAGTGGATATTGTATTTTGTAGAAACAGAGTTATTTATATAATGATATCTGCTTACCCGGCCTCTTGGTTCTTAATAAAGTTGGAAGCATCTACAATAATAATTTGCTATTTTTTGGGTGGTTAATACATTTTTGTTCTTTATAAACAGTTCAAAAGAATGCTGAACCGGGAGCTGACACACCTTTCAGAAATGAGCCGATCAGGGAACCAGGTGTCTGAATACATTTCAAATACTTTCTTAGGTAAGATATTCACCAAGAAAACTGTTCCATAACTGAATTTTTTTAATATTAATTTCTGCAACCTATCTGGGAATATTACTATGTGAGTTTGGAACTGGGTTAAGTCACAGAAAAGCAAATCCATTTAAAATAAGAACTAAAGACAACCTTTAAGGTAAAAAAAGAAAAAGAAAGAGAGAAAAGAAAGCAAGAAGGTTTTGTTTAAAAAAATGAATTAAAATATCCATCAAAGAGAGAAGGTTATTATGGGCTAATTGAATTTATATAGACCTCAGGTCACTCTTTATCTACCCACCCACCTTCATCTGTCAAGACCTCTGAAAGGGTGGGAGTGGGGGATTGTGATCATCCAAACCTTAGGGACAATTCCAATTGGCTCCTCTGATGTGGTATTCTTTCAATTCTTCCAATAACTGGGCTTTGAGCAAAAGGTGATTTGACCCATGATAATAGGCTTTGGAAACTGCTTTGCTAAGGTGTTTCTTAAAGATAAATTGGAGGAGGGCAGAAAGAATCATCACCTCTATGAAAGACTTGCCCTTCTGCAAGCAGCATGCTTATCTCCCTGATTTCATACTTAACCTTTTATCCTCTGCCTTCACATTGCTAGTATTTAAAACATGGCACTGACAGGAAGGGTTTGCAGCCATGCCTGGTAACTACTGTCATGCATCCTGTTTGATTACTAGGAATTTCTAATCTTGTGTTTAAAGCCATTCCATTGCATATTTTTCTTAAATCACACCTGCAGGATCTGCCCATCTGTACTTCAAAGTGAATGGGTAGCATTTAGACTGTGATCCTGTTGACTTCCAATTACCACTGCACTATGCTTATTTAGCAGAATTCCATTTTCCAGGGAAATGACCTGTTCTTACAGTTGAACATTACACCTCCCTTCTTTTTGGCATTGCTACATGTGCTTACATCAGTGAACATTTGCCTGGACATCTTATGGAAACACATACCTCTTCTGGTTTTATTTTAAAAAAACATTTCTATTTCCCTAACACCAAAGCAGTTCCTGCTATCAGCAGATCAATCTTTGATCAGCCTAATACAAAGCTCACAGCACTTCTCTGTGGCCAGTGGGCATTGGTGTGATTGACAAGTGCCTTTCCAACTATTTCCAGTATGTGGGTGTCTGCAGCACCTGGCTTTCTCCAGCAGCAGTTGCAACAACCTTTGTCAGAGAACAGAGAAAAGATAGCCTAGCTCCAAGAGGAGCTAGAATCTAATCGAAAAGAAAGCATTATATACTGATCCTTATCTTCTCCATTATTCCCACTTTATTCCTTTGAAGACAGGCATCTTCTCCTGTCCATTTTAAATATGCTCTGCTCTGTGAAACACCCAATCATTTTTCATAACCTAGGGACTGTTTTAGGGACATTTTACAGGTTAATGACTATGGTAAAGAAGAATAAAATCAGTAGGTGCAAGAACTCATTTTTGTTTGTGTAAACATTGCATGTTAAGATACCAAGGTTTGTCTGTCTTCTCAAAAGAGACTCTGAGCACTGGAGTAAAGCTGCAGGAAGTCTCTGAGCCTGTCATCACCCAAGGTTGCACCTAAGCAGTCCTCTTTACTTTCGCCTCTTTCACTAATGGCTTGCCAAGGACCATGAGAATATTTTAGTATACCAATTATTCTTATTTTAGCATCGAAGGCTATCAAGTGAGAAAGCTGAGAAGATAATTAAAATGAGTTCTCAGTCTCAACACTGCATCTCAAGAACTAAGAACTGTCAATTCTGTTAAATATTTCATTTGCTATTGAGGCGTATCTCTTGAGGAAAGCCTATCATCTGGCTTCTCATTATTCCAAAATTAAATTATCAACAGCAGGTTGTTTGAGGAAGGCTGTTAGTATCTCAGTCCTTACACACCTAGCATTTGGAGGGTGTTGAGTGTGAGCATGTGTTTGTGTGTGCATTTGTATACATGAATGTGTGCATATACAAGGTAGGCCTGATCAAACTAGACAGATGGATAAAAATTTTAAATATTCTTCAGAAAATTTAGGGAGAAAAAAGTCCATCATATAAGCAAAAGATTCATCAGCTACCTCAGTTGTAAAATGGGAATACTGGAGCAGATGACATTCTCAGTTCATTCCAGCTCTCACTTTCTGTGACTCTGGTATGGATGGAGTTTATTGTCTTGCTGAGACAAACATGGCAACCCAGACTCTCTGGAATGGATTGTAGGCTTATAGTTTGATAATATTCAAAAGCAAACAAACCTTGTTTCCAAATAGCAAGCGCAAGACATGGAACTCTACTTTCTGTCCTGTGAGCATGGTGGGTATTCCTGGAGGACTATGAAGTCTCCTTCATAAAATGTCAGATCTGAAGGGACTTTAATGGCTTCATCTAGTTTCCTCATTTTCCAAGAAAGAGAACTGAGGAACAGAAGGCAACCTAGCTCAACCAAATTAATTTGTTGGCTAAAATGTTCCAGAGTTAGAACTAGGACTTTGCTCTCTTGACTCCTAAATCTAAATACCTGCCACTTCTTTGGGAAAGAAGGTTATTAGGCTGTCAGAACATGTAGAAGAAAATCACCTTCAAGTAATAGATGTATTCTTTGGGGAAAAGTCTTTAGGAATCAGGTTGCTGTACCTAATGATAAAATATTTTATTAACAGCTTCCAGTAATATAAAAGGCTCTTAGAGCACAGATCCAAGAGTCAAAAATGATAAGACCTTATTGATTACAGTTAAACATGAAGAGCAATATTGCAATAAGAGTCATTGAAAGTTACAATATGTCAGCCAGGACAGAGGGAAATCCCCCACTGCAGGGATCTGTGAAACTTGTGTTGTTTCATTTAAGAGGATGGTATCCAGATGAACAGCCTGGAAGGCAGGTGAGAGACATTCAGTGCAGGCACTCTGTGATGCTGACATAGGATAATGGGCTCAAGTTGCTGGTACAGAAGGAAGTAAGGAGTCAGGGGGAAGAAGCATAGATTAAAGCAAAATCCTTACATATTATATTACAATTTAGTTAGTATTGCTACAAACGGAGCAAAGTCACCCCTTTAAATCCCTGACTTACTGTCAGGGATTGAAAATCTTTCCTACATCTTGAAAATCTTGAAACAGAATTTAGGAATTTTGCAGGATTAAATGCTGCAACCTAGCTAAGAAGGCACCTCCAATGATGTCATTATCAGAGTTTTGATGTGACCATTTCTTGCTTCTGTTTATTTACTTATTTATTTTGTACAGTTCCACTGTTTCCGCATTGTAATCTGATCATTCTATAAATGTAAATTCAAGAAGTGTTTATTATGATTCTTTGAGTGTCTGTTTCAGGTTATTTCCGTATGGCACTGGCTAAGCATTTAACAGAGGAAACTCAGAGTAGGGAAACCCATCAGTTGTTCCAATGCCTGCATAGGGAAACACCCATTAATGTCAAAATGGTATTCTCTGTGGGTAATGGGTTTCTTCTTTATTGTAACATTCCAGACAGAGTAGTGGTTTGGCTCAATGACTCGCTGTTGCAGGGAATCTTTAATTAAACACAGAGAAAAAGCTGCTAGTTTCACTACAGATTTTTGTATCTGCATTGGCACAGAAGAATCCAACAGCTTCTTTAACCAGAATGGTAAAGAATGACATTAGGAGAGGCAGGGGCTATAGTGGCCTTTTAGCAAAAGTAGTCGTTATTAAGAGTGAGGTGACAGGGGACAGGGAGAAAAGTAAATTCAAAAACAATGCCATATATAGTTTTATGCCGAAGGCTGAAAGACCAAAAAGAGATTTTAGTGGGAACCTTACGGGGCCTGGGTTCTATGCTATTAAATCACTGTCTGGAACAAGGTAATTGCAAAATAAATATCTGTTGAATAAATTGCCCTTTGAGCTTGGGAAAGTTGCTGACCATCTGAAAAATGAGTGTGTGGGATTATTATTGGTTCCCAAACCTGGCTCTGACCATCAGAGTCTCTTGGGCAGCTTTTTTAAAAAAAATTGGTTCAGTAGGACTGGGTGGGGCTCATAAGTCTGTATTTTTCAAAAGTTCCCTGGGTGATGCTAACCCATGTTGGAAACCCCTAAACTAATCAAGATGACCACTAAAATTCCTCCCTAAGGTAGAGTCATAGGCTGATGAATCGAGGAGCTGGGGGACACCCAGAGACAGCACTGAGATTCCAGGGGTAGAGAAAAGCCTTTCTCCAGCCCTGCAACCAGGTGCCCAGGGTCCAGAACAGCTGCTTCCGCGTCTGTCTCTGGGCTTGCTTTGCTCTGATGAGTTGTCCACAAGGTCCTGTGAGCAGGCAGAGGTCTCTAGGGAGAACATGTGACTATGCCATCAGCTGCCAGAGTTGAAAGCAAATCGTCTAGATCCCAGCAGGCCATCTGGAAACGTGTCATTTTCAAATGGGGAAGTTGTCTTTGGATTCATTTTCGCTGAAACAAGTAGAGATAAATGTAGGAACTTTTGGAAGCTGCGTTAACTCTTTCAGCCACAGTGTCTCATTTAGTTCAGTGACGTAGCTGTCGAGTGCTTTAATAAATGATAGCTTCGGTGCACCCACAGGCATATCTGTGGCCTGAGAGAGTTGATGCGTTTTGCAGAAGAACTCTCAGGATCCATCCATCCCCCTGTGAAGTGAGATAGAATATTTGACTGCTGATGTTTTTAATCTCATGATTTAGAAGAAAGAGCTTCTGAGCAGGTAGACATTTTTCTGTCACTAACCCTAGCTCTCCCATTATCTTGTTGTAGCAGAATTTTTTAATAGATTAAATGAGATGATTATAAATATTTAACATGCATATTTTAATAAGTGTAATGCCTGTTACAAATGAGAGGCATTATTATTATTTATTCCTGGGATTCATAGATTCAAGGCATGAAGTAATACTGAAAGTATTGTCTTTGTCTAAACCTCAAATGGTAATAAACCAAAGCTTCAATCATTCAAAGATTATAAACCATTCATTTTTCTAATATATATGCCACTCATCTAAACTGAACCCAGCTACAGTTATATAGATCTTTTAAATTAAAAAAATAAATACAAATATAAAAAAGTTAGCAAAACATAAAGCCTGTGCTTTATTAACCTGGGCTTGGGTACATGGAAATTTTTTATTATATACACAGACAAGTTATGAGAAATTTACATATAAATGTTGATGTCACACCTTGAAAATGTATGCGTGTAATTCCCCCAAATCACCCTGCAAACAGAAGACCTGGGATTGAGTTCCACCTGTCATTCTTGAACAAGTGATTTAGCTCCTCCGGACTTCAGTTTGCTGCTTTAAAGATTAAATCACCTATCACAGGATTGTCCTGGAGGTCAAGTGAGATAGTGCTAGGACAGCCCTTCCTAAGGTGTGCTATCCATGACAGACCATTAGAAGTTGTTTTGAATATTGCAGTGGGTTTTCACTGGCACACAGGGGTTCTCATTGGCACATAGGGGTTCTCATTGGCGTGCAGGGACTGAAAAACCTATTTTTTTGTTGTTGTTGTTATTGCAGACAAACAGAATGACGTGGAGATTCCATCTCCCACCCAGAAAGACAGGGAGAAAAAGAAAAAGCAACAGCTCATGACACAGATAAGCGGAGTGAAAAAACTGATGCATAGTTCAAGCTTAAATAATACAAGCATCTCACGCTTTGGAGTCAACACGGAAAATGAAGATCATCTAGCCAAGGTGTGTACAAGCTGGGTGTGTGCATGTGTAGCACTGCTTTACAACAGACAGATGTCCAAAACCTCCTATTAGAAAATGGTAGTGGCCGCTTTTGCTTTATTATTAAATAGTATGATGAGGCTGATGTACCCTCTTTTTCCATTGCTGTACACCTAAAAACCCTTTTTTTATACCAAAAGACCAAATTTTGCCCTGAGTTGGGTCCATTAACTCACAAATAGAGAATCTTGTTGAACACATATTAGGAGAATCCAAGGTAAGGGCAGTAGGCAGGACTGAATTATCCCAGAGGATATTTCAGAGACTCTATGCCAAGGATCAGTAAGAAAATATGCACTGATTAGCAGAATTGGAGAAGAAATGAGAGAAATTGACAGCATTGACTCTTGCTTGAGCCTAAAACCTAGTAGTGGAGGAAGGCTCAGAAAGAATTCATACCTCCTCTTGGAAGCTATACAAGGTGACTTTTCAGCCTTGTGAGAATACGAAATGAGATCAAATGAACATTCAGTGAGGGGGCAGGTGAACCATGTCATTAGAGGAAGGTTGATTACATATCGGGTCAAGACTCTGCGGACAGCCTGTATCCCTAGTGTGTGCATGCTAAGTCGCTTCAGTCATGTCTGACTCTACAGCCCTTTGGACTGTAACCGACCAGGGCTCCTCTGTCTATGGGATTCTCCAGGCAAGAATACTGGAGAATACCCTCCTCCAGAATACCCTCCTCCCCCTGTATCCCTTACTTTGGGCAATAATTAATAATAGAATAAATTGCTCCTTTAATCAGATAATCTTGAAATAATCCTACAACACAGGATGGAATGATGTTTCTTCCAAGTCTTTCTGTAGCCAAGAAGCTCTAGGAGATAATGAGTGACTAGCATCTTCATGACCTTTTACACTAAGTTAGGGTTGATTCACACACATTCTAGCAGCTAAGTCTCCTTGACCTGGTTCTCAGTGATAATTACCAAAGGGCAGAGGAGTTTTCTAGCTGAGATTGTTTTCTAGTTGGTATTGATGGACCAGTGAGCAGAGAAAGGGAGCTATAGGGAAATAGGGCCAGGATGACCTCTAATGTCTTATACCTACTTCTGAAAGCAACATTGGTTGAGGACTGACATGGCAGAAAAATTATAGGCCAGCAGTCAAATTTACAAATAGACACACACTCTCCCTCTTCTGAAAAATATATACAAAAACATGTAACTAGCATGAAGAGGACGCCCAACCTCCTAGACCATTCCATTTTCAAATGTTCATGTAACTGGAACACTAAGTAGATACTCTATAGACTTAGTCAACTTGTGCCCCCAAAATAAAAGAAAACAATGAGGCCTGCTAACAAAAGTGTTTTTATTTCTAAATTTCTCTCATTTTGATGACAGGAGCTGGAAGACCTGAACAAATGGGGCCTTAACATCTTCAATGTGGCTGGATATTCACATAATAGGCCCCTAACATGCATCATGTATGCCATATTCCAGGTGAGTAAACAGGAGTGAATGTTGGTTATCCAATTGGATGTTCTTTATGTTTTTTTTTTCCATCCCAGTTTACCTTTCTGATTTGGCTTTTCTTCATTTTTGGACATCCACTTATTTATTTTCTAACCCATTTTGCTGTATAGGAAAGAGACCTCCTGAAGACATTCAAAATCTCATCCGACACCTTTGTTACCTACATGATGACTTTGGAAGACCATTACCATGCAGATGTGGCATACCATAACAGCCTACATGCTGCTGATGTGGCCCAGTCAACCCATGTTCTTCTTTCTACGCCAGCTTTAGATGTGAGTAGTTATGATCTGTTTTGCATACCTTGCCCATCCTCTGAAAAGTACTGTAGAAAGTATGATATATTTAGAGAAATAATGTAATTAGATGATTGTACATACTTGAACTGGCTCTTTATATTATGTATAACATGTATCAATCAGGTTATTAATATAAATGGATGACATTTCTACTTGCTTTCTGGTATTAGAGTAGCCTTTCCTTTGCCTCTTTCACATTTGAAAAAATATTTAATTATCAAGCAGGTAACAGGGAGCTTTATTTTTCATTGTGTTTCCAGTACCTAATAAGTGTCTAGTTTGAAATCTAGTGTATAGTCTGTATGTGCTGATCTGAACTGCCACACCATCCCAGGCGCTGTGAGAGAAAGCACAGAAATATAATATAAAATGTTACCAATAGTTCCTATCAGGCTTCCCTTGTGGCTCAGACAGTGGGTGAAGAATCTGCCTGCAATATGGGAGTCTGGGTTCAATCCCTGGGTTGGGAAGATTCCCTGGAGGAGGGCATGGCAACCCACTCCAATATTCTTCTGGAGAATCCCCATAGACAGAGGAGCCTGGTCTATTACAGTCCATGGGGTCACAGAGAGTCAGACACAACTGAGTGACTAAGTGCATAGTTCCTATTAGTAATAAGCATAGGCTTATTATAAGCATATATATAATATATATTCATATATAATATATAATATAATTGTATAATTATAATTATATAATAAGTATATCATTATATATTATATAAATTAATAATTATATATAATAATATTATATAATATATATAATATCATAATATATATAATATATATAAGCATATATATTATGCTTAGTATAAGCATAATAATAAGAATAGGCTTATTCTCCTAAGAGTTTGTAAAACTGATTCTATGTATTGAAGGAAAAGTAACTGAAAATCTCGAACTGAGGAATTAATAATGCTGAAGCAAATAGAGACAGCATTGCATCTTGTCTGATATCTTGCTAGAGGGTGGCTGTGGCTGCTTCCCTCACTGACAGTACATTTATATATATCAATATATGCAGCCAGGGGGTCCAGCAGGCCATACTCTCGCTTGACAGATGGCAGTGGTGGTTAGGTATTTCCAAAATGTGCAGGCTCACCCAGGAAGGGACTGTCTATGCCCTAGCCGAGACCACTTTTTCAGCTTGGAGGGTGAAGAAAGATTAAACTGACCCCTGCTCTATTGCTTGGATTCCGTATATTCTGAGAAATGTAGTCTGAGAAGTTAAGACTGTTTTATTTCCCTGAAGGAAAAGAGCAATATTATTTTTATGTCCGTCTAAGTATCACACGGTGGGACAACAGTTTATCAACTATCTATTGCTGCTGTTACTATGTGGCTGGGGCTTCCCTGGTGGCTCAGTCAGCAAAGAATCTGCCTGCAGTACAGGAGATCTGGGTTCGATCCCTGGGTTGGGACGATCCCCAATATTCTTACCTGGGAAATCCCATGGACAGAGGAGCCTGGCAGGCTACAGTCCATGGGGTCACAAGTATTGGACACAACTTAGCAACTAAACCACCACCACTGTGTGGCTAGAAATTAATTGTGAGTGCCACAGATGTTTAGAGAAAGAAGAGCTCGATGTGTGCGTGCATAATTTGATTTGAAGGATCAGAGATGTAAGTAACCCCAAAGGATAATGAAAGACATTTCAGCCAGAGGAAGACATTTTAGCCAGAAGCAAGTTATACCTAAATAAATACCAAGTTTAAATCATTGTGTACAGGTGGGGCAGACGAGGCTTCACAGGAGTTGAGTACTGGGCATCAGGTCTCACTTATTAGAAATGTTCTCATATTCTGTCTAGAGTAAACACTGAGTGGATAGGTATTTATTGAATGTATGAATGAATAAGTGAGAAAGCTTCTGACCACACTACAAGATTAGTTTTTAAAAAACAACTTATTGGCAGTCTTATAAATCTGGAATTTGGCCTTACTCAGCCTGAAAACATACAAAGGTTTTTATGTCTCTGGGCGGAGCCAGTCTGACTTGCTTCTTTGACCTGTATGTGCTTGTGTTACATAAGCATTATCCTGCAGTACCACTTATCCAAGAAACAAACATCAGGTACCACCTGATCTTTTACCATAAGCATTCCCCGAGCCACGGCCTGCAGGCTTGATGTGTATATTAAGAGACCTTGTGATGATGGACAGAATCTGCATTTAATTGAATTAGTATATTGAGAGATTATGTAAATCAACAAACCACATGAATGAAATGGGGTACCTCAGTGTGAAACTGAATCAGCAGGCTAGGCTAATGGAACATGGAATTCAGTGAGCTCATTTTGCTCTGCAGGCAGTCTTCACAGATTTGGAAATTCTGGCCGCCATTTTTGCAGCTGCTATCCATGACGTTGATCATCCTGGAGTCTCCAATCAGTTTCTCATCAACACAAGTGAGTTCACCATGAGAATAGTCATTCAAGATAATTGTATGATTCACTGCTTCATTTTTTTTTCCTCCTGATGTTTTCATTATGGATAATAATAAGAGTAATAATGAGGTCATCCTTCCATTCCACTAGACTAGTTAGACCTTTCCTGGATACTGTGTCCAGTCTAGCAACATCATTTTGAGCTGCATGGAGACCTTGGGAAAGGTCAGAGGGGACCCATAAAAAGCACTCAATGTTTGGAAAATACAATATGTGAGGAAAGAGTAACTGACGTGGAATTATCTAGCAAGGACAAGGAAAGGCTTGGGAATGATGTGGTAATGATTTTCAGGATTATGCAGTGCTCTCACAGAGAGCATGGTGTCCCACTAGTGTCCCTTTCTACAGAAGAAGCAGGTCCAAATGTTGGCTCTGAGCATGCGAGCCTCCAAATAGAAATAAGACTCCGGAAAAAGCACTGGAATAGGCTTCTACAATTCAGGGTGGACGGCTGGGTCATTAAAAGTCTCCCACCCTCTCTTCCGACTGCAAAGGTTTGATTATGGACTGGTCAATAATATGGCTTGGTCTGACTTAAGTGACCTTCAGGGTTGGTCCAACCTTAGGATCCCAAGCCCTACTTGAAGCTTTTATCATGCTCAAAACATTAAGTATCCATGCTAATGAAAACCCATCATTTTCCCCAGCATTTCTGAATGCTGAAAACCTAAGTACTTTTCTCTTCTGAGAATATTGTTATCTTGTTGTGGTCAAGATTAACATCAAGTGCTGACAGTTTTAAGAAATGTCAGAGCTACTTGTTGTCAAAGAGCCCTTATCATCCTTTATCATCAGAATATTTGAATGACTAGGTATGAGGTGCCTTGTTTATTTTACCTCATTTTTCCATTGAAAGAACACAAACTTTGGGCAGCTACTTGTCTGTGTAGGTTATATCAGCTGGTGTATTGTGGCATCATGAGTCATCCCATATATAGGCCAGTTCACACAGAAAAATGGCCTTTCTGCCAGAGCCATGTACAGCATTACAATACAAAAAAGCCAGCTTGCAGATCTAGGCCCTTGATCACAGGATGAACAAGGCAAGAGTGCTGAAATGACTTCACATTTCCCACCACCTTTTCTGAAGATGTAACTCAAAGCACAGTTAAAACAATGATTTATGACTAATAGCACCTACTGCTAGTAACATATTATCATCACTTGACTATTATTCTTGATTAGGAGAAAATGTGGCTTCATGAGTTTGATGACCGTGTTCTCAACAACAGATCATGGCGCTGTTCAAAGGATGCCTGTGATTTTTCTGTGTGAAAGGCAGGCTAGAAGCTATAGTTTAGGTAGCATCACTGACTTGATGGACATGGGTTTGAGTAAACTCCAGGAGTTGGTGATTGACAGGGAGGCCTGGCATGCTGCGATTCATGGGGTTGCAAAGAGTCGGACACGACTGAGCAACTGAACTGAACTGAACTGAGGGCAGAAAATGGGACATCAAGATTGCTGTAAAAAATTATTGTTTTGTTACCATATTTATAAAAAACTCCAAAAAGCTATATTATTTGGATAAAGTAAAAATTTAAACTCACACCATTATCTTCTTCGAAAATCCAAAACTCACAATTGACAGAGGTGGGAAATATATCAAAAAGTGAAATAATGTGAAAAATTGTAAAGCCTTGGATAAAATTTAGTGACATTTTCAGTCTATTCTTTTCTGAAGTACAAAATATGTGAAGACATGAAGTTACAAACTGAGATTAAAATAGGATTTAATTGCTTGGGAATGCCCTTACCTAAAATGTCAATCTTCAACTGAAGTGAAAAAGAGAAAAAGGATTTTAAAAATACTATGACTTTTAATCAAAAAGAACATTTATATGCTAATATCTACTAGAAGCTTTTTTTGTTGTTTAGAAACTGATTCTTTTTAGAGGGACACTCTTTCTTTAAGGGAAAATGACATATAGGGTCTTGGTTCTTGAAATCATTTGGAGAGAACTTGCTCTGATTTCATACTGAGGTAATGTCACTGTTTGAATTGTATCCCTTTTCATTAAATCATCATTTTTCCTTGTTTACTAGATTCAGAACTTGCTTTGATGTATAATGATGAGTCTGTGTTAGAAAACCATCACCTTGCTGTGGGTTTCAAACTGCTCCAAGAAGAACACTGTGACATCTTCCAGAATCTCACCAAGAAGCAACGTCAAACACTCAGGAAGATGGTTATTGACATGGTAAGACTTTGACCTCCCTGTGATCCTCACTTACTTTTACTTCTGTGGGAAGAAAAAATCCATTCTCCTTGATAAACTGAGTTAGTTGAGAGTTTTCTGTTCTTTTCTTTTTTTTTTAACCCCAGGTCTTAGCAACTGATATGTCCAAACACATGAGCCTGCTGGCAGACCTGAAGACAATGGTAGAAACAAAGAAAGTTACAAGTTCTGGTGTTCTTCTCCTGGACAACTATACTGATCGTATACAGGTATTGGATGGAAGCCTTTGATTTAACACAAAGCCACACCAAACTAAATGAAACAACTAAAAAAAGAAAACAAATTTACTTAGTTGCATGTCCTAGGTTACTATTACAATTTCAGGCTTATTTTAAGAACAAGCAAAGGAAAATGGATATTCAAACTGATCCTCTAGTTTACAAAGAAAAACAGAACTCTACTTATTGAGTTGCTTAATTCTAAAAATAAACAGCAAAATCTCATTGTAATAGGGTGTACGTGACTGCTGATCCCAAAAGCTCGTGTTTGGATCTAAATCCCACTGACTTGAACTTTGTCAGGTCTGTTTTGGTTATACAAATTGCCCTCAGCTGGTCTCCTCTTTCCACAAGTGGAAAATATGAAGACATCTACTTTGAGTAATTCTTTGCATTTTTTCCAAACTGAGGAAAAGAAACTATGGCATCAGTATCTGACCTCTCATGTCCCTTCCAATTTTTAAATTCAATGACTGTCAATCAAAGAAGACACATTTTCCCTTTTGGGACAGTAATAATGGCAAATAACCAACTCTGGCCAGCACCATCGTAATCTTGCTGTTTTGGTGCAAACACCATAATTATAATGCAACTAAAATGTTCTTAGGTCTGGTACCAAGTGTACTAGTACAAGAGGGATAAGATGTTCTAGTAGTATTTATACCTAATTTTATGGGATTTTCAAAACGATGATTTCAGGTTCTTCGCAACATGGTACACTGTGCAGACCTGAGCAACCCCACCAAGTCCCTGGAATTGTATCGACAGTGGACAGACCGAATCATGGAGGAATTTTTCCAGCAGGGAGACAAAGAGCGGGAGAGGGGAATGGAGATCAGCCCCATGTGTGATAAGCACACAGCTTCCGTGGAAAAATCCCAGGTATCTAATATAAGGTTTTTAAGGTTTCTGTAGGCTCTGCTGATGTTTGAACTGGAGGACTCTTTCTAGCTATTTTCTCTTAAATACATACATATATATATATATATATACACACACATATATATATATATACACACACATATATAAAATATGTGTATTATATATAACATGCCTATATAAAATATGTATATTTTATAAAATATGTATTTATACACACACACACACACACACACACACACATATACATGGGCTTCCTGGGTGGCAGCACTAGTGCTAAAGAATCACTTGCTAATGCAGGAGACACAAAAGACATGGGTTCAATCCCTGGATCAAAAAGATTCCCTGGAGTAGGAAATGGCAACCTGCTCCAGTATTCTTACCTGGACAATTCCATGGGTAGAGGAGCCTGGCAGGCTATATTTCATGGGGCCACAGTGAGTCGAACACAACAGAGCCACTAAGCAGCATATATAAATATATATGTGTATATATATATACATACATGTATACATATATATGTGGGTGTGAAATTATAAGGAAGCAACTACTTATTTAGTTTCATTATACTTGTGGCTCATTTGCCTTCTCCATTATACTCAATTTAACAGTGAGGAGATAAAGCGGTCTTCAGAAAACCCATCAAAGTTTGGTTGGTGTATCCTCAGTTTAGATCAGTATCTATGACCCTAGCAAATCCAGCTGAGTTAACCGAATGCTGCCATCTCCATCCCATCCCTCCAGGTTTCCCCCAGCTCCGTCTTTACCCTTGTTTCCTGAACTTGTTTTCACTGTCCAGAATCATGCACAGTGCCACCATCACCAGAGGTGGCGAATCTCTTTCCTACATATCTCTTCTGCCTCATGGTCAAAGTCCTGTGCTGTGTCCCAAATATGCATATTTTATACACACACACACACACACACACACACACACACACACACACACACACACACACACACACACACACACACACACACACACACACACACACGGGCTTCCCAGGTGGCACTAGTAGTAAAGAATCCACCTGTCAAGGCAGGAGACATAAAAGACTTGGGTTTGATCTATAGATCCAAGTTTGCATCTACACTTCTGAGAATAGGCTGACATCTTTTGGTTGCATGCAAAGTTACAAACTCCCTCTGTGCTGGAGGTACATTACACTGTAGTCAGGGAGATGTGGAGATGCCCCTAGAGGAAAAATATGTAGCACTAGAAAGTATCGATATCCTCACTAGGCTTCAGGGCCAGCTGAGATGCTATTTTTTTCAGAAACAAATGACCTGAGCCAGGCAGTCATGATTCAGATTGTGTCTCTAGGCTGCCCAAGGCCTTTATCACAAAATCACTCAGACTATTTTTTGTTAGCGTTTATCCTCTTTCTCTACTACTTTCTACCCCCAAATTTGCATGTAGTTGTAATATCAGTATATAATTCCTTTGCAATTATCACTGTGTTGCTTTTTTTAAAAAACCAATCAAAATTTAAAGTCTATAAAAGTGTTCTGTAAGTCTAATATGCCATAAAAACTTGTCACATTAAGTTAAGGCCAATTCAAAATCCTCATGCCTTAATTAGAATAAGCTATTTGTGAATTAGTTAATTAATTAGCCTACTGTCCTTTGATTAGCAACAGAGGGGTATGGTATATATGTGATGTTCTGTGTGGTTTTCCACAAATTTTCATATACATTATCCCATTTGAACCTCCAAACAGCCTTTTGAGACAGACATAGCAGGTATTTTTGCAGGGTGTCAGGTGAATAAGCTAGCCTCTTGGTTCAGTGCACCAGCTCATCCCTGCCCTCCACCCAAAGCACTTTCCATCACTGTGAACAGGTTTCCCTGTTTCCATGACATTGTGGTCCACCATGGCATTTCCCACAGATGGGCTTTGGTGAGCATTGTCTGAGTAGACTGGTAATGAAACCCTTGACTAGGTGCTCTTCAGATTTGTAGTGTTCTCTCACCCCAGGGTCTAGGAAATAAGCAACTAGAAGCTGCCTTTCTTATAAATGCTGAACATTTGGCAAAAGCAAAACAAATGAAGAAAGAAAATGGCTGCACTGTAGTTCAGCTGATTGAATTTTCTCCATTGCAGTGAGCTTTTTTTTTTTTTCAAGTCCCTGGAAAACATATTGAAAATAGTATTTAAAAACCCTTAAACACATGTAAAGAATTAAAAGAGAGGAAAGAAGAGTGAGTGGAAGAGAAATATTTGAATCATCTATAGTCAGTCTTATAACCAGTGCAGATCAGAGATCCCCTGACTTTGGTGTGAATTCTGTTAATCCTGGGGAAACACCAGAGAAAAGAATGAAAGAAAGAGAGAGAGAAAGAGAGGAAGGAAGGAAAGAAAATAGGTAGATAAGAGTCATGTATGGCTAAGGTTCTTTGATATGGTACAACTTGGATGTATGAAATAACTGGCCCAAATCCAGAATGTTAACAAAGAGGTTTCCAGCAGTGTGGAAAGTTAGCTATGTAATGCCCCATGGGTGCACAGAAGTTGCCCTTGCTCGTCTACCCCTGAATCCTGACCCAGCATCTCTCCAGTTCCTCAGACCATAACAGGGGAATTCCATTCCCTCATTCAACTAGTGCCTGTTCTTTCTCTCACCCTGCTCCCACCCCCAGTGTTTCCTGTTTGTCCCGCAGTGGACGGGTCAGCATTAGGCCACAGAGCCAGCACATGCAGGATGCATAGGCCCTGTGTAAACCATAACAGAACTATAAGCTTCATGTTTCTTCACAGGAACACCAGCAAAGGAACTGCTTAATTGTCCTTATTTTTTCCTTCTTTCTCCCAATGGAAATGATGGTGTGCCCTCTGGATCTAAAACAATTGCAGACATGTCCACAGAGAGGATATTTATTTGTTTAAGAGCTTGAAGTATTTTCAAGTGTTTTACCTACGTCGTCTACAAACCAAAAACATTCCACAGGACTTGAGACATGCCAGAGTCATCCTGGGCTGGCTCCCTTTCATTTTAAAACCGCGGCATATTTTAAAGTTATCAGGGAAAGAATGTTGAGTCAGAGCTCAGTGGACCAGGGGCTTCCTTCTTCAAAGAATGACTCACAGAATCCAAGGAGTGACAAAGTCATTCCCAGCCAGGGTTATATCCAGACTTCTTATTTGGCACACATCAGAGGAAAAGTAATCAGTTCTAGTGAGACCAACGCAAGGCTTTGGAATCAGACAAAGTTGGGACTGAGTCCCAGCTCCACCACTTACTGGCTCTGTGACCTCTGACAAGATATTTCTGAACCTCAATGAGTCTCACTGAACCTCAGTGAGTCTCCTCAGTTTTCCTTTGTGAATGGTGAATATCCGTTCTCAATCTGGGATTAAGAACTATAATGCATATATTGCCTTCAGTGCAGGATGTACCATATAGTAAATGCCCAAATAACAGAATCTGGTATTATTTGATCTTTGTTGGGTTGTTGTGTGTGTGTGTGTGTAATTTTTTTTTTTTTCCTCTTGCAAAGCAGGGCAGCTTGTTTGGTTTTCCAGGGCCCATCACAATAACAGAGATGTAACTTTATTTTCCTTCAGGTGGGTTTCATCGACTACATTGTCCATCCCCTGTGGGAGACCTGGGCGGACCTGGTCCAGCCTGATGCCCAGGACATTCTGGATACTTTAGAAGATAACAGGAACTGGTACCAGAGCATGATACCCCAGAGCCCCTCCCCACCTCTGGACGAGCAGAACAGAGACTGCCAAGGCCTGATGGAGAAGTTTCAGTTTGAACTAACCCTCGAAGAGGAGGATTCTGAAGGCCCTGAAAAAGATGGCGAGGGCCACAGCTATTTTGGCAGCACAAAGACGCTCTGTGTGATCGATCCGGAAAATAGGGGTCCTCTGGGAGAGACTGAGGTAGATATCACCACGGAAGACAAGTCCCCGATCGATACATAATCTCCCTCTTCATGCGGAGATGAACATTCCACCCTTGACAAGCATGCCAGCTATATGGTAGGGCCAGCCCACCATGGGGGCCGAGGCCCGCACGGGACAAGGGCCACGCGGCCTTTCCAGTTACTTGAGTTTGGAGCCAGAATGCAAGACCGTGAAGCAAATAGCAGCGGCCCAGGAAATTCCACGGTTGACTTGCCTTGCTTGCAAGCTGAGTGGAGAGCTGAAGCTTTCGATGGTTCTGGAGGCCAGCTGTGCATCACGACCGAATAGCTTGAAAGTGGAAGACACCAAACTGAGAGATTTTTCTGCACTATGTTTTGGGCATCTGTCCCCTCTGGTGACTGAACTGACTAATAATGTCATTTCTAAATCTGCTTACCTGTCCCCTTGTCTGCCAACCTGTGTGCCTTTTTTGTAAAACATTTTCACGTGTTTAAAATCCTGTTGAATACCTAGAATTTAGTATCAGCTTCTACACAGATAAGCATTACAAGCTGACAAAAACTTTTTTGACTCTTTCTGAGGGGAAAAAAAAAGGAAAGTAAATTGTCTTCCTTCTTTCTTGGGCAATATCTTTTACTCAACTACAGTTACTTTTGCAAATAGAAAGGCTACACTTCTAACCACATTCAACTTCCTTCCCCTATGGTCCCAAACAACTCCTCAGTTGCCCTTATAACAGATCTCTGCCTGCCTGCTCTGAACAGTACTTTTTCCCCTCTAGAATTGCACTTCTTTGCTGTAAACGGAATAAAGTTGAACAGACTAAGGGGTAGGAATGGGTAGTTGTCTTGTCCACAGTAACAGTCTGTGTAGAATTCAGCTTCACAAGCCAATTGCCCTGCTGGGTCCTGAACCCCTGTGCGGCTGGGGTTGCACGATCCCCATCCTGTTCTCTTGTTCCCCTCTTCATGCTCACACCAGTTACACTGTTTCCAATTTAATGCTGCCGTCTTTCTCTTGCACTGCCTTCTGTGCTAACACCTCCATTTCTGTTTATAACCGTGTATTTATTACTTAATGTATATAATGTAATGTTTTGTAAGTTATTAATTTATATATCTAACATTGCCTGCCAATGGTGGTGTTCAATTTGTGTAGAAGACTCTGCCTAAGAGTTGCAACTTTTCTTGTAACGTTTTGTATTGTGTATTATTATATAACCTGAACATCGCTGAAGAGATGTCCCCCTCGCCAGTTGGGTCTGCCCTTTTCCTGGTCCGAGTTGCTAATACTGCTCAACTCCTTCATGAACTGGTTTTGAAAACAGGATTCTCACATTAGATACTAATGGTTTCTACTGAGCTTTTACTTTTGTATAGTTTGATGGGGCGCGGGGGCTGTGGGCTGTGGTTTTTACCCCTGTTCTATTCAAATCTGTACACACCGAGTTGAGTTTTAACTGAGTTCTACTATAATTGAGGCTTCAGTTTAACAAGAAACACTACATTTGGTTTAACAAGCAACTCACCAATCATTCTTCTGAGAGTCCCCAAACTACTGACTTTGAAGAGAAAGCTCCCAGTCTGCCATTAAGCAGGAATGTCAATGTTCCAATTAATTACTAAAGCAAACAATAAAACAATGTGAACTTTACAATGAAATGTGAACTGACATAGTAAATTATGCAAATGTGAAGCTTCTGATAACACTTGTTAGACCTCTGACTGGCTTCAGTCTCTGTAAAATCTATTTCACGCTTTCAGTTCAGCATTGTGATTCAGTACTTCAAGAAATGGCACAAATGTGCATGACCAATGGGTTTCTATGTCTATGAACACTGCTTATTTCAGGTGGACATTTTATTGTTTTCCAAAGTTTCTCACAATGTATGTTATAGTAATATTATTATATATTGTGCTCAAATGCATTCTTAAGAGACTTTTATATGAGGTGAATAAACAAAAGCATGATTAGATTGTAGGCCCAATTATTTCATGGTTAGTTCTGACTCATTAAAAGCAGATATTTTTTTCTCTTCTCTCCTACCATACCCCACAAAGAAAACCACCCAGTTAGCTTGGCCAACATCACACCTAAATTATCATAATCTGTGTCCAAAAAGTCCCCTAGCTTGGAACATTTACTTTTTTAGCAACTGTTCAACAAGGTCGGTGGCGCAAGAAGGGAGATGGTGAACTAGAAGAAACAAAGCCCCTTTAATAATATGAAGAGTTTAATCTGCTAGATGAATAAAGGTAACCTCCCCCTTGGTTGGACCCTCTAGAAAAGTGAATCCTAGACTCACAGAACGTTAGCTTGATGTAGTCAGATAGTCCTATTGATTCGTCTGACACATGAAGAATCTGAGGCCCAAAGAGTCACGTTAAAGCACAATGCAAGGAGTGCTGACACTCATGGCCACCTCAGCGATCCGTGGAGTCTCCTGTTGACCATATGGTTATGCTTTTCTTTCTGGAAAGAACTATGTAAATATCATAAGCAAAACAATACTTTGTTGAAAAAGTCAACTTAAAAAAAATTTATCCTGAGAAAGTTGTGCGTGTGTGTTGACAAAGGCTGCAAATAAGAACCAGTGGTAGCCCATGATGCTTAAACCACAAAGGGAAGTGGTTGTGAACCAGGAAGGGGGTCTGCTCTAGAAGAACTCCACTCAATAAACTGAAATTACTGTATTTCTTTTTGAAGATGACTGAAGGCGACCACTGTGGCAGAACCAACTTGCCTGCTGGTTCCAAGGTAGTGTTCATAGCTCTTTGCCTCCACCCCTGATTTCTGATTGCACCTGTCCATCTCTAAGCTTTTACAGATTGAGTGACAAGTGAATTGGTTAGAATAGCCACACGTGTGACTTCAAAATATCTAGAGCTATAAATATTTATAAATATTTGCAGGTCTGTTCCTACAGAGTAGTTCCTAACCTTTGGTTCAAAATTAGAATCATCTGGAGAATAAATATTTTGAAAAATACTGATGTTTGAGTTCCATTCTCACTCCCAGATTTCTGTTTGAATTGGTCTTGGGTGGAGCCCAGGTCATTGGATTTTTCAGTCTCCCCAGGTAATTCTAACATATAACCTGAATGGAGAATCAACTGCTTCAGAAGAGAGAAGCACGGTTGTAGATAAGGCTTTTATCTCAGTCTGTTCAGGCTGCTGTAACACAATTCCAGACTGTGTATCTTAAAAGCAAGAGAAATTTATCTCCCATAGTTCTAGAGGCTGGGAAGACAAAGATTAATATACTAGCAAGATCACTTCCTGCTTCATAGCTGGTGCCTGCTCACTTGTGTCCTCACCTGGTGAAGGGGCTGGAGATCTCTCTGTATCCTCTTTCACAAAAGGCACCAATCCCATCCATGAGGGCTCCACGCTCATGACTTAGACACCTCCCAAAAGTGCTACCTCCTAATACTATTATCTTTGGGATTTTAGATTTCAACATTTAAATTTTGGGGAAACAAACATTCAGAAAATAATAGCTTTCTCTCACCCCAGCTGTCTTCAGACACTCTGCACTCACCATGGCCATGCTCTGGTTCAAGTACAGAAACAAGGGGAGGGATAAGGGATGAGTAAGCTCTGCACTCCCAGAGCTGACAATGTGCTGTTGTTGTGCTCAGCACTTGCCTTCCAGATCATAAAATCATAATCATGTTCTCAGGAAAACCACAGTGGAGGTCAATCTAAAAGAAAGTTCATCTTCTGATTCCAAAACATAGACCATAAGTGTAATTGTCCTCCCACTTGATGGCCGGGAGCTACTGTAGAAGCAGAAGTTATTGAGGCATCTTTGCCAAGGCTGAGAGCGATAACTTTTGCTTAACAAAATGCACATGAGCTAAAGACTGATTTACAGACTTAGGAACTGTCAGAGTTGGAAACACACACACATACACGCTGGATGGTGTTTCCCTGACTTATTCCCACAAGCTTATTTTGATATAAATAAATTGGAGGTCACTGTAATTCTCAGTCCACTAAAGGAAGCCTAATGGAGTCCATGTGAAGGGAGGTGGTTTACTGTATTGATTCTGGAGCCAAATAACCTGGGTTCAAATTCTAACTCCTTCATTTATTACCTGTCCTGCCATAAATAAGTCACTTACTCACTGGGCTGCAGTATAATGGGGATTATAAATCTGTCAGATGGGGATAATAAACCCGGGGCTTATTCTACAATTTCATTGCTACTTCTCTGAGCCCCATGTTGTTCAAGAATGATGAAATCACTGATTGTATGAGCTTTAAAACCTATGAGCCAAGATGGACAAAGATGTCTGGCAAATCCTATTTATCAACCCATGATTTGTGCAGCCTGTGCCCCTTACCAAGGATTCTCCACCCTAGTTTTCTCTTACATCCTGCAAGATTCACATCAGGTGACCTCTAACAAGACACTTCACTGATCCCTAAGGTTGGGATAAGGTCACTTTATCTGAGATTCCAGAACATCTCGTGCTTTGACATTAATTAACTGTATAACCCTGGGCAAGTTCCTTAACTCCCCTGTGCCTCAACTTTATCATCTGTTAAATGGAGATAATTATAATGATACCTAGCTCATAATGGATTATGTGAGAACTATACGATCTGATATACATAAAGTTCTAAGAAATGTTATAACTATTAATACCTATTACTGTATATTTAAGTTAGGTTTTTGTCACTCCCTAAAGACTATAACTCATTGATATCAGAAGTTGGATCTTATTCCCTATGGAACTTCAAGTACCCAATCCAATTTCTGGAATAAACATACATTGGGCAAACTAAAGTGAATCAAGTAGTTTTGTGAAAGAGTAAAAGACCTGGAAAAGGTCTCAGGCTTTCCAAAACCAAAAGCCTCAGGCTTTCCAAACTAAAAAATGTATTGATCTCAGAGCCCTGAAATTATCAGCTATATAATTTCAGAACCAAAAGTTCCTTTTATAATTAAAGGAACTGAGGCCCAAAGGTGGCCAGTGACCTACTTGAGATAACAGAGTATGTTAGTGTCACAGGTTTGCCATAACCAAGTACCACAAGCTGGATAGTTTAAACAATTGAAATGTTTTGTCTCATAGTCCCAGAGGCTAGAGGTCCAAGGTCACGATGTCAAGGTCAATTTCTGTTGAGGACTTCGAGGGAGAATCTGTTTTTGCCTCTCCTCTAGCTTTGGGCGATTTGCTGACAGGCTTTGGCATTTTTAGCTTGTAGATGTAGCACCCAAATCTCTGCCTTCATGTTCACATGATGTTGTCTCAGTGTGCACATCCATGTCCAAATTTCACTTTTGATAAGTCACCAGTCATAACACGTTAAGGGTCCACTCTGCTGCAATATCACTTTAAGTAGCTATTACCTGCCAGAATTCTATCTTCAAACAAAGTCACATTCTGAAGTATTGGAGTTGGTCAAAAAGTTCATTCTGGTTTTTCTATAATGCCTTAGGGAAAAATCCAAATGAACTTTTTGGCCAATGCAATACTAGGGGCTGGCCTTCCCCAGTGGCTCAGCGGTAAAGAACCTGACTGCAATGCAGGAGATGCAGGAGACCCTGATTCGATCCCTGTGTGGGGAAGATTGCCTGGGGAAGAGGAAAGGCAGCCCACTCCAGTATTCTTGCCTGGAGAAACCCATGGACAGAGGAACCTGGTGGGTACAATCCATAAGGTCGAAAAGGGTGGGACAGGACTGAAGCAACTGAGCACAGAACAGTAATACTAGGGGTTAGGGCTTCAACGTATAAATTTGAGGGGGATGTAATGCAAACCATAACATACAGTTGCTCACTAGAAGATTTCCTGATTCCTTCCAAAGGGATATTTCTGCAACATCATGGAATCTGAGGGTCTTAGACATCCATTTGATTTCTCTGCATCTTTGTTGTTGTTCAGTTGCTTAGGCATGTCCAGCTCTTTGCAATCCCATGGACTGAAACATGTCAGGCTTCCCTGTCCTTCACCATCTCCCGGAGCTTGCTCAAACTAACATCTATTGAGTCAGTGATGCCAACCAACCATCTCATCCTCTGTCGTCCCCTACTCCTCCTGCCCTCAATCTTTCCCAGCATCAGGTGCTTTTCCAATGAGTCAGTTCTTCACATCAGTTGGCCAAAGTATTGGAGTGTCAGATTCAGCTTCAGTCCTTCCAATGAATATTCAGGGTTGATTTCCTTTAGGATTAACTGGTTTGATCTCCTTGCAGTCCAAGGGACTCTCAAGAGTTTTCCCCACCACCACAGTTCAAAAGCATCAATTCTTTGGCACTCAGCCTTCTTTGTGGTCCAACTCTCACATCCGTACATGATTACTGGAAAAACCATAGCTTTGACTAGACAGACCTTTGTCAGCAAAGTTACGTCTCTGCTTTTTAATTCACTGCCTAGGTTTGTCATAGCTTTTCTTCCAAGGAGCAAGCATCTTTTCATTTCATGGCTGCAGTCATCATCTGCAGTGATTTTGGAGCCCAAGAAAATAAGGTCTGTAACTATTTCCATTGTTTCCCCATCTATTTGCCATGAAGTGATGGGACCAGATGCCATGATCTTCATTTTTTTAATGTTGAGCTTTAAGCCAGCATTTTCACTCTCCTCTTTCACCTTCATCAAGAGGCTCTTTAGCTCCCCTTCAATTTCTATCATTAGGTGGTGTCATCTGCATATTTGAGGTTATTGATATTTCTCCTGACAATCTTGATTCTGGCTTGAGCTTCGTCCCCCGCACCTCCCCCCCCCCCCAGCATTTCATATGATGTACTCTGTATATAAGTTAAATAAGCAGTGTGAAAATAAACAGCCTTAAGGTAACTCTTTCCCAATTTTGAACCAGTCCATTGTTCCATGTCAGGCTTATCAGGAGGCAGGTAAGGTGGTCTGGTATTCCCATCTTTCTTAGAATTTTCCACAGTTTGTTAAAGAATGAACTGTAAGTTTGAGTCAGTACTGTTCAGTTATAAAAAGTATAATTTCTTGATATGAAGGTGTTTTTGTTTTCTTAAGGTTTTTCTGAGTTCTCCAAACAAATTAATCATTTCCTTGGTGTAGCTTGATGCCACATGGAGAGGCCATGGAGAAGGAGAAGCAGAATCTTGGGGTAGAAGGACAAACACAGCCTTGTAGTTAAGCGCTTAGGCTCCAATAGTAAACTGATTCCAGCTCAAATCCCTGCTCTTCAACTTCTTAGCTATATACTGTAGGTAAATACTTAGCTACTTCAAGCCAAAGTTTTATCCACATTAAAGTGAGGATTTTGTAAAGACTAGTGAATAATGCATCTAAACTGCATGTGTCAGCCATTGTATCACAGATATCAGCTAAGGTTCATTTTTTCTACAAATATTTATAGAGTGGCCAGTTGCATGCCAGGCAATGTGTGATGAACCAGACAGACAAAGGCCCTGTCCTTATAAAGTTTATATTTTAGAGGGAGAGAAAATAAAAAATAAATGAAAAGATAAATAATATAGTATTGGGTAGCTTTGCATGTTGGTGTGTGACAGTGGTTAAGAGCAGTGTCTTTGGAGTTCAACTACCTGGTTTGGAATCCCAGCTTCTCCCATTATTAATGGTCTGGATTGGGGTACAGTAAATACAAAGGCCCTGAAAATATAGTATGCCTGCTGCTGCTGCTGCTAAGTCACTTCAGTCGTGTCCGACTCTGTGCGACCCCATAGACAGCAGCCCGCGAGGCTCCTCCGTCCCTGGGATTCTCCAGGCAAGAACACTGGAGTGGGTTGCCATTTCCTTCTCCAATGCAAGAAAGTGAAAAGTGAAAGTGAAGTCGTTCAGTCCTGTCGGACTCTTCAGGACCCCGTGGACTGCAGCCTACCAGGCTCCTCCATCCATGGGATTTTCCAGGCAAGAGCACTGGGGTGGGTTGCCATTGCCTTCTCTGATAGTGTGCCAGTCAACCGCAAAGAGCAGCAAGAAGGCCAGGGAGGGCAGAGGAATAGAAAACAAAGTTGGTAGCCAGGTCACAGGGAGCCCTTGTGCTGTTGTGAAGATTTGGGTAAGTCACTGGACAGTTTTAAGCAGGGAAGTGAGATGACTGGACCTACATTTCTAAAAATTAATTCTGTGTAGAGAATAAACAATATTGAGACACATGCAGAATCAGGCAGACCAGCTAGGAGTCTCCCGAAAGTGTCTTCTGAAGTGACAGGAAACTTAACAAGGTTAGTAGTGGTAGAGGTATTGAGTTGGAAGATTTAGGGTAGATTTTTATTTTTTTAAAAATGATCCACAGCCTGGTATTAGTGTTATTATTTTATTTTTTGCCATGCTGCATGGCAGGTGGGATCTTAGTTCCCTGACTGACCAGGGATCAAACCCATGCTCCCTGCAGTGGAAGCACAGAGTCCTAACCATTTGACCACCAGGAGATTTCCTGGTGGTCGATTTTCAAAGCAGAGCCATCAATACTTGCTTTCGGATTTGAAAATGAAACCACAGAGAAGTGAAAAAGATCCCATAGCCTGAGCAATCCACTGAATGGTGGGAATATTTCCTGTAATAGGGAGCCTCTGGGGAGGAAGAGATTTAGGTGAAGGACTCTTGACATTTGAGGTGCTTTTTTCTCACCCAAGTGGAGATGTTGAAGAGGCAGTCAGGTGTATGCATTTGAAGTTCAGGGCAGGGTTCCTGAGAATCCTCAATGCTGAGTGCCCTGTCAGTGAGGAGGCTCCTGGTCCACCTGGCCTTGTGTCCATCTGGGATAACTCTGTTTTACCCCAAATTATCCTTCACCCACAATGTGACCTCTTGCGTAGCTTCTTCAAGGAAGCTGCCCATACACAGTATTTTGTGATTTCATAGAATTTTCTAGAAACTACAGGGTGTCTGGGAGGTCAGTTCCAATAGCACACTGCTTTCTCCTGCCACAGAGCTGCCTCATTTCTCCTTTCCACTCTCTCTTCCAACTCATTGAACCTCCCTCTCAAGAGCAAAACCAGTTATTTTCCCTGGCTTCTGTCCTATGGTCAGCATTCATATTTTATGGGTGGAGCTTGATTGGGGGGAATCTCACCACCCAAACCAAAGAGCTTCCAATCGATATTTTATTTAAAAAGGTATTTTGTAAAAATACATACTTGGGTCTCCCAAAAGAAATTCAGATATAAGAACCTTTCTGCCTCTTGTTATTTCCTCAAGTAAAAATGGGAGGGCTCAGTCATAGCCTCTCTGAGAGGTGCAAGAGGAGAAGATAAAACTCAAGCATCTCCTTGTAGCACCAGTGGCTCCCCACTTCAAGCCCAACCCTGCCCACACGCTTGACCAGATTTGCATGGATGCTGAGCTTCGTCCTCTGGCATTGCTCGGTAGTTGGGACTTCAGAGTTCTGGGTAGTGATTTTTACCAGATCTCTTTCTTTTTCCCCTTCAGATTTTACCTGATCCCTGTGTATGAGTGCTCAGTCACTCAGTTGTGTCCAACTCTTTGCAACCCCATGGACTGTAGCCCACCAGGCTCCTCTGTCCATGGGATTCTCCAGGCAAGAATCCTGGAGTGGTTTGCCATTTCCTCTTCCAGGGGATCTTCCCAACCCAGGGATCAAACCCAGATTGCTGGCATTTGAAGGCAGATTCTTTTTTTTCTTTTTTTTGAAGGCAGATTCTTTACCGCTGAGCCACCTGGGAAGCCCACCTTATCTCTACCAAGTCATCAAATTATTCTTCGTGTCTTTGATAGAAAAATTCATTGTTTGTGTGAATGTTCTTTGGGTCTCTTGCTTTGCCCTAAGCAGCTCTGACATCTCTCTGTAGTTCAGAGCCCCGAGAGCAGGTGGAGAGAGTAAGCGGAGACATATATAAATGCTGTCCCTTCCCTCAATCTCAGATCCTGCTTTGTGTTTGTTGAGTACTGTGTTTAATATCCCAAGATAGGATTTTATTGTACAGCATGGGCCCTCAAATCAAGCCCATTGTCTAGTGCTTAGAAAGAAAGAAAAAAAATTTTAAATAATTTGTTATAACACCGGGGGATTAAAAAAAAAAAACCTTGGCCATTCTGGATGCTTTGAATTACAGCATGTCATGTCAGATAAAGCAGATAAACTTATTATCAACAGTAACCATGTATGTATTTATTTTGTCTTTTAATCAAACATCCAAGTAAGACATGACTCCATAGTTTCTCTGGTTTCCCACATGAAAATCCCAAGAAGAGCCAGGTCAGAACACATGAGATCAGGCAGCTGGAACCTCTATGAGGGCAGAGACAGTGTTTGGTGTCTTGCCCTCCCTTTCCAGAGTGCATTGCACTGTGCCAGGCACAAAGTTGATGTTCAAACAATTTTTGAATAAATTTGATGCTGAGGACAGTAAAACCACACTTAACAGGAAGATGAGACAAATGTGCCCAGAAGACAAGTTGACTCTGAATCTCTAGTGTGAACCACTAGTGTGTGATGCTGTATTTTCAGATCTGTCTGCCTCCTCAGCACTGAGTCCCTCAAGGTAGGAAAATGGGTTTTTTTGTTTGTTTGTTTGCTTCATCTTGTCTTCCTCCCCAACAATCAGTCGTTTCATTCCAAGTGAAAGGAGTGTCCTGTGATAAGGTAGAAAACTTTATTATTGAAATTATTTCTGAAATACGTCTGTGAGTTTTAGGGAAGATGTAGAGTACCCTGGGGAAAGCAAAGCTTGACAAACCTGTGTTCCAGGCCTTGTATGCCCTCTGTTAGCTGTGGGAATTTGGGCAAATCATTTAAATTTTCCAAGCCTAAAGTTTCTCCTAATTAAAAGGAACGTACAATAGGCAGTCAAAAACAGAATCAATATAGCATTACACATAGTGGGTGCTCAACAAATCTTTATTGTCTGGATGTGTGTCCTCATGGGTGGAAGGATTAAAAATGATCTCTCTTTGAAAACATAATACAGCAGTATGCTTTGATTAAGGTTCAATAAATCAAGATTGGGTTAATCGAGATTTTTCCAAACATAATTTATGATTCCATCCAAACATAGTTTACAGTTCTAGAAAGATAAATGCTCTCACTCCAACTCACCAATAAGGGATTATGCAGACACTGATAGACTCATTGAAATGGAAAGAATTGTAGAAATCACACTAGCCTACATTCTTCCAATGCTGACTGCAAGCTTGCAGAGAACTTAGCAAGATTCTTCTGAGATGACATGAACTGTTAGGTTTTTGAGATGGAATCAAATTATACACTTCTAGAGCACTCACTCTGGCTTACTTTTTCCTTCTGTAGCCAAATAATGTATATAATTTCTCTTCTAATTTCTTGTTCCAATTGAAAATAAGAAGCAAACTTTCAGCGTCTGTGACTATGTGATCTTGGGAAAGGTTATATAACCTCTCTGTGCCTCAGTTTCCTTATCTGTAAAATAGAAACAATAACAACAGAACCTGTGTTGAAGATAACTATGAAGCTTAAATGAATATGACTGTAAAATATTCAGGACAGTGTCTGTTCTGTAGTATACATTAACACATAGTAACTGTATGTAGCTGGAGATAGCATGGTTTCCTATACTGTAGTTCCTTCAAACACATTCCTTGTGACTTAAATTCATCATTCGGGTCTGATCATCCTGGGTTTGCACACATCCACCGTGTTCCCTGAGGATGAGTGTCCAGAAACACTATATTCCAGGCTCAATGGAGCACGTTGTGACTCTTGCTCTTCTTTGTTCTGGGCACAGGTCCAGAGCCCAGATCGTACTCATTTGGGGAGAAGTCAGTGACTCACCCTGGTGATTCACAACGTGCTTACAGGCAAACAAGCCCTTCACACCTTTTCACAGGAACCACAGTGAAACCGTGGCTCCTACTTTCTGTGCTTGTCCAACTGAGTTTCTGCAACTTGGTGCATCATTTACATTTAAATGATAATGTTTTATCTGAAAAATCAGTGAGTTAAAGGAAAAAGGGTTTTCTGTTTGGGCGTCAGACTGACCTCTGTGTCAATCCCAGCTCTAGTACTATGTTTTGAGAACTTAGAGAAGGTACCTAACTTGTTTGATCTTCAGTTTTCTTTTCTGTAAAATGGAGGAGTGATAGCCATACCAAAGGATGATTTAGAAAGACATAACTAATGCAAACAGTCTGGCACATTCAGGCATGCCAGAAATGAGAATTATTAATAATACTAATACCCTATTATGATGGTTAAATTGTGGGGAAAAAATTAAATATGTGGGGAAAAATTAAATATGTGGGGAAAAAAATCTGCATGTTGTAGGTTTTAATCCCCAAACCAAATTACTTTTAACCTAAAAATAATTTTGAATTCTGATTCTGATCATCTATTAGCTATGGGCCCACCCTAGCCCTTGTAATTGTAATCTACATCGTCAATAATCATGTATTCTATATTTTCATTTACATTGTTAGTAAAAATGTTAACCAGAAATACATACGTGCTCAGTCGTGTCCACCTCTTTGTGATCCCATGGACTGTAGCCTGCCAAGCTCTTCTGTCCATGGAATTTCCAGGCAATAATACTGGAGTGGGTTGCCATTTCCTCCTCCAGGGAATCCTCTTGACCCAGGATTTGAATCCATGCCTTCTGTGTCTCCTACATTGGCAGACAGATTCTTTACTTCTCCATCACCTGGGAAGCTCCAAAATGGAGGTGTGTTAAGCCACAAACAGTCTTCCAGATCAGCACTGATCCATTTGTCAGTGTTTCATAGGTGGTCAGTCAATTATAAATTCAGCTCTCTATACCATTTATCTATGTTTAAAACCGTATCAGAAAAATGTGATCAAACTCTTATCTGAAATTCAGACATATTTTTTCTAAAGCATTTCCCTCCTTGGTGCAATCTACTAAACCCTAACTAACTGGGAGAAGTGATTATTACAGAATGACATTCTTAGGGGACTCATGCTAGTCACTTTCCTGTCAATGTCCTACACATATAATTCTTAATTTATTATATGTCCTACATATAATTCTTAACTTATTCTAGAATTTTTCATACAATTGATGTCATACTCAGCAATTTGTACTGATGGGTTCTATCTTTCTTTGTAATGATTGAGATAATATCTGTCCACCACACACCCCCAGATGCCCAGATGCATGACATATTTTGTGTTCTCTCTGATTTCTCAGAGATCACCAATCATGAGTCAAAAACACATTGGTAAGGCCTTTTAACATCCTGGGAAATCATGTACCTAGAGACATGAAACCACTTAACAAGAATGTTCTTCTAATACCTCTGTGCTTCATTTGGCAGATCTAACAGAAGAACATGGGGAAGAAGGATAGGAAGGGTTTTCTGCCAGGAGGAAGGAAGAGCACAGGAAAAGAGCAGAGATACAAAAAGGTATCGCTGAAGCTCATCCATATACTCATTCATACCACAAGTATTTATTGAGTGCCTACTATTGGGCCAGATGCTGTAATAGACAATGGAGATACAGAGAAATTTAAACAAATAAAAGTCCTACTCACATTAAATGAAAAAGAAATCACCTAAGCCTTCTTGTATAGGAAGCTTTGCGTGATTGTAAAAACAATTTGTGCTAAAGCCCTGGAGCAGGAGAGAGCAGAGTATCCATGAGGACCTGAAAGAAGGCCAGTTTGACTTGAGATGGTGGCTGGTGAGGCAGGCACAGGCCAGATCTCACGGGGCATTTTAAGGATTTTGCTCTTCCTTAAACACAATGGGAACCATCAAAAATTTTAAGTAGAGAGGCAATACATTCAAACCTGAATTTTGGAAAGATCACTGATGACAGATCATCTGATGACAGATCCTGAGCAGACAATAAAAATGTGGGAGATAAGTTAGCAGGTGACTGCAGTAGTCCAACAAAAATGAGATGATGTCTTGGCTTAGGATGAGACTGCAGAGATGGATAGAAACGCTTGAATGTGGAGCAATTTAGGCCTTGCATTTACAGATGCTGGTGACAGATGATATGAGGGAGAAAACTGAGCGACTGAACACGCACTCAAGGAAGAACAGTTTTGAGGAGGCATGACTCTAGGCTGGGGTGTGTTGACTTTTAGTTTGGTTGTCTTAGTGATATCCAAGTGCATGTGAAGTGGATAGTTGAGTATGACAGCTTGGAACTCAGAAAGCCTGGGCTAAGAGGTACCCATAAATCATCCATATGGTAACTGAAGCCATAGGCTGTCCTAGGAAAACAGTGTATAGTGAGAAAAGAGGGATGAAGGTAGCACTAATCTTTGAAGAACTCTGTTATTCAATGAGAGACTAAAAAGGATATGCCTGTAAAGAAGAATAAGAAAGAGAAATCAAAGAACTGGGGAGTGTACGAAGGGAATCTGGTGTCTAAGAAGGCTAAAGAAAAAGAAAGTTTTAATAAGGAAGTGGTCCACAATATTGAATTCTGCTGAGACAATAAGCAGAAGAAGTAAATAAGCAAAGAAAAATGTTTATTTTATTTAGAATTGGGGGTATTACTGGTGAACTTAGAATATTTTCAGTGAAGTGATAGCCTCGTAGCCAGTTTTCAGTGAATAAAGAATAAGGAGGAAAGTTTAAAAAAAAAATGAGGACAGTGAGACCAGACAAGAACTCTCAGAAATGAAGATTGAGAGGGACTGAGTGAAGGAAGAGGGATCATTGACAGTGTCTTCTCAGGAAGGCAGAGTGGTGCGGTCCACAGTACTAGTGAAGAGATCAGTCTTAGAAGAAAAGCCACTTTGTCCACTACACCAGAAAAGGAGGGGACAGGTATAAGTGGATTTGTGAGTTCAGTGAAGGAATTGTTAAAAGATTTTCTTTCTTCTGGTAACTTTGATTTTCTTTCAGCAAAAGAACATTGTCCTTTCACACCAGCCAGTTATTTTAACCAAAAGGAACATTTAGTCAAAATCAAGTATATACACTTTCAGAGGAGACTAAAGGAACTCAACCATCCATTTGTTGGAGGAAAACCAGAATACTGAGCCTGAAGAAATGATAACTCCACTTGGAGAAGGGAAATAGAAGCAGTGCTTAAATATGTAAGTAATTTTTATGTAAAAAGAAAATGAGTTTGTTCTTAATTACAGTAAGAATGGGACCCAGGTCAATGGAAGATATAGAAAGTCTTGTTTGGGCTCAGAATTATGATAAGCTGGATTTTCTAATTGTTCCTGTTGTCCAAAGATGTAATAATATGATCAAATGTGGTGAGTTGAAGATACTAGAAGTGGTTTCTCAAGGAGACTTTGACTTGTTGGGACTGATGCAAAGGGACTGATGTAAAAAGGAAAATTCAAGCCTGAGATGGGAGACTGGATGTTGAGAGTTTCTCTTTCTTTGACTGTTTTTCTCTCCTTTACAACATGAAGACCATTTGCTATCTCCTTCTTCAGCGTTACATTTATTCTCCCTGAGAAGACAGAAAAATAGGAAAATAGCAAAGAAAGAGAAGATAACAAAGATAGAAAGCAAGAAGACAGCAAAGAAAGAAAGTGACAATTATTAAGCTGGAGTTTTCCCGTAATTTATAATATGTCCAAACTATTGCTGAGCTCTAAGACTCCCTGTCCTTCCTTGACTGTGTGCACATCTATGTGTGTGTGTGTGTGTGTGTGTGTGTGTGTGTGTGTGTGTTTTATTTGGCTTGATTTTCATCAGATCTTTGAATACTCCCTTAATTTTCTATCTAGCTAATTCTCATTGTTTTCTTGCTAAGCATACATCCACATTCAACAAGTGGCTTTCTTGACTCTTCTCTTGTGGTCTCAAACCTTTGTGTTCATCCTGGGAAAGCTGTTCCTCTTTCTGACATTCCTTATGCCTATATACAAACTGAGCTCTTCAGAGAGCACCTTTGTGAAGTCACATTACTTTTTCTCATTTCCTTTCTAAAATCCAAGAATAATGGCCATTTGTATAGCACTTGATAACATTATAGTATCCATCCATAGCCATCACTGCAGTTGATTATTACAAAGACTCCTTGAGATACAAGTTATGTGTCATCCAGCTCCAGCAACATCACCACTACTGTGGTCACCATTGTAATGATCTCCACCAACTCAGTTTTAAAGATAGAGGCCTGGAGAAAATTAGGAATGTGGCTTAAGCCATTTCACTGAACCAATGAAAAGCAGACACTCAGAGATGTGCAGGATCCAAAAAGTCTACACTTGTTCTTTACATAAAGCTGCTGCCCTAGGACTGTGTCCTCAGCTAGGGTAAATCTGGAGTTGGCATGGTCACTTTCTCCAAAACTGCCTGCTATTTCCTCCTTAGCATGTTCTTCCTCTTTGCTTGTAATTACGTGGAATTTCAGTTCTCTTCCTCACTTCCTTAATTATAAAGAATTTTTATTGAATTATTGAATAAACTTTCTGGGACAGTCTCCTGTATGAAATTCTCTTGAATATTAACATTTCTTAGGTAGTCTGAGCCATCTCCTCTGAGTCAAATTATTCTGCCCCTTTGAGTTCTCTGTGTCTAAATTATCCATCTTAGAGGTATATAAATTCCTACCTTGACAGTGCATCTGAACTTTTAGTCTGTTGGTCGGTCAGTCAATCAAAAACTATTTGCTGAGTGCTTGACACATGCCAAGAACTATCCAGGCTCTTAGGGTACATTGGTTAAAAACCAAAGAAATACATAACCCATGTAGAGAAGCATTAACCAAATGATTGCAAAAATAAGTGTAAGTTATGTGAGCATTTGTTTGTCTTTTAGTCCTTTGTTAGCTTTCTAATTTTTTCCTTTGTTAGGTCTTTTGCAGTCAATATGACAAACCTACCCTAGAAACTTCTGTCTTTAATGTACTTTTTAACATACAACTTTTCTACAAAATACCTTGCTCTCTTAGAAACCATCTTACCCATTTTACCAGCACAAAGAACTTTAGTTAGAAGGCAACTTTGAAATTAGCCAGGCTGGTATTTCTGAAACTTGAATGTGCATACTAGTCTGTTGGTAATCTATTAAAACACAGATTCTGAATCAGTAGATCTTGGATGAAGCATGAGATTCTGTATTTTTTAGCAAGCTCTCAGATGCTGCTGCTGCTGCTGGATAGCACTTTGAATATCAAAGATCTAGTCCTCTGGCATACAATGAGGAGTATCCATCAGAATATCTTGCTTTTGCAAAACACAGATTCTGAGTCAGACTTTTGCTGGAACTGGTACGTATGAAATTTGAAAAAGCAGTCTTAGACTTCCACTTCCAGTTAATATAAATTAACTGGGCTTACCATCTTGTCTGAAACAACCAAAAGAAAAAACAACTGACAAATTATGATACAATGATTTTCAAAACTCTGGACGGGGAGTGTCTCTGAGAAACAGGAAACAAATGAGGTTAGCCCAATAGTTTCCCTTGAAAGAATTTCCAAGATATGTAACCCAAGCAAAGCCCAGCTGACTCCCCAAGTTGAAGAGAGAGAACCACGAGTCAGAGGAGAACAAGGTGGCTAGAGTTCTTAGGAAGGAGCACCAGAAAAGAGGGGACTTCAAAGAGAACTTCAGAGGTCTACAGAAAGCCCTTCTCAAGTATATGGCAGAGTATTGATCACCACAGACCTGTGACAAAACAACCCAAGTCAAAGGTAAGATTTATTGGAATGGATAAGAGATAACGGTCCCCTGTGTTCACACAGAGTTGAAAAGAATGCCTGTACCTACCCACTAGATTGAAAAAGTTCATGATTCATGGGGCATCAGTTAGAGTACTCAGGAAGAACTGTCTCTGGTAAGGAATAATTAGCCTCAAATAAAGCACTATTACAGTCTCATTTAATAAATCTTAAAAGATCATAGGATCACAGTATTACCAAGTAAATTAACTGCATCGCAGAATAAAGCTCAAGAATGTTAACAGGAATACAAACTATCCAGCACCAAACAAGGTAAAATTCAAAATGTGTGGCATCTAATAAAAATTTACCAGACATAGAAAAAAGAGAATATAACACATAATGAGGGTAAAAATCAATCAAACAAAACTAGCAGAAATGTTACAGTTAGGAGATAGAAATATAGTTGAAACAGTATTCCTTATCTCAAAATATTAAGGAGAGGTAAGAAAGATATTGTTGTTCAGTCGTGTCTGACTCTTTGTGACCTCATGGACATGACTGAGCAACTGAACTGAACTGAACTGAACTGAACTGAAAAGCAGCCAATGAGGGTGGAACAGGGAATTAGGTAATGTACAGAGGAGCAAAGATAAACTTGTTAACAGATTTCTTGTCAGAAATAATGGAAGCAAAAAGATAATGGAACAACATTTTTAAAGTACTGAAAGAACTGTTATCCAAGAATTCTTTACCAAGTGAAAATACCTCTCAAAATTAAGGAGAAACAAAAGATATTTTTCATATATACAAAAGATGAAAGAGCAGATGGCCAGCAGACTCATTCTATAAGAAATTTTAAAGGAAATTCTCAAGCAAATGGAAAAAGAAACCATATGGAAACTTGAAGCTATACCAAGAAATTAAGAGCACCAGAAATCACAACTATACCACTAAATATATACTTTTGTATTTTTAAAAATCTCTTCAAAAGATAATTGACTCTTTAAGCAATAGTGAAAACAATATAGCATGGAGTTTACAAGATAATCCATATAAGGATGCTTACATTACTAAAAACTTTAGATTCAATGGGTAATATTAACTAAAATGTATTGAAGTTTTACATATAATAACTCATCTGTACCCTACCATAACCCAATGTGACAGATACCTATATGAGCCTGATTTTATTGATGAGAAAACTAGGAGACAAGCTAATGAAGAATAGAGATAGGACATAAACCCAGGAGTTCAGAGCTGGAGTCTTCATGCTTAGCCACTGTACATACAGCTCTCTCTTTTTGTTCATTTTCTTTAATTAGGAATTTACTCTTTTTAAGATCTTCTAGTTTAAAAATCTTTTGACCTCACTTAGCACATCTAAGGGGTCTTGATTGTTTCTCTCAAAATATTATTTGGGGTTTGGGCTTACCTTATTCTTTACACACACACACACACAAACACATATGTAGTACTAGGAAAATAGAGATTTAAAAAGCAATCTTTGAGTTCACTGAGCCCACAGTTAGTGGGGGCAAAGTGGGGGTGGGAGGCAGGTAAGAGAACCTTTCTGCTGTGGAGAAAGTATATGGTTAGCAGAAAACAGAGGATATTTTGAAATCAGAGAAAGAAGCTTTTGCTAGGTCTTCTAAGGAAGCTGGAAAAGCTGTGGCACGTATTCTTGGAAGAGCTGATTAGAATTCTGCAGTTGCTTCACAAATTAGTCTGTCTTTTAAGATTTGATTTAAATCATGCATGTCTGTGCTTGGCGAGCATGTACACGTGTGTGCGGCTGCCTGACACAAAGGATTGGCAAAGAAAAAGTACCGAAATATTTGATAAGTCAACAAAATTTGCACACACACATGTCCATTTAACCCCCAAAACTGTCTTTAACTTTTTATTTCATGCCTCTATTTCTCTCCACACTTTGCGACACCCGCAGCTGCCATGGCTTGCATCTGATGGTTGAAACTTCTTAACTCAGTCGGCTGCTGCTGCTGCTGCTGCCAAATCGCTTCAGTCGTGTCCGACTCTGTATGACCCTGTAGACGGCAGCCTACTAGGCTCCCTCGTCCCTGGGATTCCCGAGGCAAAAACACTGGAGTGGGTTGCCATTTCCTTCTCCAGTGCATGAAAGTGAAAAGTGAAAGTGAAGTCGCTCAGTCGTGCCCGACTCTTAGCAACCCCATGGACTGCAGCCTACCAGGCTCCTCCATCCATGGGATTTTCCAGGCAAGGGTACTAGAGTGGGGAGCCATTGCCTTCTCCATAACTCAGTCTGGCTTACAAAATTCTTCCAAACACACCTGCCTTTGGGGCTATAATCATTTTCAAGGGCTGCTGTAACAAATGGCCACAAACTTGGGTCACTTGCAACAGTGGAAACTTATGGAAATTTATTCTCTAACAGCCTGGATGCCAGGATTCTAAGATGAAGTCATTGGCAGGGATGTGCTCTCAGGAAGAATCTTTCTTGCATCTTTCAGTTTCTGCCCTCTCCTTGATTGTGGGTTTATAACTCTGGTCTCTGCTTGTCTTCACATGGCTTCCTCTTCTGTGTTGCTTTCTCTTCTCTCTTATCTGGACAACTGTCAGTGGATTTAGGACCCTGATAATCCAGGATGGTCTCATCTTGAGATCTTAATTATATCTACAAAACCCCTTTTCCCTAATAAGGTCACATTCACAGCTTCTGGGGGCTCAAGGTGGTCATAGTTTTGGGGGGATCCACAATTCACCTCACTTTAGAGGCATTTGCAGCAGGGTCAGGACTAGAGTGAAGAGAGTGAGGCACTCAACTCAGCTGCAAAATTGAAGGGGGCACCAAACCAAACTCAGAAAGATAAACAAATTAATGATAGAAATAAATATTTCAATATAACATCTTCCCCCAAATCAAAATGAAAGCCAAAAGTCAATAATATAAAAATATTAATATTTTAAATAAAGACAAAATCAGTGCTTTTTTATTTTCCTTTCAGGTTTCTAACATGGCTTAGCTTGCCACTCACTTCCAGAAACAGACAAGTCTCTGATCCACAGCAAGGACTAGCTGAGCCAGATCCACCATTTCCCCCGTCACAATTTAGATCACGCTTCCCAGAAACACCACTCCTGGGAGCTTTACTCTGGAGACCAGGCCACTAGACACTGGGCTTCTCACTTTTAAAGCAGGCTTATTTGTGTTATGAATTGTGCAAACACCTCCTGAGAAGCTAATTAAAATGGAAGCCCATGCTGCCAAATCCGGGAAGCCTCCAAATAAGCATGGTGAGGCTGCCAGAAAGTGTTATTAATACACACACCCAACCTCTCACTGTGGCTTAAGGGGGCAGAGGACTCGGAAGGACAAACTCAGAAAGGTGACTTTAAGGGGGAAGCTGCTGAGCCCCACTGTCAAGCACAGCACGAGGCGGAGCGAGGGGCACTGGATTCGTGAGGAAATGAGTATCTGTCTGCTGGTGGGTGGATGGAGTTTAGGAACAGGAGTAAAACCGAATCCCCTGCTCCCTAGCGCCAGTGAGAAGAAAAAATGCTATTTCCACGTGATTTGTATGCTATCACCTCAAGCTAAACGATTACTATTGATTATGTAACACTAAGTGGAAACAGTCATGTTTAATGCTAAATAATCAGAGTGAAATGATAACCACAGAAAACATGTCATAAGGAGCAAGGGGAGAATGGATGCCTCTAGATGTATGGCCGAGTCCCTTTGCCGTTCACCTGAAGCTATCACAACATTGTTAGTTGGTTAAACTTCAATATAAAATAAAGTCTTTAAAAATATGATCACATTACAGGAGTATAGAAAAAGTATTAAAATCTGTAGGAACATACTTAAGAAAAAATAGACAGGAACTATAAGGAAAAAAATAGGAACTTAAGGGCATCAAGGAATACTTCCCTCAGGGACACTATTTATACTCCTGACTGATAAATTCGGTATCATAAAAATCTAAATTGACCTCAAATTCGCATATGAACTTAATGTAATTTAAAAAAAGAATCAGTGGTAGTTTTTTGAAGGAAGTTAGAAAACTGGTTTTAAAATTCATCTGAAAGATCAAAGCCATGAGAATAGCTGAAGAACTTTTGAAAGAAAAAGTATAGACAACATGAACTTCCAGGTAATTAAAGTGTAAAACTGTATACTATAATATAGTAATATCACAGTATATAATATTAATATATAATATATATGGTGTACGTAATATATAAAACTGTAATAATTGAGACAAGGGACTGTGTTACAGGATAAGAAAATGGACATGTATAACAGAAGAGAAAGTCTAAAAACAGAACTGTTTATGTATAAAATTTCAATATGTGCTAGAGACTTCATATCAAATCAGTTTTGAAAGGAAGTCTTGAGTAATAATGTTCAAACCTGGAGCTATTTATTTTGGATAAAAATAGACTCAAATTCCATATTATGTATTATTTATATATTTTATAAATTTAAATTTGTTATAGAATTAAAGGTAGAAATGAATTATAAGAAATTACAGGAAGCTCTCTGATCTCAAGGTGGAGCTAGATGTTCTATGCATAAAAACAAGGAAAGAAACTATAAAAGAAAAGATTGATCAGCTCTTCTCCATTAAATTTAAAATATGTGTTTTCAAATTTACTATAAACAGGGAATTCCCTGGCAGTCCAGTGGTTAGGACTCCAGGTTTTCACTGCTAAAGGCTGGGGTTCAATCTCTAGTCAGGGAACTCAGATCCTACAAGCACACGGCCCGCCCCCTCACCCAAAATTACCATATACAAAAATAAAGGAAACAATAAATATAGATAATATATGTCACATATACAAAAGGCAAAGAATATAATTCCTTATGTAATAGTCTTCCCAAAGATCAATAAGGGATGGTTTTTATACTCAAAATCAATAAGCAGTTCTCAAAAATCAATAAAAAGAAATGAGAAGTACCAAAAAAGTGAGTTAAACTCATAATAATAGAATTCATTTTAAAAAGAAAATAAATGGCCAGTTATTATGTGAAAAATATTAGCCTTACAAGTAACAAAACAAACGCAAGTTATAGTAACAATGAGATATCATTTCTCAAATTGACAATTAAAAAAAATCAAAACCACTGCTTGATATTGCAATAAAATTAGTACTCATATTGCCATATACTCAATTCTGGCAGAAGCAGCAATCAATACAAGTCTTCTGAAAGGAATCTGGGTATGTGCTAAGTCACTTCAGTTGTGTCTGACTAGGTGACCATGTAGCCCACTAGGCTCCTCTGTCCACGGGGATTCTTCAGACAAGAATACTCGAGTGGGTTGCTATATCCTCCTCAGGAATTTGGGTACTATATATCAAAAGCCTAAAAATAATTCTAATCCTTTAATTTATCAATTCTGTTTTTAAATAGAATTGACTAAGGAAATGATTTAAGCATACACATAGATTTAGAGATATTCATTCTATAATATCACATATAACCTATTCATTGTAATATTAAATTGGAGAAAAGCTTAAAATGGTCTCAACATCCAACACTATGAAAACAATTAAATGATGGGATTCTATGATGCCATCAAATATTATCAAAATTAAATATTTTGAAAAATATTTAATTATATAATATATTTATGTTTAAATTTATGAAAACTATATAATGAATACATAAAACAACAGAAAAACATTAAACACACAAAATATACAATAAAAAAAAGAATAATTGACACCAATACATGAAGTTTTTCTGAGGGATAAGATTTCTACTGACTTGTTGTACAATTTTCTGTTATTTCAGATTTTCTACAATTAGAGTGCACTATTCTATAATCAGAAAAAAGAAGAAAAGGATAAAAAATATTTAAAGATTCTTTCTCATCAGCTAATTGGATGTTAGCACTTAAAAGGGCATTCGCAAGAACCAGATCCAATTCCCTCATTTTTCAGATAAAGAAAACAAACACCCAGAAAACTGATAATTAGAGAGGCAAGCATGTCTGAAGCCCAGACTATTTCAGAGGGTCCCTTTGCAATCACGTTTCTCTTGGGGACTTGCAAGGCCAATGGAAAATTTCCCATTCATCTCTATCCATTCCTGAGAGATACATTAAGACCAGAAAGTGGAGGGTATAACCACAACCCATGGACTGTGGGAAGTCAAAACCAGGGGTGGACAGTGGAGGGAGGAGGAAATGAACAATGCAAGGCCCAATCCCTGACAGAGGATGAGCAACTATTGACCAGGAGAGGGTGAACCGGCCCATGAATTAGCCGCAGATCCTGGGGGACCATAGCCAGAGATATCAAATGCCTCCAACCTCAGGCCCAGGCAGCCCGGACAGTCTCAGTAGGAAGATCTGGATTGCCAAGACCACATTCCTGCCCTAGCTGTGCATTTCCTCCTTGCATATCTGAGGATGGACAGCCAACCAATCTATAGTTTCAAAAGAAAAAGGTGAAACTAAGACTAAACCAGGAAAGGAAGTGACAGAACATTGCTGAGAAGAATTCTCAGCTATGAGGAAAATCTTCCGGAAAGGCTAAAAGGAGTCCTGGTTCACAGTGCTTGGTTGAGAGCTACCACCTCAGCTCATGGGTGTCAGATGTGCTTGGGTGGTAGATGAGCTTAGAACTGGAGGACTGTGTTCATGTTCCCACTCCACCGCTTCCTAGTGATGATGGGCAAGTTACTTATCCTTGCCAAGCCTCCACTTTCTCATACATAAAATGAGAATAAAAATAATCCCTATCTTGTGGGGTTATGAAGAAGATAAAAATGAGATACCACATAAAGCATGAGAAACACTGATCTATCATTATCTTTTCTTTCTCTTTTCATCTTCCTGGAGGCCAGATCCACGATTCCCATCTAGTCAAAGCTATGGTTTTTCCAGTATATGTGAGAGTTGGACCATAAAGAAAACTGAGCACTGAAGAATTGATGCTTTTGAACTGTGGTGTTGGAGAAGACTCTTGAGAGTCCCTTGGACTGCAAGGAGATTCAACCAGTCAATCCTAAAGGAAATCAGTCCTGGATATTCATTGGAAGAACTGATGCTGAGGCTGAAACTCCAATACTTTGGCCACCTGATGCAAAGAACTGATTCATTGGAAAAGACCCTGATGCTGGGAAAGATTGAAGGTGGGAGGAGAAGGGGATGACAAAGGATGAGATGGTTGAATGGCATCATTGACTCAATGGACATGAGTTTGAGTCAATTCTGGGAGTTGGTGATGGACAGGGAGGCCTGGCGTGCTGCAGTCCAAAGAGTCGGGCATGACTGAGTGACTGAACTGAACTAGATGAGGGGAGTAAAGGAATAAGTAAACAGCTACTTACTGAGTCTCTGCCCTGCGTGCTACACTGATTGCCCTCTTAATCTTCCCCAGGACCCCTGAGAAAGGCATTAAGATTTCTCATTTGCAGAGAAGTTATAACTCAGAGAAGCTAGGATGCTTGTGTAAGATCTAACTTGAGGCAGAGAATTCTATTTTCTTCCAAAATTACTGCACAATCCAGCAGTCAGCCTTCCCCCAGCCCATACTGCCTTACCACGCCCTAATCCCCACAAACTCCATGCCACAGCCCCTGCACACCTGCTGCCATGGGAACAGGGCTCCTCACCCCTCATGCACCCGGACCTGGAAGACGGCCCTGGTTTTACTGGCCGAGCTGACCCAGGCCAGGACAGAGCCAGACATGCCATCCCTGAGCTCAGAATGGCTTGCGAGTCACAGGCACCCTGTTGACAGAGAGACACCACACCCAGAGTCCACAGCCTAGGAAAATACGGGGGTTCAGAGGAAAGCACTGATCAAAAAACTGCGTGTGTGCTTCTAGCCCACAGGAGCTGAAGGAAGCCTGTCAGGGTAGAGAGAATCCAGAGGAAGGAGAGGCTAGGAAGGATGTTTGTAAGTCAGGATGGCGATCTGTGTGTGTGTGTGTGTGTGTGTGTGTGTGTGTGTGTGTGTGTGTGAAGTCCTTGGTGGGGTGGAGAGTTGGGAGAGACCTCCTTGTCAGTGAACTAACTTCCCACATGCCATACAACATGGCCAAAAAATTAAAATAAAAAAAAAAGACTCCCCAGCACGGCTTAGCCCTTTCACTGTAAGTAGGATACTGAGGTTCAGACATGCCAGAGAAAGGCTGCATTGCATGGTGGAAGATCTGGGCTTGTCATTCTCTGAGATCTTTGTTCCAATTCTAGTTTCTTTACTTACTTTGCTGTGTGAACTAGGTCCTAGATTGGAGAAGAAAATGGCAACGCACTCCAGTATTCTTGCCTGGGAAATCCCATGGACAGAGGAGCCAAAGAGTCGGACACAATTAAGCACTAGGTCCTAGACGTGTACCCACACTACTACAACTCACATTCATGGAGTGCTTACTAAAGAGTGAAGCCCTGCCCTAAGCTCTGAATATTTGCTACCCCGCTGAATCCTTAGAATAACCCCAGGGATAGGATCCATTACGCACTCCCTTTTGCGGCTGAGACTAAGGCCCTGTGCAGACCCCCACCTCCTCTTGGGGCTCAGAGTGCTCAGCATATATCCTGAGGCACCTTGGGTGAACTCTTCTCGTTTATAGAGCAGGAAGAGTCTGACAATCAAAAGGCCAAGGTCAGAAAAAAATTTTTTTTCTATTAAAACCACTTCTCTGGATAAAGCTGTATGAAGGAGGTTCCTAGAGGGACATTCACAAAGGTTCTGAAGCCCAGTCTGCTAAATCTGGTCACCAAGACTCCCTCCTGTTCATAAGAGTAGTGCTCTCCTCCCCCAGGCTGGGCTCTGATTTCCGGAACCTTGGGCTCAGCTCTCTCAGAGCCTCAGAAGTGTTGAAACTCTGTAGAATTCAGGGGAAGTCTGGGCTGGGTCAGAGCCTGTGTATTTATCCCTCTGGGAGTTTCCAGCTTTGTGTGGGCTCAATGTCAACAATTTTTATCCGAGAAACTCTAGAGCTGGTTAAGGGCCAAAGTTCTCTTTACCCAGCCCAGGTTATTGGCAAGAAAACTCAAAGCTTACATTTTTATGAAAGAAAGAGATTTGATTGTCATGAGAGGAGGAGGCCAACATTTGTCTGATGCCAGGTGTGTTCAGGAGTTTTACATTCGTCCTCTCACTTGGCTCTCATCCTGGAGGCTGAGGGTGGGGGGCACGATACCCATTTTAGACAAGGGAGAACTGAGCTGGCCGGGTCACCCAGGGAATAGTAAAACTGGGAGATGTTTCTCTTTCCAAAGCTAATGATCTTTTCACTGCCTATGATTTCTTTCTACTTTGTCAGCTAACAGACAATAACATGTAGTGGTCTAAGAGTGTAAACAAACTGGGTTTATGATGATAGTTAGCTATGTGACTTTAAGTTACTTCACCTCTCTGAACCTCAGTTTCCTCAGATGTAAAATGAAGCTGATAATACTCGTGCTTTCTTCATAGGACTCTTACAAGTTTAAAATAGATTAATATAGGCGGAATGTTTAGACTGTGGTCTGTAACATAGTGTCAACCATTTTAATCTTTTAACTTGACTGAAGGAACACACTGCTGTTTCCCCAGCTAGGTAGTGTACCCTGGGGGAAGGAAGAATTCTCGTACAGTAAGTGAGTCTCTGTGCTGGGAGGGTGCTTTGGATTCATTAACCCATTGTGCCTCCCCAGGAATCGTGTGAGTGAGGGATTTTACAGATGAGGAAATTGAGGACTCGAGGAGTTAAGCCACGTGACAACTGCTGCACAGCTACCGAGTATTAGAGCTGGAACTCACACCCTGCTCCCAGCACTTCCACTTTCTCCTTTATCACTCTATCCATGCCTCTGGATGGAAGTGGCAGAGTCCAGCAAGAGAGCATGTGTGTGTCCATGTGACTAGGGGCCTGCCGGGAAAAGAGGGGTGGTCATTTGCCTGGTGTGGCCCCAATTCACAAAAGCATTATTTCCTGACAGAGCCTCTGCATGTTTATGGGAAACTGGCCATTCAGGAGACTCCTGTAATGATTTGAAATTTGAAGACCCTGCATTGTGTTTGCTTATTGTCCGCCTACTATGTGTCAGACACTGAGTCTATGAAATTCAATGGAGAAGTGATAGAATTGATTAAAAAATGCAATGAATGCATAGTCATAAACCATGGTAAATTGCATGAAATAAAGTTCTAGAGTGTTAAAAGCAGTAGATGGCGTGGGCGTCTGACCTGATCTAGCTGGGGCTCAAGAGACAGCATACGGAGATCTAAAGGAAGAGAAGTTCCCCAGGTGAAGGAGAGGATAAATGTTTCAGAGAGTAAGAGCAGCATATGCAAAGGCCCTGTGTGGCAAAGGAGCAGGGACTCTTTGAGGAAATGAAAGATCCCTATGTGCCCAGAGGACAGAAATAGAGGGAAAAATAGACTCAGGATGAGGTTGTAAAGCTAGGAAGGGGCCAGAGTTACAAAATCTCAGTGAGCACATAGAATTAGTTTGCTCTAAGAGAATGGGAAGGAATTTAGTTAAAAAGGATTAAGATTTTGGTTGGAACTTCCCTGGTGGTCCAATAGCTAAAACTCTATTCCATGTTCCCAGTGCAGGGGACCCAAGTTCAATAGGGAACTAGAAAGAATTTTCATGCCACAACTAAAGATCCCATGTGCTGCAAATAAGACCCAGCACAGCCAAATAATAAATAATTTTTTTAAAAAGAATTAAAATTTTTGATAGATTGTAAAGATTCCTCTGTTGAGGATATGGTTTATGTAAGAGCACCCATCAAATTGTGAAGAGATGACAAAGTCTTCTGCTTGCCTGCCAGCTTTGAGAGGTAGTGAGCGGCCATGGGAATAATGTGCTGGAGACACTGTGGGTGTATCTGAATCCAGGGGGAATAAGTATTGCCGGCCACTAATGATGGAGGCCTGGGGTAGTCCAGAGCTGGCTGCTCTAACTTAGGAGGCTGTATAAAGCACAGTACCCACTCCAGTGTTCTTACCTGGAGAATCCCAGGGACGGGGGAGCCTGGTGGGCCACCGTCTATGGGGTTGCACAGAGTCGGACACGAATGAAGCGACTTAGCAGCAGCAGCAGCAGTAGCATAAAGCACAGTGGCTCAGACTGACCCAGATTTGAATCACACCTCTGCCACTTGCTGTCTGTCAGAATGTAGGCAGCTTACTTAATAACTCAGAAGCTCTGCTTCCCAAGCTATAAAATAAACAAAGCAGCACTCACCTGCAAGAGATTTTGTGAGGATTATAGGAATTAAAATGTTAAACAATCCAGCTCAAGATGGACTCCATAATACTAAGCTTCCTTAGTATATAAAGGAAATTGCTGAGTATAATCATGGAATAATAAAAGTTGAAATTACCTTAGAGTGAGAAAAAAGGAAAAAAAAAAATAGAAAGGCCAATTTATTTCATCCTTTCACAACAGATTTTTGACCTGTTTTCTGCGTACTGTGAAAACTCTTAGCACAGGGAACTGACAACCAACACGTAGGCTGTGTTGAATCAGACTTCTAGGATACAAAAGAAAGTTTTGGAGAATATAAGTTGGCTTCAAGTATGAATGCTGTGCAACAGATCTTCATAGAAAAAACAAAGCGGGCAGTTTGGTTCATCGGTGTTCATTTACCGGGTTTGATAAATGGGATGTAAACCAAGGCACCAAAATCTTAGACACTGAAGCAAATGTGTCTGTGCACCCAGAAGGCCAGCAAACAGGAAGTAGACAGGAGACTCTTGGATAACTTAAACACACTGAGAAAGTAAGAGGTTGGGGATGCCGAAGAATTAAGAGGGGATTAGTGAAGAGGATTTCTTCAGAGAAAGCTGTTAGTAAGCTGTCAATGCCTGCCACCCCCAGGGTTTCCAAATATATATAACTGGAAATAAGCAAGGACTAGAAAAAAGAGCATAAAGTTTAACTTCCTGCCTTTCAAATACATAAGTGTCATATCCCACAGAGTTGAGAAAGGTTGCATTTCTGAGAAGGGAGCCCTGTTTCTATGATCTTTGACAAGTATGGAGCAAGGTTCCATAAGACTAGAGATAAGCAGTTTCTAATTTTCCAAAAGTTGAATTTTGAAATGATAAGACTATGCCTCTGATTTGGGCAAAACCCTAGAGTATATTTCTAAACATTTAGGCATGACAATGATCATCACTAGAAGCCAGCACTTGCCTGAGAGGATTACTGGAGGAGCCTGGCCAGGAGCATGCTAAAAAATGTATTCTGATTTTAGAGGGAGATTTGACACTTAGGTTCATTATCGAGACGTCAGTGTAATGATAAGCCAGGGTCATAGCTGATAACCACTTTACTCACATACCTTCATGGCTTATTGGTCTAGAGGAGTAACCTTGGACTCACAACATAGGGCTGTGGTTCTCTGTCCTGGCTGATAGTTAGAACAAACTGGGGAAGTTTTAAAACACATCAATACCTGGCTGTACGCTCAGAGACTCAGTTTGCTCGCCTATCATTCCCATGAGTTATTTGCATGTATCAACAACTCTCTAGCATTCTAATGTACAAAGGTTTAGCTCTGCTTCCTTAGTGTTGTCTTCTTGGTCATAGGATTCACAATACATTTTAAAAAAACACATTGAATGAAGACAGAGAAGCCAACTGTATTATAGTTCTAAGTTTTTATTTGCTTATTTTAAAGTTAATTCCATAACTTCCTATGTTTAAAGTGGTGGAATTAAGTTTAAAATAAGCAAATAAATACTCTCAACAAGCTAGAAAGTTAAGCAGAGAAGAGACCCTAACAAAATGAAATGTTATAGAAATAGCATGCAAATAAAATGAGTCAACACATGTAAAGAGCTTAGAGCAGAATCAGGCACATAATAAGTGCATCGCTCAATATCGCTGCAACATCCAACCCTCTTATTTTATGAGGTCAGTGCTATCTCCCTGTTAGAAAAACTGAGGCCCAAAGAACACACCATCCTGCACCAAGGTCATGAGGTAAGTGGCAAAGTGAGTAGGAGTGAAACTCAGTCCTGACTGACTCCAGTGCCCAAGCTTTTGTTTACTATCCTAGGTATTAGAGTTCAATTTGATTTTAGGGCTGAAAGAGGTGTTTTCACTTTATATCACTTTATATATTTTAGACACAGAGGTTAATTTTGCCCAAGGGCACATAGACAGTAGGAAAGTGAGGACTTGGAAATAAGTTTAATTTAAACACACACACAAATGATGGGAGAAAAAAAATGAAGGGAGAGAGGGAAAAAGGAAAGGAAGGCAGGCAAGAAGGCAATTCCTGTGTTGAGGGACCTTGCCAGAGCAAAAGAAATCTGGGAAGGTTCTGGCTTATCCCACAGAAATGGAATGCATTAGTAAAGAGTTCTGGCTCTGATTAAGGAAAGCCCAAGGAAGCTTCTGGGAAGTGAAAGTTGCTCAGTTGTGCCTGACTCTTTACTATACAGTGCATGGAATTCTCCAGGCCAGAATACCGGAGTGGGTAGCCTTTCCCTTCTCCAGGGGATCTTTCAAACCCAGGGATCGAACCTAGGTCTCCCACATTGCAGACAGATTCTTTACCAGCTGAGCCACAAGCGAAGCCCAAGAATACTGGAGTGGGTAGCCTATCCCTTCTCCAGTGGATCTTCCAGACCCAGGACTCGAACTGGGGTCGTCTGCATTGCAAGCGGATTCTTTACCAACTGGGCTATCAGGGAAGCCCGAAGCTTCTGGGAAACGCTCACAAAGAGGTCCTTCGATGTGCTTACAGACAATACTGGATTTTTTCTGAACTGAAAAGTTCAATTAAACAGGTGAGTGCTCATTTCAAGGAGAGTGTTAAGGGGTAGGAGTTGAAGTTTATGTTCATTGGCAGAGCAAAATTCCAGCCCAGAGTTATGGAGATGGATATTGCAAATGTTTTATCACAAAACACCAAACCTTTGACAAGGAGCTAGTTCAGAAGAACTACGTAACATGAGCTGTGGCTAGTGCCTGCCTCCACTTGTTAAGGAAGAATCTTTAGGCCCCAGAGAGTATACCCTAAGGGTTAGGAGTCCCTGGAGGGGATCCCACATCTACTCATGAATGAGGGCTTTTTTGGGAGGAGGATTACCATGTTGCTTCTACGCCATTTTTCTTCTCTTTCAGTCTTTTTCCATGAGACTTCCATTCTATGTGATGGAGTTGCTTTATTCACTAGTGAGTATGTAGATTAAATGAGATGACACATAGTAGGCACTGGACAAATTAAAGTTAGTTATAATAACAGCATCAATAATGGAGAAAACAATTCTTCTGAATCTTTCTACTGATTTAAACTACAAGGCCACAGAAATTAGGAGAGACCTGTAGAAGCTAGTTTGGAATACTGGAAGGAAAGATAATTCTTCCTATTGATGATGGTGATTCAGTCCACAAATGTAGGAAGACAACCCAGTCAGGATACAATAATGATTCCAGGCATGAGTCACTATAGGAACAGGGTCTCTTAAACAGACTCCTGGTGGACACTTGATCTAGAGGTCAGATTCCTCCAGCCTGCCCTTCTCAGCTCCAACCACCTTGGAGAATGAGGTTAAAGATAGCAATGCTTTAGAGGGTGTGTGCTGAGGGTCAGTGCCTGAGCTAAGTGCTGTAGGCATACATGTGACCTCACTTAGGTCTCACAGCAGCCTATGAAGCCAGAACTCTTATTATCACCCCTATTAGATAGAGGGGAAATAAACAGTCTATGGAATTAAAGAAACTGCCCAAGGAAGAATCAGTTTTCTGATCCCAAGATATGCCTTTAACTCCTTTTGACACCTTAGAAATCTCTGGCAGATACCAAGTACCCAGACCTGTAGGAGATTCTCTTCCTCCTCCCCTCACTGGCTCAGACCCAAGACCATCCCTACATCTTGGCCCCCTCCAGTTCCAGCCAGGGTGATTTCCCTCTTGTGTGAGTCTTTGTGAAGGACAAATTTAGCTTCCTGCCCCCACATCTTTGCTTCTGAACCAGATGGAAGACTCATATGACTCTGAGCCTCGGGTCCCCAGGGAGAGCGTGTGCAAACACCAGCTGCCACTGCAGCTCCTTCTGCACACGCAGTGTTGGAGGGGCCCAGATCCGTGCCCTGAGGAGCTGAGCACCCTGGTCCCTTTTGGGTGCAGAAGTGACATCTGGAGGTCATCCTGCCTTGGTCAAGGTGACTACTTCTTGGCATGAAAAGGCAGAGTCCCTCTCAGCATTCCTAGCACATGCATGCTTGCCATGTTGCTTCAGTCATGTCTAACTCTTTGCAACCCCATGGACTGTAGCCCACCAGGCTTCTCTGTCCATGGGATTCTACAGGCATGAATACTGGAATAGGTTGCTGTGCCCTACTCCAGAGGATCTTGCCTACCCAGGGATCAAACCCAACCGGGTATCTTACAGCTCCTGCATTGGCAGGCAGGTTCTTTACCCTAATGCCACCTGGGAAGCCCTATTCCTAGCACAGATAGGCCTAACATTGTGGGGGAAACTGTCAGCAAGAGGTGGTGCAGCCGGATGGTACTTATTCTCCCATCTCAGCTGATTTTCCTAATTTCCTTTCTCCGGGATGGAGGCAGCATCCACAAAAGTCAACTCCTCCTACTGGCAAGAAGCTCAGCAGAACCTGCACATGCACTTTGAGGAAGAAACTTTGATCAGTTCCCCAGGTTTGAGGTGAGATTTCCCCTCCAGTTTTCCATGTAGGTCTTTGAAAAGCTTTGTCTAATTAAGTTGCCCTATGCGTGTCTCAAACTCCCCAATCCTGCATCATGTATGTAAGAGGAGGTCTGCCACTCCTCTGAATCCTCATGGCCTTCAAGAAAATATGTGCCTTGATCCCATGTTACTTTAAAATTTCCGTGGAGAATTCCTAGAGTCTGTATTAAGGATTTCAGAGGAAGATAACTTTGATCTTTTAAAGTTGGGAACTAATCCAACAGTTCTGTAATCACTAAAGTGGGCTCAAAGGCGTACAGAGGACAGATGGAGCCCTGGAGTCCATAAATGCCATCTTACACTGAGGGTCCAAGACAGTTGGCCTGTCTGAGTCAAGATCAATTTTATACTGAAAGATCAAGAGCATCCTATTCTCTCCTCGAGTCTGGGGACTTTGCCCACATGACAGCAAGCTTTGGATAGTGTCTCAGGTTTTCCTGGTAGAGGAATCATACAGCCTCTGCAGATCATTTCTCTAATTCCTTGAAGTTCTGTTTTTCTTGAGCTCAGGCTAATAGCTGACCCACTTCTGTCAGGAAATTGCTTGATCGTGGGCGTCTGCAAACAGTGAGACGAGGCTACGTGACCACTGCTCTGAGCTCCATCCTCCTTCTCGTTTCTGCTGCCACCAGATGGTCCTGAGATAACGCCACGTCTTTCCTGCAAGAAACAACATTCATGAACCATTCTGCCAATCCCCACTGATCGTTTTGGGAATGCAATTCCTCAGCCTCTCCCCTCTTGTCATCATTTCCCCTGTCTTATCTTCAGAGGGCTGGGGGACCTGAGCTGGTCTCTTTCCAAGGAGAATCAATCATCTCATGTCAGGCGCTCAGGGGTCTCACGTAGCTGATATAAATGTGCAGTCTGGGAGTTCCGGCTTGCCCATGGAGGCTTACAATGTGCGTGTGACTATGCTATCGTTCTCAAAATTATTTATGATACCAATCTTACTCCTTCTATCTTAAGATTCATGTTCTTTAGTCAAACAAATCAAACAAGTGGAGTTCTTGCCTCTCACAATTCCCCTGGGAGACTAAAAACAAGATGATGTTAGCTCATAAACCTGGCTTCCAGCCAAGCTTTGATCTCTGATCCCAGCCCTTCCCTTGGTCCTCAGCATGACTCTAGCCACAGTTAGACAACATCTCTTTCTAGCTCTGCTGATGACAGAAGAGGCAAGGAGTGGAGCTTATTGAATCAATAGTTACTGTTCCTGGATATTAATTAGTAGGAGAGAGAATAAGACCTCAGAGGTGAGATCACTGTTAGCTGGAAGAAAAAGCTGGCAGAAATAGATGGCACAATTATCCTGTATCATTCATCTTTTTAAGTGTAAAACCAATGGCTGACATTCAAAGGCCCGAGGGTTTCAAACCCAGAGACTATGGAAGATACTTTGAATGCATGGCTTGACATAGGCGAATTTGGGCACTTGTAGCTTTCATATTTGAGGTTTCAGTTATTTTCATGCTACCCTCCAAAGGCCGTATTATACCACCATTTAAAATTTTTGCCAAGGCACAAATTCGGATTACACTATGAAAAGCAAGTCATCTAGCAAATGAGTGAGTTTAGCTGATGGCCTGGCATCAGATTCTCTACGGTGCTTTATCTCCACTTACCACATGATTTCACTACATTCTCACAAAAAGTCCTGCTGGGCAGATATTATTACCCTTCTTTCATAGATGAATGTATAGGAGATTGTGGGCTGTGGTAATACTTGTGAAGATGAGGATTTGAGAAAATTTCAGAAAGTATCTCATTTGCATGTCAAGAATCTGCTGGGCTAACTTTCTTCTTCTCTACCTGAAACAATCCAGCCAAAAGAAAAGACATAAGTGCAATCATTTGGAGAATGTCTTATAACTGAAGCATCAACTGAGGCTTCTGTAGACTATAAAATCTCATTTGATCTGCTACAACCTTACATTCTGCCATCCACAAGAGCTTCCTCCCAGAGTTATCTGCCAGCCCTCTGTGCCTTAGGCTCATATGATCAGCTCCCCTGAAGACAAGTACTACCTTTATTACTTTGGAAGTATGTCCTGGCCAATGGCAACCCACTCCAGTGTTCTTGCCCGGAGAATTCCAGGGACTGGGGAGCCCGGTGGGCTGCCGTCTATGGGATCGCACAGAGTCGGACACGACTGAAGCGACTCAGCAGCAGCAGCAGCAACCCTGTCAAAGGTTTCTGTAAAAATCCAAATGTTTTAGGGTTTTGTAGACTTCGCAGAATTTTTTTGGGGGGGAGGGGGGCAGGGGATGGTAAAGAAGACATACATGAAGAAGCACACAGTGGGCCACCATTTCACTCACCCTCCCTCCTTTCCCCTTTTTTTGTAAGCTCATTCTCCAAGTCCTCTGAGAGCTACAAGTCATTCCCTCTCTTACACAATCCTTGGTCTTTCTCTCTAAAACAGCACCAGCCAACTCTTAGACCTCAAGAGGCTTAGACTGCCCTCATGAGAGACTATCAAAGTGTTTTCCTGTGAAAATGTTCTTGTATCTGCTGCTGAAAAAATAAAACTTTCCCCCTTTGGTGATTTGACCATGAGAATGGTCCTAAAATGGAACAGGTTGCCCCAGGAAATAGGGAGATTGATTTCTCCAAGCCAAACACATGAGAACTATTTAGGGAGACATGAAGAAAGATTTAGATGGATGATTACACCAAGTTATCTTTAAGATCCTTCCAACCCAGAAATCCTTTACTAGAAAAGCTCTGAGCACTTCCAAACTCTGACAGCAGGAATTCGAGTCCATGCTCATCTCTCACTGGCTGCAGGAAGGTGGGTACAGCATTTAATCCCCTCCACTACTCATTCCCCACAACTGTAAAATGTTGGTGATAATTAATAAATGACAAGAGGTTTCTCAGTTATTTAGCACAATGCTGCTACATAGCCATAGCATCATAAAAGAGGGCTGCTGGTATTATTTGTATTTCACTGTCACTAATTTTTTTGTTTGGTTTGTTTATCCAAGTCAAGGAGGCAGTAGAATTTAATGAAAACTCAATTAAGAGTAAAAAGAAAGAAACTCTAGTACCACATTTGCTACTTATAACCTGAGTGGTGTTAAACAGACCATGTGACTGATCTGGGCCTCAGTTTCTTCTTTGAAACTGTAGGGGGGTGATCAGGATTCTCCTTGACTACTTTGCACAATTGTCATGAGAGTGACAGGAGGAAATTCAGGTAACTGTGTCCCAAAAACTTTAATTACCTTAAAAATTGGTCCAAATGACAGAGTTTGCCCCATCTGCCTTAGATATCTGCCCCAGAGTTTCTGAGTTCTTTTATCCCTGGTGCTTGTCTCAGACCCACCAAGGCATGCCAGCTAATTCATGGTCTTTGAGAAATAACCCCAAATCTTCCCTCAGTCCCTCCTCCCTCACTCCCTTGAAAAGCTTACTGTTCAGTGGTCCCCACTCTCTGCTGGTTCAAGAACTTATTAAAGATTTTGCAAGCTACCATTCTCTGAGAACAAATTTGCATTTTCAATAGGAGTCTTCTAGAGGCATGATCAGAGAAGGCAATGGCAACCCACTCCAGTACTCTTGCCTGGAGAATCCCATGGATGAAAGAGCCTGATAGGCTGCAGTCCATGGGGTCGCAAAGAGTCGGACATGACTGAGCGACTTCACTTTCACTTTTCATTTTCATGCATTGGAGAAGGAAATGGTAACCCACTCCAGTGTTCTTGCCTGGAGAATCCCAGGGATGGGGGAGCCTGGGGGGCTGCCCGCTATGGGGTCGCACAGAGTCAGACATGACTGAAGCGACTTAGCAGCAGAGGCATGATCTCATAAGCCAACAGGAAGTTAAAGATGGAATTATTTTAGAGAAGATGGATCTACTGGGTCCGTGCTAAAAACAGACTACTTCATCTAGAGGTAAGTCAATTTCACTCTGTTTTGTATCCTACTGGAACTTCCATCCAAAGGCTCTGTTGATCAGCTGTGAGATCCACAGACTCTCATATCCTTGGAACAGCTTTCATTTTATACCAACCTATCTCTTCTTTATGGACAGAAGCAGAGGCATGGCCAGATGACCGTGAGACTTCCCTTCTGATTCTTGGAATTGAATATCAAAGAGATCACAAGCAAAGTAACTACAACTCTTTCTCATTTCTTCAATAACAAACATTCACTAGAATTCCTACAGTAAACCAGGCACACTGCCAGAATCTGAGCATGCAAAGCTGAATAAATGCAAACATAGCCTTAACCAGGATGCCAACCTTTTGACGTGAAACTAAAGGAAAGGACCACTAATTTCTAATATTTAAAAGAAAAAAAAAAGAACAATAACTTTTTACATGCAGTTTCTCATTTGTTTTTCAAATAACTCCATAATCTAATAAATGATCTTTCCATTCAATGTAGGAGGCATCTGAGGCTTGGAGGACTTGAGGAATTTGCCTAATGTCAAAAAATCATTCAACAGCAGAGCTGGAATTTGAGAGGGCAGGTACATTAAGTGAGTCACTCCTCCTTAGTCTCTGCCATTCATCTTTGGGATTCTGGGCCTGTGTAAATCATATAAATCACACTGGCTCAAACCAGTGTGAACCAAACAAAAGTACATGTTATATGATCAACTCACCCTAGTCCATCTCATATATCAGATGCCCTCTGTTCTTAGCTCCTTGCTCTCTGCACTGTAAGCTAGGCTCACGCAAATGCAAAGTGTGGCTTTGCATGCTCAAAATACTCAGTACAGACCTTGAGGGGTGTGTTACCCGCTTGCATCATTATCTTCCTCTTTATCAAAAGAATCCTGATTTCACAGTACCTTTTAGAACTAAAATGGGGGAGTCATGAATAAAACCAGAAGTCTAGTATTAGAACAGTCTTGAAGCTCCTCTTAACTAGAGACAATAACTTAGTCAGAGGACTTTTAGCTCCTCATTCAGGTCCAGAGAGGACTGTAGCTATCTGCAGTTTCCCTGACAACCAGTTTCTATAAGTAGATCTGCCCCAAGCACAATAGAAGCTTGTAATCAGTTCCTAATAAATGTTCACAAATGGCTGATTGATGACTGGAAATATATCTGTCATCTCCAGTGTGCAGTTTACTCACTCCCAACAGTGAGTTCATAAGCATTTCTTCTACATTAGAGGGAAATTTACCCTAATGTCCATGGACACTAACAGAAGCAAATTTAAATAAGCTTTGCCTGTGCTGTTATTATTCAACTCTTTCTTAAAATAGTCTTTCACTAGAATTTCTTTAGCCCAACCAATATTTCCATATCAAAACAGTATATCTTTGGTTCTTCCTCCCCAACTCCACCTGCTATTGCAGTAGTTCCAGTTTCCTCAGACTCCTCTCTGTTCACTCTGGGAGTCCCCAGGATGTTGCCCATCTCATGTAGTGCTCTTGGCTACCCTTTTCCTGTTTTCCTGTTGAGGCTTGTAGCACAGCTGTCTTCTGCCATGACCAATGCCAAGGACTCCATACTATGATTTTGTTTCTGGAGCATGGTGATCTCTCCCTTCCAGAAGTGAGCTGACATTGGCTTGGACAGTAGTCCTTCACAGGGACATGGGGGGCCCAAACCCCTGGTCCTCCATATAAGCCTGGAACTGTGTCCTAGGACAACTGCACCTTAGACTGTCAAGCTGCAACCCTTGCTATTGCATTGGCTGTGGCAGTATGTGGTTGTGTACACACTAGTCTGGATTTGACCAAAGAGATGATGCTAAGTGTGCAGGCAACATTTGGGTCTCTTTCATTCCTGGTATAAGTAGTTAAGCTAATGCTACTACTCATTCATCGAGTGATTAGAGGAAGGAGAACTGAGCTTATTTACTCCTTCTCCTTGTAAAAGGAATTCAGAGCCTTTTTCCAAATTGGGAGCCTGTTTCCGAAGTGGGAGATAGTCCCTTGGGGACCTGAGGGGCATAATTTCTCTACCAGACATTGAGACAACACATCTGACAAGTGAGTTTATAAGGGCAATGGAACAGATTATTTGAAAGGAAGGTTCTTTCAGATGCCACATGTATTTGTTATTCCCTGCCTTGGTCCATATAGCAGTTGATGCATCTGTTAGGGATATTTTAAAAGAGTAAAAGAAATTTAAACAAGATGCACATATAAATAAAAAAGGCAGGGACTTCCCTGGCCATCCAGTGGTTAAGATTTCGCACTTTCACTGCATGGGGCAAGGGTTTGATCCCTGCTCAGGGATCAAAGTCCCACAAGCCTCAAGATCCAGTCAAAGTGCAGAATAACTTTGGAATTTCCTCATGGTCCAAGAGTTAGGACTCTCTGTGTTTATCCCCAAGGTCCAAGCTCAATCCCTGGTCGAGAACTAAGATTCCATAAGCTATGGTGTGGCCAAAAGTAAAAAAGACAAACATAATTGGGGCATAAAATGGAGTTGAAATGAGGCTGAAGCAAAAATGTCACTCAAGAGGCTTTAAGTTTCCTAGCATTGATACACAAAAACAAAACTTAACGTTATGGGATCCCTAGATTTCTCAGGGATTGTTTTAAATTTCTTAAGAAAAGATGGCTATTCTGATACCTGATATAAATAAATTGCTCTCAAGAGATTTTGTCAATAGAGCTGCATGAGTAATTCTAGAAAATGCAGTTAAGGAAACCAAGAAAACCACTCTATGGGCAAAGGGCGATTGTAAGCACACAAATCACAATGCGTGATAATGGAAGATGAAAGGAGTCCCAGCCAGAGACTGTAGGCTCCACCCTCTTCTCCCTACCCCCTGCAGGCCTCTCCCCCTCATGTTTTTCCCTTCCCATCTGGCACTCCTCTTTCTAACCTCCCTTTCCCCCACATTTTTTTTTTTAATGTCAGTGGCTCTACCCCTCCACTAATATCCTTCTGCTTCAGTGAAATTGCTTCTTCTTCTTGTCCTAAAGTTCAGGAAGGATGTTGCAAGTTATGTGCCTTAAGGCTTTGAGTCAGACCTATGTTTCAACTCAATCTCTATCCCTAAATATTTAGCAAGTTTACTGAGTTCTAGCTAAGGCAATCTCATCTAGTCTTCAGACTTGAAATTTCAGCTGTATACTCATCTCCCACATTTGTACATCTGGTCCTGACCTCACCCTGAAATTCCAACTCTTACATCCATCTGTCCAATGCTTCTCAACATCACCTCTCAGATCCAGGTAGTCTCTCAAAATGTCCATATGCAAGTACCATGAAGTCTAAGTCTTTCCTCTGAAGGTCTCCTATCCAAGTCTTGTGTACCTCATGAAATAGTATCTCCATTTACCCAGTTACCCAAGTGGAGTTGCTCAGTCGTGTCCGATTCTTTGCGACCCCGTGGACTGTAGCCTACCAGGCTCCTCCATCCATGCGATTTTCCAGGCAAGAATATTGGAGTGGGTTGCCATTTCCTTCTCCAGGGGATCTTCCTGACCCAGGGATCGAACCCAGGTCTCCCACATTGTAAGCAGATGCTTCACTGTCTGAGCCACCACGGAAGTTACCACCCAGTTACCCAACTCATTTCTCTTCCCATCCCCATTTGAACACATTTGGAAACCAATCTGCTTCACCTTCAAAACAAACCCCAAAATTCAGCTATTTCTTTTTATCCCCGATACCCCAGTACAAGTTCTCTCTCCTGTTTAACTGCTAAAATACCTACATAACCTCCCTATGTCAAATCTTCCTCCAGCCCCCAGCTAACTTCCATACAGCCGCTACCATAATCTAGTTGAAGCTAAAGCATATCATGGCATTCCTTTCAAAACCTCTCAGTGCTAGCAAGCATGCTGTCACCTCAGTAGTTGTGTCCAACTCTTTGCGACCCTATGGACTATAGCCCACCAGGCTCCTCTGTCCATGGAAATCTCCAGGTGAGAATACTGGAGTGGGTTGCCTTGCCCTTCCCCAGGGTATCTTCCCGACCCAGGGATTGGACCTGAATCTCTTGTGTCTCCTGCATTTTTTTTTTCCATTTATTTTTATTAGTTGGAGGCTAATTACTTTACAATATTGTAGTGGTTTTTGCCATACATTGACATGAATCAGCCATGGATTTACATGTATTACCCATCCCGATCCCCCCTCCCACCTCCCTCTCCACCCAATCCCTCTGGGTCTTCCCAGTGCACCAGGCCCGAGCACTTGTCTCATGCATCCAACCTGGGCTGGTGATCTGTTTCACCCTTGATAGTATACTTGTTTCAATGCTGTTCTCTCTGAACATCCCACCCTCACCTTCTCCCACAGAGTCTAAAAGTCTGTTCTGTACATCTGTGTCTCTTTTTCTGTTTTGCATATAGGGTTATCGTTACCATCTTTCTAAATTCCATATACATGTGTTAGTATACTGTATTGGTCTTTATCTTTCTGGCATACTTCACTCTATATAATGGGCTCCAGTTTCATCCATCTCATTAGAACTGATTCAAATGAATTCTTTTTAATGGCTGAGTAATAGTCCATTGTGTATATATGTACCACAGCTTCCTTATCCATTCATCTGCTGATGGGCATCTAGGTTGCTTCCTTGTCCTGGCTATTATAAACAGTGCTGCGATGAACATTGGGGTGCACGTGTCTCTTTCAGATCTGGTTTCCTCAGTGTGTATGCCCAGGAGTGGGATTGCTGGGTCATATGGCAGTTCTATTTCCAGTTTTTTAAGAAATCTCCACACTGTTCTCCATAGTGGCTGTACTAGTTTGCATTCCCACCAACAGTGTAAGAGGGTTCCCTTTTCTCCACACCCTCTCCAGCATTTATTGCTTGTAGACTTTTGGATAGCAGCCATCCTGACTGGCGTGTAATGGTACCTCATTGTGGTTTTGATTTGCATTTCTCTGATAATGAGTGATGTTGAGCATCTTTTCATGTGTTTGTTAGACATCTGTATGTCTTCTTTGGAGAAATGTCTGTTTAGATCTTTGGCCCATTTTTTTATTGGGTCATTTACTTTTCTGGAATTGAGCTGCAGGAGTTGCTTGTATATTTTTTAGATTAATCCTTTGTCTGTTTCTTCGTTTGCTATTATTTTCTGATCACTAGCACCACCTGGGTAAAACTTAAATTCCATATCAGGGAGTGGTTTCAAGGCTGTCTGTATATGACCTTCCCTATCTCTCTGAGATCATCTCTAACCACTTTCCCCTTTATTTGTTACAAGCTAGCCATACTGGTTTTGTTATTCCCAGAACAGGCCAAGTTCACTCCCACCTCAGGGCCTTTGCACTTGTCATTCATACCGCCTAGAGCATGGTTCACCAGGCTTTCTTAGGAGTCATTCTCTCCTTCAATCTGGTGTATCAAATGCTGTCTTTGTAAAGAGGCCTTCCCTCATCATCACCCCGCCCCATTACTCTATCCACCGCCCCCCCTTGCTTTATTTTTCCTCGTAGCGCGTATTGCTTTCTGTTATTTTATACACTTCTTTATTTGTTGATTGCCTGTCTCCCTCAGGCAGAATGTAAGTTCCATGAGGCAGGGACCTTGTCCTTGTGTTCCAACAGCACCCTCAGCACCCAGTGACAGTGACTGGCACATTAGATGAATTTAATGCATCATTGTTGAGTAACCATGTGAACGTGCCAGACCCACAATGGAAGTTGGTGTCTGTTAAATGAGTGAATAAACCTCACATGTGCTGGGGATATAACAGGAAACAGGCCTCCTGTATGCTCATGGCACTTGGCAGAAAAGGCAGCCAATAAGTACATAATAAAATAGCCCCTGGTGGCTCAGTGGTAAAAGAATCCACATGCCAATGCAGGAGACACAGGTTTGATCCCTGGGTTGGGAAGAGCCCCTGGAATAGGAAATGGCAACCCCATTCCAGTATACCTGTTTGGGAAATTCCATGGACAGAGGAGCCTGGGGGTCTCCTGGAGTCCCAAAAGAGTCAGATTTAGTGACTAAACAATAGCAACAAACAATAAAATACGGAGAGTGCTATGATAGAGGAAGTTCAAGGAGGTAGGAAGACCTGTAATTTAATCTGGTATAGAATTTAACACATTAATGTTATGGTCTTAAGAAACTAACCTCTCCCAGCCCTCGTATCTACCCATATGAAATGGGGATACTAAAAGTATCAGTTGTGCAGCAAGGAAGAAAATAAAAATGTCGGTAAAATGCCTAGCACCTAATATACACTCAGTAAGTTACAGCTATTATTGCTGCTATAAGATATTACTACCTGATATACCTCATAGAACCCCTCAGCATCTTTTTTTTTTTTAATGGAATACTGTTGCTTTTAAATGTTCTGTTAGTTTCTGCCGTACAACACAATGAATCAGCTGTATGTATAATACATCCCTTCCCTCTTGGACCTCCCTCTCACCCACCCCCATCCCACCTATCCTGTGAACCACCTTCCTACATTTGGAAGAGTAGTTTACATTCTGAACTCTGCTCTGCCAAGTTAGAAACCAGAGTCTCTTTTTAGCCTTCCTTGAAGCTCAAAGCCTTTGACTGTGTGGATCACAATAAACTGTGGAAAATTCTGAAAGAGATGGGAATACCAGACCACCTGATCTGCCTCTTGAGAAATCTGTATGCAGGTCAGGAAGCAACAGTTACAAATGGACATAGAACAGACAGGTTCCAAATAGGAAAAGGAGTATGTCAAGGCTGTATATTGTCATCCTGCTTATTCAACTTCTATGCAGAGTACATCATGAGGAATGCTGGGCTGGAAGAAGCACCAGCTGGAATCAAGATTGCCAGGAGAAATATCAATAACCTCAGATTTGCAGATGACACCACCCTTATGGCAAAAAGTGAAGACGAACTAAAAAATCTCTTGATGAAAGTGAATGAGGAGAGTGAAAAGTCTGGCTTAAAGCTCAACATTCAGAAAACTAAGATCATGGCATCCGGTCCCATCACTTCATGGCAAATAGATGGGGAAACAGTGGAAACAGTGGCTGACTTTATTTTTCTGGGCTCCAAAATCACTGCAGATGGTGATTGCAGCCGTGAAATTAAAAGACGCTTACTCCTTGGAAGGAGAGTTATGACCAACCTAGACAGCATATTGAAAAGCAGACATTACTTTGTCAATAAAGGTCCATCTAGTCAAGGCTATGGTTTTTCCAGTGGTCATGTATGGATGAGAGAGTTGGACTATAAAGAAAGCTGAGCACCGAAGAATTGAAGATTTTGAACTGTGGTGTTGAAGAAGACTTTTGAGAGTCCCTTGGACTGCAAGGAGATCCAGCCAGTCCATCCTAAGAGAGATCAGTCCTGGGTGTTCATTGGAAGGACTGATGCTGAAGCTGAAACTCCAATACTTTGGCCACCTGATGCGAAGAGCTGACTCATTTGAAAAGACCCTGATGCTGGGAAAGATTGAGGGCAAGGGGAGAAGGGGATGACAGAAGATGAGATGGTTGGATGGCATCACCAACTCAATGGACATGAGTTTGGGTGAACTCCGGAAATTGGTGATGGACAGGGAGGCCTGGCGTGCTACAGTTCATGGGGTCACAAAGAGTCGGACACGACTGAGCGCCTGAACTGAACTGAAGCTCAAATGTCCATACATAAATCTGTATTTCCCCTAGCAACTTCATGCTCTTTGATTAGGAAGAGAGCAATGTGATGTTGCAGACCTCCCATGGGCTCCATCTTTTAACAAAAAGGTAGCTGGAGTGCCCAGGCTTGGAGTACAGCGTTGGCTGAGTTCTGACGTTCTAGATCTAACATCATCACTGAGGTAGTTGTCCCCAGTCATGAAGGGGTATAAACAGCTAATCTGCAGGGTGTCTGGGTGTTCTTTCTGGCTGAATAGCACCTCATCCTGATTTTTTGCCCCCCACCCCCTGGAGATCTTGTGAGCTCCCTAAGATTCTCGGTAAATTCCTTTGTTACTTAAGCTAGTTAGGGTGGGTTCATGTGGTTGCAGCGAAGGACCCAAGTGATACACAGATCAGCCGAATAATTAAGTGATTGAGGACCCTATGCTGTGCACACCATGTTGGCTTGTACAGGCCAAGGGTATTGGGGAAGGGACCCTCAGGTAACGGGGCATTGTTATCTCAAAGGTAACCTCCTCCATGCAGCCTTTTCTGATGGCAGCTGGAGAAGAGTCTTACTCCATCTTCTGCCTCTCATATGATTGAGGTCACTTATTAGCACTTGTCACAACCACCTGGCCTGAAACATATTATAATCTGTCACATTCTTATCTTCCCTTTCAGTCTGCATTTACTCAGGTTTCACTGAGCACCTATTATGTGCCAAGCATTAAAGACACATCTCACTCCTAAAAATTTTAGAGTTTCTCCAGATACCTAACCTGCAAGCAACAACTAAAAGGCGCTGTGATGTTAGGTCCATAAGGAGTTAGGTTAACCAAATAATGTAACCTCCAAATGCTGAGATCAGACTGACCAAGGTACAAATTTTGGCTCTGACACTAGGTGGTGACTTTTGTTAAACTGCTTAATCTCTTAAGCCTCAATTTCCTCATCTATAAAATAAAGATAATAATGATTAATACATAAGGTGAGCTTCCAAGGTGGCACAGTGGTAAAGAATGTGCCTGCCAATTCAGGAGATGCAAGAGATGCAGATTCGATCCCTGTGTCGGGAAAATCCCTTAGAGTAGGAAGTGACAACCCACGCCAGTATTCCTGCCTGGAAAACCCCCATGGACAGAGGAATCTGGCGGGCTACAGTCCATGGGGTCACAAAGAGTCAGACACGACTGAGTACAGCACATACACACAATACATGAGCTGGTTGTGAAAATTACATAATATATATGATTCCTTATAATGTTCTATAAATGTTATTACATTAACAACAACAAATACATCTGATGATGCCAGGAAATCCTTCACAGAGAGGAAAGGGCTTGTGTTATTACTTAGAGGAAGCTTTCTTAATCAAAGCAGGCAGATACACCTGTTCATTTTGTTTCTTGGTCAACAATTAATCATTTTGAATAAATGGTTTCTTGTAACATCCTGGGATGAGGAGTATCCTGTTTTGGTTCTTGTATTTTGCCAACAGAGAAAAATGTCAGAAGTTAATTAGCTCAGTCAAGTGCATACTAGCTTTGTTGTTTAAACAGAGAATGCATTCTGTGGGAAAAGGATGTACAGTAAGTCTGTATCGAGTACCAGCTCTGCGCACAGCCTGGGGAGGATACAGAAACGCATAACTACTGGGAGATGCCACTGTGCTGAAGGCAGGTGAGGAGACCGAGACACACGATGTAGGGAGAAATGTTACAATGATCATTTCGTCCTGTTGGGCTAGCTAAAGAAATCAAGAGCTCACTGTCAAGAGGGGTGGTCAGAAAAGACATCCTACAGGAGGTGAACTTTAAATCTGGTCTTCAAAAAATGAATAGAATTTAGACAGTGGGTACAGAGTAGTCAACGGGAGAGTTTAAGGAGGAAAACATGATGTGAGCAAAGCTTTGTTAATGATTACACACAGGCCATTCAGGAGACTCAGCAGTCAGATTCTCTTAGCACAGAGCATTCCTAAGTCCCATGGAAGACAAAGATGTGGAGACCCTTGCTTGATTAAGAAGTTTGGGTTTCATCCTACAGACAACCAGTCCCCTTTGTGTGGTTCTGATGAGATGTTAAGAATATATGCAGACTCTAATAATAGGACATGAAAGACAAAATAATGGAATCAGGAATTCAAATCAGAAGTCCTTGCTATCATCCTGACATAAAACTGGTTTTGCTGTGGCATTCAAGGAAACGGATGGATGAGGCAGATAATTTGCCTGAGTAATCACCAGCACTTGGTGATTGTTTAACTACAGGGAGAGATGAACAATCCACACAATACGAGCCGAAGGGGCCCTCACTCTTGCAGTATTTCTGAAAGTGTTTTCTGCAGACCACTTCTAGCGGAATTACTTGGGTGCTTGTTAAAAAATCAGATTCCTGTGCCTTATTTCAACCTACTATATCAGAATAATAGGGACCAAGATCCCCATGAGTATTCATTTTAACCCCAAGTGATTTTTCTTTTATGAAATTCAAACAGTTTAATCATACTTGTACACCAAGGTAGAATATTTTACTAAAACTATCTGCTTGAAAAATAGAAAGAAATTGAATGTATGAACTGATTAGTTCCTCTATCCCTTATACAAATATGTTAAGATGTGTTCATTCTTATTTGTATTTAATATGATGAACCTGTATTATACCAAACCCATTTTTATACTCACATCTTCCCAGTCATCCTTAATGCCTGTTAAAAGATTGAGAGTCATCTGTCTTAGAGATTATTTAACCATCTGATTTTGTTTTGAAGATGTGGAAATAAGTTTAAAGAGGTCAAGTGACTTTCCCAAGGTCACCTGTATTGAGGATGAGATCTTCTAACTCACAGGCCTGACTTGTTCTGCCCTGCTGTTCAAGATTGATATCTGAGGGCTGGGTATTGCATGGAAGGCACTATTTCCTCACTTTCAAAGTGGGGTGGTGGAAAGGCTAAGACATAATGGATGTAGGTGTGGCTGCCTTAGAATTCCAGCAAGCTGATGTCTACCTGTCGTGGCCCAGGGAACCATTCCTTTAGGAAGCTGCTGCTGCTGTCCTGGTCTTCCCACCATGGCCTGACTCTTGGATTCTGAGCACGTGGGTTCATGGGAATATCCATGAGGATGGTCAGATGACTTTCCTCAGGGTAGCCCTGACACATGACCACACAGAGGAGGTTGGTCCACACAGAGGAGGTTGGTCCACACAGACCCTTCTGGCTCTGAGACGGAAAGCAGCATAGGGACTTTTCTTGACATTGTTACCTGAGATAGAGCAAGATTTGGACTCTAGTTAACTATCCTCTTTGAAAAGTCATGTTATTTAGAAGAACATTTACTGAATTTGGAGGGAGAATATGAGCTAAAGTTCTTTTCTAGCTGTGATTTGGGCTAACTTAATTATGATATGAGCTTCCCAGGTGGAACTAGTTGTAAAGAACCCACCTGCCAATGCAGGAGACACAAGAGAGGGAGGTTTGATCCCTGGGTCAGGAAGATCCCCTGGAGGAATAAAAGGCAACCCACTCCAGTACTCTTGCCTGGAGACTCCCATGGACAGAGGAGCCTGGCAAACCACATTCCATAGGGTTGCAAAGAGTTGGACACAACTGAAGCAACTGAGCTCTCACACACACAATTATGATATATTGTTATTGATATTGTTATTGTGAGAATAAGCTATGCTAATCCCCCAGCTTTATAGGTTAAAAAACAACAATGGGAAAGTAGAATCCCTTGTTCAAAGTTATACAACATGTTAACTCTGAATCTCCATTTCCTCAAAATGAGAAAAATAATAGAAGTCTACCTTCTTCACAAAGCTTCTGGGAGTCTTCTCTAAGAACAAATGAGAAAATATTTACGTGAAAATACAGCACAGTATTTTATGTGTGTATCAGGGGCTCTTAAGCTTCTTCTTTCACATGAGTAAGTTCATAGTAGTCATTCTCTCTCTCACACACACACACATGCACAACAATACGATATGATGTACACATATTCACACAAGGTTTATTTAAATGGACTTTGAGGACTTCCCAGGTGGTCCAGCAGTTAAGTCTCCAGGCAGGGATCATGGGTTCAATCCCTGGTCAGGGAACTAGGGATGCTGCAACTAAAGATCCCACATGCCACAATTAAGACACAGCACAGTCAAATAAATATTTATAAATATATTTTAACAAAAAAAGGACTTTGAGAAGAAAATTATTAACTCAAGGTAAAAATGTGTTTATAAGCCCATTTCTGGGCTTACGTTATGGACTCTAGTGTGTGGTTTCCTGGGGTAACACCTCTACCATAACTGGTGAGCAGTGTTCTGAGGTTTCCCACATCCTGCATTCTGATAGGCCTTCACTAGCAACACCTCCTCTGTCCTGTTCTTTCACTGTCCACCTCCCCTTTTCTGGGGACAGGGTGGGGAATCTAGCACAAGTGAGTCGAGTCAGGTTGCCTAAAACAAGGGGAGTCTTAACAGGTATTTGCTCTTGGGGTGCACAGAGAAGGGTCAAAGACTCAGAAGACCAGGGAAGCTTGCCGCTTGGCTATTCTACTTGTAATGGGGTTTTTACATAAATAGCTTGCATTCTTTCAAGGGAAAACAGCAAAAAACATTTTCCCAGCTTCAAAATAGATAAAAGCAGAAAGGGAGAGGAGAGGGATTTTTTTAACTCTAAGAAATAATTTACAACATGAATATCCTAAATATGAGTTACCTAAGAGAAACAAGAACTGTTTAAATTAAAAAGATAAAACATTTCCGCTCACCTTTTGCAATGTCCCCATTATATAATGCAATCAAGCTCTAAGGTCTTACTTCTGTCTCAGCATTTCTCAATCAGATAATCTCAGAGTGCTTGTTAAAGTGCAGATCTGTAGGCTTCAGTCCAAACCAACTGATTTAGAATTACTTGCCAAAATAGGTTAAACAAGTTTCTAATGAGCTTCTCGTGCACCCTGGAGTTTGGAAACCACTGCATGTCCCTTCCAGCACTTAAAATTATTTCCATTTTTTTCCTCAGATAAAATGACCTGTTATTTTGACCTCTTGGATTTTTGTAACCTTTGGGTCACAGTGTCTCCTTACAGGTCACCAAGATCTAGTGTTCACCGTAAGACTCAGCCAAAGATACTAGAGGGAGTAAAATGGAAATATTGCCTCATGTTCTCTGCTATAAATCTTCACCCTCCTCTCTTCCTCCTGCAACTTTCTTCACAAAGACGCAGCAGTAAAACACACCCGCCTTTTAAATTTCCTTTCTCATGTATATCAAAGCTTGAGAAAAGCTGCCCTCTCTGTGGTAGGAGCTGAACAAGCCAACATCTTTAACTAGTAGGCTAGTCCCATGAGGAATTTGTGGTGAATGAGTCATTGGGAAGAAGGAAGACAGAGAGGGGGGAAAATGACAAGAAATGAAGGATCTACATGGTTGTGGTACCGGGAGCCAGAGAGTTAGCTTCCGGCCCCAGCTCTGTCATTAACTTGTGACCTGGGGTGACTCACACCCTCCTCTGAGCCATGGGGTACTCACCTGGAACCAGGAAGAAGTCTCTAAGACAGAACTTTCCCCAAGCTCTGTGCCACATTACAAAGTGCGCTACAGTGGAGTGCCACAAACGGATTCCAAGTATGCTGTGAGTTAGTCTCTCAACACTCAAGAGCCTGGTGGGGCTTGGAGTAACGGGCCCTGGAGCCAGGTGCCTCTAACTAAAATTTGTGGAGTGATCTTAGCAGGGTGGTTCAAGGACCACCCTCATAGTCTCCAGAGACGACAACTAGCACATTGTGCCGTATTTACCATGTGTTGCTTCACCATGAGGCCCTGAATGCAGCCAAGAAAGTGCTCCTCAGCCTGAAAATTTCAACAGCTGAATTCAGAATACATCGCTAACCATCCTAGATAAAGTCTGAAGACCAGCAGGGAGTTTATTGCCAGATCCCTAAAGCTTGGAGCTTAGGCCAAGATGTAGCTAGCTGGGGATAGATAGGTGCAGAAATTGGTGGGGCTTTCAGTTCTCTTCAGAGACAAATGGTAACCCAGGATTTCTGTCTTCACATGTATCAGATTCTCTTGTCCACCTGCAGCTGATGGACAAGAAGTCCATTTAGTGGTTTTCATGCTGGCTGCTGGTGAAAATGTGCTCATAGAGTCCATATGCAATATAGAAACTCAACCTTTATTGTTATTTTGAAACACAAGATAGATAAAAGTTCAAATTTGAAATACTTTGGCTTTATCATAAGACATTATTTGTATGAGAAAAGGATAAGCTATTAAGTTCTTTAATTTCAAAAGTTATAAATCTTCTATTGAATGTAAACAATGATTTAAATGTTTTGCATTATCTGCTTATATGACTGAAGTTTCTTGCTGGTAGAGACTACTAAACATTTGAAGTGATCATCATTAAAATATCTTGATCAGGATTACATGAAACCTATTTAAGGCTTAATATTTTCTGTAAAAAGATATGTCACTGAAAGTAAGTTCAAATTTCTCATTTAGAGTTTTGAAATGATTTCATTTAGAATTTGTATATAAATTTAAATTTTTAATATTTTATATCCTATTTTTCCTGTAAACGTGTAAAGTGTCATGACTTTTTTCATTGAGCCTTACATAATTATTCTCAGATTCCTTCCAGTTTACTTTTTGTCCTATATAATTATTTTCATTCTTTTATGCGACAGGGTGTGAGAGGGGTTGTATACAGTGTCCCAGGGCAGTGGTTTTCAACCAGGGGTGATTTTATCCTCACCCACAAGGGCATTCGATAACATCTTGAAACATTATTGGTTGTCACCACGGGGGAGCTGTTTACTGGCATCTAGTGGGTAGACCAAGGATGCTGCTAACCACCCTGCATTGCACAGAACAGTCCTTCACGAAGAGAATTATTGCACCTTAAATATCAGTAGTGTCAAGGATAGAAATTCTGTTCAGGAGGTCCCTAAAGTTCTATGATTCTGACCTATAATTGTTCTTGTTCAGGGATTATGATTAGTGATCATGGACATGGTTCAGGATGACCAGCTCTAATCTCCTAACTACATGTATAATCACCGACCCAGAAGGCAAATAAAACATGGGGGCAGAGCTTCCTGTCTATTAACTGGAAATCCACCGCGGATATCTGTTTGAGATGGTATGCATTTCAAGCAGCAGATGTGCAACTTCTGTGAATATAAACTAGAAACCCCAGGTACACATCTTCTCTCCTTTTGTTTTAAAATTTCATATTCTGGAAATAGTTTTTTTGTTCCAATGAACTGGCACCTATCTTACTTATCAACAGCTGCACCCTCCTCAATCCAAGTATCCCCAGGTTTGGCTTGGTGGGATGTGTCTCCCAAAAGGCAGAGATTTGCATGAAAGCTTTTCAGCTCATTCCCCCACCCCCAAATCTTCATCCCCACTGTTCCCAGCTACAGTGTCTTTTGGAAATTGAAGTCATCCTGTATGTTGCCATTAACACCTTACCTTCAGGGCTAGACAAACCTTCTGCACATTCCTCTTTAATATACCCTCCCTGTTGAATTTGTAGCACTTCAAGATAATTCAAGTGATGGAAGATTCAAGCAATCTGGGTGGCCAAACTCCTTTATCACTATGACTCCTACCATCCCCTCACTCAATTTTTACAACAGATTCACACACCTGTCACCTGCTACCAAGATTAGGTTTAATGGAGTATTGTGTTCTCAGTCATTCAATCGTGTCTCATTCTTTTCGGCCCCATAGACTGTAGCCTGCCAGGCTCCTCTGTCCATGGAATTTTCCAAGCAAAAATGCTGGAGTGGGTTGCCATTTCCTACTCCAGGGGATCTTCCCAACCCAGGGATTGAACCAGTGTCTCTTGAGTCTTCTGCACTGGCAGGTGGATTCTTTACCACTGCGCCACCTGGGAAGCTCCCTTAATGGAGTATTAGATACTTAACTTTATCCTAGGATTTAACTGAGGATGGGCAATTCTGCTAATCCCTCCTCTTGGAGAGAAGAAATATCAGTAGTCCCAGGGTCTATGTCTATGTGACATATATAAGCAAGTCATTCAAGGCTTCACTTTGCTCCAGTGTAAAGAGCAGTAACAGGTAGGAGGCTGTTGAAATTCATTCCAACTTAGGGAATAATGGAAAAAGCACTGAGAAATTTTGAAAAATATGTCAGTATTAGGAAATGCATGTTTTATGGTATTGACTTGTTGCTAATGGTGTCATTTCCACTGAAATGAGGAAGTTGGTTTTTACAGTTGGAGTCAGGAAGTAGTTTACATCCTCTGTAGGGTTTAGAGTCCCTGGAAGATAATGGTCATTGATGTGACCTGTGACAGCACTTAAGCATTGAAGAAATCAATCTATTAATTCACTTAAGGAATATATGTTAGACCTCTAGTATGCTCTTTGAGGACAAAAAAACTTGTTTCTGTTTTGCAAAGGAGAACATGAAGGCACCAGATGGTTAAAAGGACTGCAAGCAACCCCACAGCTCTGACCAAGGACGAAGGGGAAGGGCAGCAAGCTACAACTGTCCCCAACAGTTAAAATTTGTGCAGTTCTCAGTTCCATGGCTTGAATCCTGCCTGTGTGCTTCTCTGGCTATGAATGCAGCTGTTGAAGTTGAATACTCATTATTAAGTGCCTTCTTATTCATAGTGTTAGGTTATTGATCAGAAATAAGAACTTACTGTCATTTTTTAAATAATCAATTTATTGTTTTGCTTGTTTAAAAATACTTCTGACCTTTTCCTCACACTTCTAGGTCATCCTCACCAGAAGGACAACATCCAATATTCCTCCACAATGTACCCAATATTTCTCCCCCTTTCATTTCCCTCCCATTTTTAGCAGATGAGTTGCAATATCAAACTGCAACTCATGATGGGGGTTTGAACTATGGACACTGACAGTCCAGGTAAGAAAATGTGTCCTGCTGGTGTGCATCCTAGTTTGCAGGCCTCCCTTTCTACCTTCTTTCATAAGGCTCCCTCAGGTGGGGTTCTGTTACTCACGCACTAAATCTGAGCCTGTGTTGTTGTTGTTGCTCAATCATGTCCGACTCTTTGCCACCTCATGGACTACAGCACGCCAGGCTTCCCTGTCCTTCACCATCTCCCAGAGCTTGCTCCAACTCATGTCCATTGAGTTGATGATGCCATCCAGCCATCTCATCCTCTGTCGCCCCCTTCTCCTGCCCTCAATACCCTGGTAGTGTTGGCAAAACAACACAACCAGAAACGTGTTCAGGGAACTGCCTACAGCTTGCATACTAGTTAAGGATCTCTGTCCTCACCAGCACTTTTTATTGTCCATCTTTTTTAGTTTTTTAGTAGTATCACACTCTAGTTTTAATTTACATCTCCCTATTCTTGCCCAGGAAATCCAATGGACAGAGGAGACTGGCGGGCTACAGTCCACTGGGTCACAAACAGCTGGACATGACTCAGTGACTGAGCATGCACGAAATGGTTAATGATGTTAAGCAATTTTTCAAGCTCTAATTTTCAGTGACTATATCTGTATCTATTGGGTTGGCCAAAAGGTTCGTTTGGGTTTTTCTTATGGAAAAATCAGAGCAAAACTTTTTGGCCAACTCAATATATCTACATCTCCCTTGGTGAAGTGACTTGAATATATGTATGACCAAGTCTTTTATCAGATACATGATTTGCAAACATCTTCTATTAGGCTCTAGACTGTCTTTCCATTCCTTTAACAGAATTTTTCAAAGATCACCTGTCTTAAAATTTGATGAAATCTAAATTATCAATTTTTTATTTTTGCATATTATGCTTTTGATGTCATACCTAAGAAGACTTTGCCTAACCCGAGGTCATAAAAATCTCCTGTGTTCCAGAGATTTAGAGGTTGTGTTGTTTTAGGTTTTAAATTTACATCTATGATTCATTTGGAGTTATTTTTTTGTATATTGTACACAACGCATCAAACTTCATTTTCTTCATATGGATATTTACTTGCTCCATTACTATTTGTTGAAGATTATCCTTTTTCCACTCATTTCCTCTGTGCCTCATCAAAAATCAGTTATCATATACACGTGATCTATTTCTGGACACTCTGTTTTGATCCAATGATCAATTTGCCTATATTGGTGCCAATATGGGACTGTTTTCATTACTATAACTTTACAATAAGTTCAAAATCAGGTAGCGCTACTCCTCCAACTTGACTCTTCTGTTTCAAAGTTGCTTGGGCTATTTTGAGTCATTTGCATTTCCGTTTGAACTTCACAGTCAAATGATCACTTCTACAGAAACTGCTCCGGGAGCCCACCCTGCTTCTCTCCCCGCTGTGCCACACCTGGACTCTGGGAGATAACTCAGCTGAAGGAGGACACACCTCATCTATTTCTCATATCTCGGGAAGCACTGTCCTTCACTGTTTGATGTCCAGTGCCTTGAAAACACCATTTCACATATTTTGCCTTTTTTCCTTTTGGTTGTTTCAGGCAGAAGGGTAAATCTAGTTCCTGTAGCCCCATCTTAGCCATCAGCAGACTTGTGGTTACAATTGTTTGCTATCTTATAGATTAGCACACTCAGCTCTGTACAGAAAAGATATCATGTCGGAAATAACTTCAGCATACTCTTGACATCAGAAAATGTATGAGACACAGATGAAACACCACTGGCTCTGAATTGATAACTGTTTATAGTGGTGATGAGTATAATGAAACTAATTATACTTCAAAAAAGAAAAAGGTTTTTGTATGGACTCGATATTTTCTATAAAAATTTCCAATGCAAAGGTATTAATATCTGCCTGTCTCATGAGATTATTGTGAGGATTAAATGTGGAATTATATGTAAAGTGCTTAGCACTACTCTTAAAACTTAATGAAGAGTAGCTATTAATACTACATAGTGGTATGAAAGCAGCCAGCAAAGACACACAAAAGTCTGAGCTAAAAATCTTTCATAAAGGGAATTACTTGGTGGCCCAGTGGTTAGAGTTTGCAGCTTTCACACTTGGGCCTGGGTTCGATCCCTGGCTGGGAACTAAGACCCTGCAAAACATGAGGCAAGGCCAAAAAAAAAAAAAACTTTCATAAACAACTGATAAAAGGCTTTTCCTAGTATGATTGCAGCAGTGGTCTCTGGGGTGAAGGAGATTCAGTTTGGGTATCCCCCCTACAGGAAGTCTCCTAAACCCAGCAAGTAAGTTCAGTGCCTTCTCTCTGAAGTGCCATAACATCCTTTTCCAAGCACTCCCAAAGCACTTACACATAGTCTGATGGTTCTCCGTTTATGTGTCTGCCTCACATCTCCTGATATCTCCTTACATTCATCTCTGTATCCTTAGAGACCAGCATACAGCGGATACTCAAAATATGCTTGCTGAACTGGCCTAGATGATTTTCTCACCTGCCCGTCTCTGAGACCAGCTTCTCTGTGTATACTTTGTTCCTGCCTCTGTGTATAGTCTGCCCTGGGTGGGTGCTTTCCTGTTACAGGGCCTTGGCATTCATTTTCTGCCTACGTACTTCCTTGAGCTCACTATGCCTGCATGCTCAGTCACTTCCGTCGTGTCCGACTCTCTGTGACACTGGACTGTAGACTGCCAGGCTCCTCTGTCCTTGGGATTCTGCAGGCAAGAGTACTGGAGTGAGTTGCCATTTTCTATCCCAGGGGATTTCCCTGGCCCAGGGATTGAACCCATGTCTCTTATGTCTCCTGCATTGGCAAGCAGGTTCTTTACCACTAGCACCACCTGGGAAACCCCAAGCTCACTATAAGAAATGGGTATTTTTTTCAGTTGGGTTTCCCAGGTGGCACAGTAGTAAAGAATCTGCCTGCCACTGCAGGATATGCAGGGGACACAGGCTCAGTTCCTGGGTTGGGAATATCCTTTGGAGAAGGAAATGACAACCCACTCCAGTATTCTTGCCTGAAAAATTCCATGAACAGAGGAGCCTGGCAGGCTACAGTCCATGGGGTTATAAAGAGTGGGACATGACTGAGCAACTGAGCACACATTTTTTCAATGAATTATGCTACCATGAAGCTCTGCATCTATCCAGCCCTTCTCCAAAGACCTCCTCCTGAGTGGTGGCTTCTTTGAGCCAGGCAGCCAGAGCTCGGGGTCACAGGAAGGAGACGACGCCAAAGGAGCGGCACTGAGGGTGGGCACAGACCTGCCTGTTGCTGCCCTCAGACCAGTCAGAGCCCTGCATCCTCTTAGCCCACATGCAGTCTGACCTAGGCGAAACATTCAATCAAGAAATGAAGGAACTTAGAACCATGGAATGAATGTTAGTACTGGAAGGGCCGTTGAGATCATTGAACTTTGCAGTTTGTTCAAATTTTCTTCTGAAAGAGAGTAACATTCTTAAAAACCAACCAAAAGACAAAAAAAGAAAAAAAATAGAAAGGGTTTTGTTTTCTATCCGAATAACTGACATGGAACTATTCTGGTTGAAAGGGCTAGAAGGAACAGTCCTTTTCTTTTTTTTTTTTTCAAACTTAAAATTTTTATTTTGTATTGGGGTATACCCAGGTGGCGCTAGTGGTTGAGAACCTACCTGCCAATGCAGGAGACTCAAGAGACTTGGATTTGATCGCTGGGTCACGAAGATCCCCTGGAGGAGGGCGAGACAACCCCTTCCTGTATTCTTGCCTGGAGAATCCCATGGACAGAGGAGCCTGGCCAGCTACGGTTCACGAGATTGCACAGTCAGACATGACTGAAGCAACTCAGCACACACAGCACACATAGGGAACTAGGGGGCTTCCCGGGTGGCTCTGGTGGGAAACAGCCCGGAGAATCCCATGGGAGAGGAACCTGGTGGGCTCCCAGCCATAGGATCGCGAAGAGCTGGACAGGGCTGAAGCGACTTAGCACACAGCCAGTTAGCACGACTGTGGTAGCTTTGGGTGAACAGCAAAGGGAGTCAGCCGTATGTATACATGTATCCATTTTCCCCTAAACTCCTCGCCCACGGGAGGAACAGTCTTTCTCTCATTCCCTTTTTGCCTATCCTCTAAATACACACACACACACACACACACACACTCTCTCTCTCTCTCTCTCTGTCAGTTGAAGGCATCTCTCAAGAATTCTTAGGTCACTGAGAAACAAGAGCACAATCCGAAAATCATTGCTCAAGTTGAACATTTTCACTTTGAAGAAAGTTATAAGGGGATGTTGCTTCTGGGAGCCAAAGCCTAGAATTCCTGGCTTCCTCTCTTTCTATTAATTCATCGACACTGCCACTCTTTACAAAAACGACAAAATTCTCCATAGATGTGTCCATCTTCTGAGTGTCAGAGCTGTAGAAATCTTCCCAGTGTGGATCCAATTTTAGCAGAAGTGCTGCTGGAAATATCACTGCCTTGAGGAATTAATCAGAGGAAAGGATGAACAGGCAGAACAAGAGGATTTTTAGGATGGTGAAAAATATCCTGCATGATACTATCAGGATGGACACATATCATTATACATTTGATGAAATGAACAGCAGAATGAGCAACGCTGTGAATCCTAATGTAAACTTGAGACTTTAGGTGATCTTGATGTGTCCATGTAAGTTCATCAACTGTAACAAATATACCACTCTGGTAGGGAATATGTTGATAATCGGAGGTAATGCATGTGTGGGGGCACTAGTGGTAAAGAACCCGCCTGCCAATGCAGGAGACACAAGAGATGCGGGTTCAATCCCTGGGTCCGGAAGATTCCCTGGAAAAGGGCATGGCAACTCACTCCAGTGTTCTTACCTGGAAAATTCCACTGAGAGAGGATCCTGGTGGGCTACAGTCTATAGGGTCACTAAGAGTTAGACATACTGAAGCTACTTAGCATGCACATATGCATGTGTGGAGTAAGGGATACATAAGACATCTCTATGTCTTAATTTTGCTGTCAACCTAAATTGCTCTAAAAAGATAAAGTTGTTTTAAAAAAAAAAAAAGGATCAGTCAGAAAGGTTTTCAGCTTTTCTCAGAAAGAAAAGTCTGCATGATGTCCAGATTGTGGTGGTTTGAAAAGCAGAGACAGAGAAAAATCTCATGATTAGAAGGCCCAAAAGCATCAGAATCTGCACCGTGTGTATTTGTGAGTGGTTTTATGGCACCACCCAGTGGCAGAAAGCAGTATTGTCACCAACACTCAAAAATAAGATTCAAGAATGCTTACTTTATAATTTTCAATCAACAAATATTTATTTGAAAACATCTAAATGTGTCTGACTTTACTCTAGCCACTGGGAGTATAGCAAGTGTTATTTACAAAAACCTAAACACTGATTTCAGAAACATCTGTCCATGTTATTTTTATAGGAATCCCTAATCAGCCGTCTGCACTACAGAAAGGTCGGTCAGGCCTCTAAGGTCGCTAAAACAGATTTCCCTCCTGACTCCTTAATCTACGATCTAAAGTGACCTCAGTCTTTCTCAGAGTCTACAAAATTGAGAACTTTTAAACCCCAAGCTTGTGGTGTGGACATTTGTGGGGAAGCAAGACTTTTTACAAAACTTCCCTTGGAATATTACCAACCAACTGATATCAGTTTAAGAAAGCTTTCTTGTGTTCTGGGGAGTAAAGCATCTAAATTTGGGTCATTCCCATGGAATCCTGAAAATATGTAAACTGTTAAGTGTCCAGGGCACAAAAAGTATTTGATCAACTGGTAAATTTTCCTTCCTTCCAACTTATCATTCCACTTTGTGAGTGCTGATCAGATTCAAGTTGGAAGGAACGATGATTTGAACCCAAAATAAGCAGAGAAGATGTCTTTGATGGACACCCTGGATTGCTTGGACAGGCCAAAGAGTCTGCTGCTAGGAGAGCTCTTACTCTGCCATTTTCTTTGGATTTTTTTCTGAGTCTAATTCACAGACCGTTGGATAAATCTGAGAAGTTTCTTTGTCCCTAGTGATCAGTTATAATCCTTTTTTAAAAATTGTTTTTCAGTTGCATAAATAACTTGGAAAAGCCATTTCATCCCTCTGACCTTCATTTCTCTCTTTAGAAAAATAGTGTGAAATAATTGGACCTAGATAATCAGAAAACATGTTATATTCCTAGAGAATATATGCAGAAATTTTTAGAGTTTCAGACAATCCACACTCAGCCTGCCTGGAAAGCTACTTTATCAAAGAAAGGTTTGGTTTTCAATTTCTGGGAATATGATCAACTAGTTACATTAAAGGGTCTTCCAGATAAAATATAATTAGAAGATGAATTACATAAACACTGTAAAGTAATGTCCATGTATTGTTGCACTTATTAGAGTGAAGGAAATTTCTGAGGGTCAAAGAAATAAGTGAACAGTAATAGTAACAGTAAGCAGTAATAAGTGAGGAGAGGAGGGAGCTCATCTCATAAGATGAGATGGCCTGGAAGGAAATGTTCACATCCTCGTAACCAACATGCCCAACATAGACTCTTGAGATTCTTGTAGATTTCATTCAATAGAATATAATCCACAATTTAAACACACACACACACACACACAAGAAATAATTGAGAGGCAGCAGAAACAATAAAGGGCTTCCCAGGTGGCACTAGTTGGTAAAGAATCTGCCTGCCAATGCAGGAGACACAGGAGATGGGGGTTCGACCCCTGGGTGGGGAAGCTCCCCCAGAGAAGGAAATGGCAACCCACCCCAGTATTCTTGCCTGGAGAATCCCATGAACAGAGGAGCCTGGTGGGCCCAATCCATGGGGTTGGAAAAAGCTGGACGTGATCGAGCAGGACCATAAACAATAAATAGAAGACTTAGATATTCCAAAAACTTCAGATGGAATGATCTGATGAAAATGTGAAATAACCATGTGTAAAATGTTAGAAGAAATAAGAGAGAAAATAAAAAATGAGAAACGAAAAATTGAACATTAAAAAAAGATAAGAGGTTTTAGAACTAAGTAAGGGTAGTAGATTTCAAATACACACACACATCTCAGTGGCTGAATGGAACAAAAAATTAAACAGATCTGAAGAGGCAATGAGTTGGAAAATATAACTTGAAGGAATTACCTGTAATGTAGTCTAGAGAGAAAAAGAGGTTGTATATATAAACAGAAGACCAAGAGATACAGATCATAGAAAGTAAATTTGAACATAACTAATTGGAGTCATGGAAATAAAAATTGGTATGCAAGTGGGAGGGAGACTTAAAACATAGCCATTGAGAGGGTGGACCTTGGACATGGCCAGAACTCACAAGCTGGCTCTTCCATTTCTCAGCTTTATGATTAGAGATGAGTATCAGGAGCTCATTGCAACTATTAAATATGGACAATAAGAGCCTCTGTGGTGTTGTAAGCATTAAATTAGTTATTACACATTAAACACTTAGAATATTGCTGTACATAAAAAAGTTTTTAAAAGTTTTGCCCAGTAATTCATTATTTTTTTCAGCCAAAGACATGAAAGTGTTGTAACTATTTGTTCCTCTGAACCTCATTATGTGTGTGCTCAATTGCTTTAGTCATGTCTGACTCTTTGTGACCCCATAGACTGTAGCTCACCAGGCTCCTGTGTCCATGGGATTTCCCAGGCAAGAATACTGGAGTGGGTTGCCATATATTCCTCCAGGGATCTTCCTGACCCAGGGATCAAACCCTAATCTCCTGTGTCTCCTGCGTTGGCAAGCAGATTCTTTACCACTGAGCCATCTGGGAAACAAAGTAGCCATGTCTGTTATATAGACCATAAGAACAACTTAAGAACCAAAGTGTGTCCCCATGAGTAGGAACTCATAGTCTTTCACTAGTATCTATCTATCTATCTATCTATATATAAAGCATCCAATGTCTTGCATTTTTATCTGGAAGTCAAATGATATAGCTAGGAACAAGCTTAACCTTTGGGGAGAAATGTTTAGTCAAATGCCACAGTTTTTATCCAAGAAGTTCCTTTGCTTCAATTTTTTAACAAATAGCTGCTTTCCTCAAAGACTGTATAAAGTTTCTGGGGCTATTGTAACAAAAACCACAGGCTGAGTGGCTTAAAAAATAGGAATTAATCTTCTCACATCTTGAAAGCTTGAGTTATAAGAACAAGTTGTCGGCAGGGCTGGTGTCTCCTGAGACCTCCTTCCATGGCCTCAGATGGCCCACAGATGGCTGTCTTCTCCATGTCTTTCCATGGTCATCCCTCTGTGTATTGTGTGACCAAATCTCCTCTTAGAAGGACACCAGTAGTATTGGGTTAGGACCTACCCTAATGAGCTCATTTTAACTTAATTAGTCCTTCAAAGACTCAATGCAATCACTTTGAAATACTGGAAGTTAGAACTTAAGCATATGAATTTTGGTTGGACACAACACCACAATTTTGGTTGCCCATAACTGATGGCGCCATACATCCAACAGAAATAACTTGGCTGGGCTAAATTGGTTGGGTCTGACTAAAAGATGAAACTTATTTGAACCTCCACATTGTTCTCATCAGGAGGCTGGATACAGTGGGCTACTCAAAAAAGAATGACACATCCTTAGATTTAAGGAGATGATCAGCCACAAAGGAGAATTTTCTCACAGATTCTTTACCCTGAGTCTTGGAATCTCCCCGATTCCTTGATTCAAAGACAGGTCTTATGTCTTCAATGGATACAGAGGGCCCTGGAAGCCCCATGAAGTAAGGCTGCCCTACAGTTTCTTACCAAGTGAGGGAGGCTAGAAAGTCAACAGATTAAGGTGCTTCACTTGATATCTTAGCATCCAGTTCTTTAACAAAGCCTCATACAGTGCATTTGCCTGTGTGTGTATGTGTGTGTTCTTCCTCTTTCTTCTCTTTGTTGTTGTTCAGTTGCTCAGTCATGTCCGACTCATTGCCACTCCATGAACTGCAGCACACCAGGCTTCCCTGTCCTTCGCTATCTCCTGGAGTTTGCTCAAAATCATGTCCATTTAGTCAGTGATGCTGTCCAACCATGTCATCCTCTGTCACCCCCTTTTCCTCCTGCCCTCAATCTTTCCCAGTATCAGGGTTTTATCCAATGAGTTGCTCTTCGCATCAGGTGGCCAAAATATTGGAGCTTTAGCTTCAGCATCAGTCCTTCCATTGAATATTCAGAGTTGATTTCCTTTAGAATGGATTGGTTTGATCTCCATGCTGTCCAAGGGACTCTCAAGAGTCTTCTCCAGCACCACAATTTGAAAGCATCAGTAGTTGGCACTCAGCCTCCTTCATGGTCCAACTATCACATTCATACATGACTACTGGAAAAGCCATATCTTTGACTGGACAACCTTTGTCAGCAAAGTGATGTTTCGACTTTTTAACATGCTGTCTAGGTTTGTCATCGCTTTTCTTTCAAGAAGCAAGTGTCCTTTAATTTCATGGCTGCAGTCACACCGCCCACAGTGATTTTGGAGCCCCTACTGGGGCAAAATATACATAATATAAAATTTAATTTTGACCATTTTACATGTACAGCTTAGTTGTATTAAGTACATTAATGCATCATCATCCCCAAGTGAAACTTGATTTTCATTAAACAATAGTTCTCCATTCTTCCCTCCTTGCCTCCAGTCCTTGAAAGCCACTATTCTATTTTCTGTCTCCATGAATTAGGTCAAATTCTACGCAACTCTTTACAGGTAGAATTACATCACATTTTCTCTTTTGTGCTTGGCTTATTTAATTTAAAGTTTATAAGTTTCATGCATGTTGTAGCATATATTAGAATTTCACTCCTTTATAAGGCCGAATATTATTCCACTGTGGGACTTCCCAGGTAGCACAGTGGTAAAGAATCCACCTGCCGATGCAGGTGATGTGGATTTGATCCCTGGGTGGGGAAGATCCCCTGGAGATGGAAATGGCAACCCACTCCAGTATTCTTGCCTGGACAATCCCATGGACAGAGGAGCCTGGAGGGCTACAGAGTTAGGTGTGACTTAGTGACCAAACAACAACAACATTCCATTGTATGTGTATACCACATTTTATTTATCCACTCATTCATCAACAGACATTTGGGCCTATAGTCTAATAAAAAATATATTTAGTTTTTATCCCTGGTTCTTGGCACAGATCTCCTGATGCCTCAGGAATTTCCTGAGTGATAGAAGTGTCTTTTGTTATCCATAAGAAGCCCCTTTTGAGCACCCCTATATCTATGCTAATTAAATGACCTAGGTAAGGGCCCTAGATAGGGTCGGGATGGGGCTTCCCTGGTGGCTCAGGGCTAAACAATCCACCTGCGATGTGGGAGACACAGAAGATGAGGGTTCAGTCCCTAGGTCAGGAGGATACCCTGGAGAAGGAAATGGCAACCTATTCCAATATTCTTGCCGGGAAAATCCCATGGACAGAGGAGCCTGGTGGGCTACAGTTCATTGGGTTGAGAAAAGTCAGACATGACTTAGCACACACACCTGGGGCTGTTCAACAAAAAGAAAAAGTGATTATAGGTGTGGAACTTTCAGCCTGTTCCCCTACCCCCTGGTAAAGGGGGGACGGGCATTAAAACTCCATAAAAACTCTGGAACAACTTGGGAGTGAGCCCTCACCAGAACCTGAGAGTACTAGTCCTCTGACCTTGGACTTTCAGTCTCCAGAACTAGAAGAAATACATTTTTGTTGTTTATAAGCCACCCAGTCTATGGTAGTTTATTATAGCAGCTCAAGAAGACAAAGACCAGTTCCTTATCTATAAATGGAGATACAATCACAGTCACCTCAGGGCATTGTGAAGGTTAAATGGTTTACCTGTATATCATCAATTCTAAGAACACTTCATTTTTTTCATGTTATAACAACTTTAAATCAAGATGATCTGTCAGTGAATGGGGCTCCACTTGGGGATGGCCATGCAGTGGTCCTGATGAAGTTGCTATTAATATCTGTTGCTGATGAGCTAAGACTTCTGCTGCTCCACGTGGAGAGTCAGGACATCTGGCATCACTGCAGCTGTCAGGCCACAAGTTGTCGCAGGACCATATTAGAAGCAACATGCATCCCGATTGTTGGAAAATGTTCTTCTTATAAGCTCCAGAAAGCTCCAGTGTAAAAATGAGAATGGTTGTCAGTGGGCTGGAAGAAACCCACGGAACTGGAATTTTGAAATAGAAACTCTTAATAGTTGGTCTCCAAAGATAAATGAGTTTTAGAAAAATGTTAAATGATCTATTTCACCTGTATTTTCTTTTTTTATGTATGAACAATGGTGATATCTAATTTTAAAAATACATTTAGTGCTATTTTGATTAGTATAAAATAAAATTCAGAATGCAGGAAAGTATTATTCAAATTTAATTAATAGCGTATTTTTCTTAGTGGCTCATAAAATAGTAATTCTCTCACAAACGATGTGTCAGCATCAATGAAATACAGGTGAATCTTTTAGAATAGTGACTATTTCTAAGTAAAAGAAGTCAGTAGTCAGTCTGAAAATCTATATACTGTAGGATTCCATCTATATGAAATTCTGAAAGAGGTAAAACTATAGAGACAGTAAAAAGATCAGTGGATGCCAGGGTCTAGGTAGAGAGAGCAGGATAAATAGGTGAAGCACAGAGGATTTTTAGAGCAGTGAAACTGCTCTGTTATGGTACTATAACATTGGATATATATCATCATACATTTGACCCAATCCAAAGTACAACACCAAGAGTGAACCCCAATGTAAAACATGAATTTTGGTTCAATTTAGTTGAATAATTAACATTTATGTTCACCAACTATAATACATGTCCCCTCCAGTGGGGGATGTTGACACTGGGGGAGGCATACACACATTGTACATGGGAAATCTCTGTACCTTTGTTTTATTTTGCTGTGAGCCTAAAACTGTTCTGAAAAAATAATATCTACTTAAAAAAAAAAAACCTGAAGTCCTGGAATAAGCTATAGATTTTTAAGAATATTTTCCTGATCATTTTTTTTCCCACTCCGTTGTCTTACTCATCCCCTATCAAACACACAAAAAAGTAACTACAAACACTAGGAGATATTAAAATACCTCCAGGGTGAGAAGAGAGAGCTCTAAAAAATTCAGAAAAGAAACTGGTGCTGGGTTTGGAAAAGTGGCAGTGACCCCTGTCATCGTGCCTTCATTTCAGAGAGGTGAATGTAGGGGATGATAGTGCCCTGAGGAATGTGAGGGTGTAAGACTAGTGAAGGCCTATGCTTCGCTTCCCACTTCTGCTGGGAGTCAGGGAGCAGCTGTGGAGCTTGCCGTTTCATCATGGTTATGGGAGTAGAGAAAAGGTGCGGTGTGAGGATCCCAGGCCGATGGTCCAGAGGGGTCCTTTGAGCTCCTGCACTCAGTGAGAGGAGCAATGTTCCTGGTGTGGCCAAAAGGGTTGTGCATGCGACACTGAAAGTCAGAGGCCAAGACAATTCCTGCGTCTTGTTGTTGTCAGGAGGCTCTGAGGACCCACAGAGACCTGGGTGCCATATCAGAGGGGGAAAGACTGAGGGAAAAGTGCAGGGACAATACTTTCCCTAATCATCTAAGAAAGCTAAGATGTCAAAATTTATCTGAGTTGGTAACATGTGTCCTGTTACTGATGGAGCAGGGACTTGAGGAAGAAACTAGGTTTAGTTCTAAGGGAAATTTTTTTTTACTTTCTATACATATCTAAGTATATGGCTTGAAAATTCTTACCTGCTCTGTGCATATATCCTTAGATATATCCTTAGTTTGGAGGAATTATGGATGAGGAGCAGTGTGCTCGGTGTCTTCAGTCGTGTCCAACTCATTGCGACCCCATGGACTGCAGCCTGCAAGGTTCCTCTGTCCATGGGATTTCCCAGGCAAGAATACTGAAGTGGGTTGCCATTTCCTTCTCTGGGTTATCTTCTCTACTCAGGGATCTAACCCGTGTCTCTTCAGTTCAGTTCAGTTCAGCTGCTTAGTCGTGTCCAACTTTTTGCAATCCCATGGACTGCAGCACTCCAGGCTTCCCTGTCCATCACCAACTCCCAGAGCTTGTTCAAACTCATGTCCATCAAATCGGTGATGCCATTCAACCATCTCATCCTCTGTTGTCCCCTTCTCCTCCTGCCTTCAATCTTTCCCAGCATCTGGGTCTTTTCCAGTAAGTCAGTTCTTCACATCAGGTGGCCGAAGTACTGGAGCTTCAGCTTCAGCATTAGTCATTCCAAAGAATATTCAGGACTGATTTCTTTAAGATTGACTGGTTTGAGCAATCCCACTTCTGGGCATACACACTGAGGAAACCAGATCTGAAAGAGACACGTGCACCCCAATGTTCATCGCAGTACTGTTTATAATAGCCAGGACATGGAAGTAACCTAGATGCCCAGCAGCAGACGAATGGATAAGGAAGCTGTGGTACACATACACCATGGAATATTACTCAGCCATTAAAAAGAATTCATTTGAATCAGTCCTAATGAGATGGATGAAACTGGAGCCCATTATATAGAGTGAAGTAAGCCAGAAAGATAAAGACCAATACAGTATACTAATGCATATATATGGAATTTAGAAAGATGGTAACGATAACCCTATGTGCAAAACAGAAAAAGAGACACAGATGTACAAAACAGAATTTTGGACTCTGTGGGAGAAGGTGAGGGTGGGATGTTCAGAGAGAACAGCATCAAAACATGTATATTATCTATAGTGAAACAGATCACCAGCCCAGGTTGGATGCATGAGACAAGTGCTCAGGGCTGGTGCACTGGGAAGACCCAGAGGGATCAGGTGGAGAGGGAGGTGGGAGGGGGGATCGGGATGGGGAACACATGTAAATCCATGGCTGATTCATGTCAGTGTATGGCAAAAACCACTACAATATTGTAAAGTAATTAGCCTCCAACTAATAAAAATAAATGGAAAAAAAAGAAATTATACATATGGAAAAAAAAAAAAAGATTGACTGGTTTGATCTCCTTGCTGTCCAAGGAACTCTTAAGAGTCTTCTCCAACACCACAGTTCAAAAGCATTAATTCTTCGGTTCTCAGCTTTCTTTATAGTCCAACTCTCACATCCATACATGACTAGTGGATAAACCATAGCTTTGACTAGACAGAGCTTTATCAACAAAGTAATGTTTCTGCTTCTTAATATGCTGTCTAGGTTGGTCATAGCTATTCTTCCAAAGAGCAAGCATCTTTTAATTTCATGGCTGCAGTCACCATCTGTAGTCATTTTGGAGCCCCCCCCAAAATAAAGTCTTCTGAGGCTTCTGGTACTCTACTTCCCCTTTTTTATCCCCAAATTTATAATAAAATTTTGCTTGAGTGTTCAGTCCTGTGTCACCTGGAATAAGAGAATATGAAGTGAGAGGTCCAGGATCCTTGCTTGGACAGGAGTATGAAAGCATTGTAGGTCAGCATGGAGATGTCAGAGAGTATCTGTGACTGACCCCAGAGGGAAAGATGGATCTCTGGGACAGACTTGTGCTTATTCTCCAGTCACCCATCACTGCTGAAAGAGTCTTCTTTTGGTTCCAACCTAGAAAGCTATGGATTTTATATTTACTAAGAAAGGAAGATTTTCATTTGTCTTTAACTTTCATTCATTTAAACAGAGGAATTACTATATGCCAGATAACAGGCTAGGGATGCAGAGAGGAGAGTGAGGAACCCAGTGAGAAGAGAAAAGCATTCGTCCAATAATTGACTAACAAGCACAATTACATCATGGGGTAAGTGCTATCGCATTATCACAGTTACGGTGTAACAGGTTCCCCCGACCACCCGGTTTGCTTCACTGTGATGCTGTTTACTACCTGGTAGCAAGTGTGTGTGTGTGTGTGTGTTTGTGTGTGTGTGTGCGCGCGCGGGCGCACGCACATGTGAGAATCTGCACGTGAGAATACAATCTCAGTCCTTTATCTTAACTAATATCTTTGCCTAGATGCAAAAGGATTTCCTTAGCCCAAGATTTGATATCTCACAAATGGAAAGGTATACATTTCTCATTCTATGAGCGAGAAAGACCGTGGATTCTCTGCTTTCAGATTACTCTCTGTATCAACAAGATACGTCACAAATCACCTAAGAGCAAGCCCTCTACCTAAGTAAAGATTATTTTCTTCTGAGATAACATATACTTCTTGTGAGTTACGAGGTTAACATCTTTGTCCTGTTAATGTAACTTTTGATCTTTCTTCTTACAGAATAATAATCCTGGCAGGATACTGTTCAGAAACATCTGACCTCCGCATAAACTAGGTTATCTGACTTTGTCTTGGGCATTAGTTATAGGCATTGCTAATAAACAATGGCTGTGAATCTAAAGACTGTATCATTGAAAAAGGATCTAGAGACTCCACCTGGAAACACCCAAACTTGGTGATTCAACTGTTTGTCAGTTTGATTCTGTTGGTTCAGTTATTTATTCATGAAAATGTACACAGCATCATCTACCATGCATGCCATATGATGGTAAAGACAGAAATGTTCTGGTACTGTTCACAATCTAGCTGACTCTTTACTGTAAACATATAAACAGTCAGTGTTTACTAGCTGTGACATTCAAGAGATACATTCTTCTTCTTGTACACATTGCTTCTGTCCTAGCAATGTACTACTGCTGCTGCTAAGTCACTTCAGTCGTGTCCGACTCTGTGTGACCCCATCCCTGGGATTCTCCAGGCAAGAACAGTGGAGTGGGTTGCCATTTCCTTCTCCAATGCATAAAAGTGAAAAGTGAAAGTGAAGTTGCTCGGTCATGTCCAACTCTTCACGACCCCATGGACTGCAGCCTACCAGGCTCCTCCATCCATGGGATTTTCCAGGCAAGAGTACTGGAGTGGGGTGCCATTGCCTTCTCCAACTAACAATGTAAGAGGTCTGTTATTCAGCAGTTGATTGCAAGTTTCCCAGTTACTCTTGATGATGGAGAAGAACACAAAGAAACAGGGTTCTTTACCTTGTTACTGACTCTCCCTTGTGTGGGATAAGAGGGTCCACAGGTGCTCTGGGAACCCATTAAAATAAAAGCACATTCATGAAAAGTGCAGTCAAAAGAAAGAACTATATTTCTTAGCATATGACCCAGTCTTCAACTTGTGGTTCTATTAATCTCGAACTGATTTCACTAACAGGAGAGTTCATGGAAATGGTATCAGAAATGCTCATCTCAGCACAGATGCTGGCAAAAGTCTCCCCATACAGGACTTGATTCTAATTGAGTAAAATTAACCTAGAGCTGAGAAACTTGCGATTTCCTGGAAAGTCTTTAATGTTGGAACTTGAGATCCAATTCCGCTGCATTTAACTGCATGTTAATAGTGTTTTGTTTCAATGGGATGAATCTTAAGTGTTGTTGGCTTAGTTTTTGAGAGTTTCTTGAGTGTTCTTAAGCCTTGGAATGGTGCTCAGAAAAATCTGTCTTTAGTGTGCTGGATGGAATCTTGATAAAAAAGCCAACACACTTAAACTGCTTTTATTGAAATTTACTATCAAGTTGAAAATAGACTATAGATGGAGTATCATGCCTTGTTCTGGATATTGTTACTTCAACAGTGATGCTGACAGTTCTAAAATGTAAGGTATAGGAAGTGCCACCCAGGAAGGAATCTAGAAAGAAAGTTTCACAAATGATTGTTGAGACAATACTGGATGTTTTCCCTGAAGAAATGAAGATTCCAGGTTGATGAAGATGGCAGGAGCTAAGGAAAAACAGAGTTACAAAGAATTGGTTTTCTCCAAAAGGCTACATAAAGACTCCGGGGAGGGGAGTTTCTAGTAGGCAAATTTGGGGACCTAAAATTAGAGGGAAAAATACCAGGAGTATTCAAATATAGAAAGGATTGACCCTCAAAACAGAATCCATCCCAAGCTCTGATATTCCAGTTGAAGCTAGGAACTCCATTCCCTATAATATGTAAAACCAGAGGAAGTAAATCTGATTTAGGTACAGAAGGTTAAGGTATTAGAGTTGGGTACACCTGAGTGTATATATCACCCCTATAACTTCTTGGGTATAAATATGAGTAAGAAATGTACTTTATCTGAACCTGAGTTCTATAATTTTAAAAATAGAGGTAACATATTTCTTCTGCATGTTTGCTTTGCAATGAATGAATAAAGTTTCGTATATCAATGGTCTATTGAAACGTTTGACACATAGAAAGCACTCCTGAGTAACTTGGAGGGTCACTTCCAGTTTTAAGAATCCCAAATTCTGAGAATGGTGCAGGGGGTACACCATAATTTTTGCTAGATACCTTTTTCTGTCTTATACACATTATAGGTCTGTTTAAGCATATCACTTATTGGCTTGGAGTACACTGTGTTCAAATCTGTGACCAGAGTTTCTGAAATCAATGTGAGATTACTTGGGAGATGTTTAGTGTTCATGATGTTTAGGATTCATGATGTGTTCATGAATGTTTAGATGTTTAATGTTCATGATGTTTAGATGTTTAGAATTCATGAGTGAGCTCCAATTAAGATGGTTTGTTTGGCTTTGACTTCAGGACTGGGGTAAGGGGTGGGTGGGGGAAGAATCTCACAGTACTTTACTGCTTCTTGGGATGTCAGGGTTTGTGTTTTGGATTTCCTATAAAATAGCTCAATTGGAGAAGTCATTTCGCCTCTGACAAACTCAAATTCTTTTTCACTGAAACAAGGATGATGATTAGATAATCCTTAAAAACATCCCTATTTATAAAAGTAATAGGATTTTACTATATGACCAACTCTGTCAATACTTTTCTAGAAAAGAGAGAGTGGAGAATGCCATTTGAATTCCAAAAAACTTTATGATGGCAGAGAATTAGGGAGAAAAAGTGAAAAAGTGGAAAAGTGTTCATTGGAAACTAATACACAGAAAAGTAAATGGTACAAATTCAAGTTTAGAAAAATATCAAATTTGGATTACCTGAGAGACTTCAATGGCTTCCCCAGACAATAATGAATCTGCCTGCCAGTGTTGGAGACCCAGGCTTTGTCCCTGGGTTCGGAAGATCACCTGGAGAAGGGAACGGCTACCCACTCCAGTATTCTTGCCTGGAAAACCCCATGGGCAGAGGAGTCTGGCAGGTTACCGTCCATGAGGTTGCAAAGAGTCAGACATGTGACTGAGTTACTAAGTGCGCGCATGCACACACGCGCACACACACACACACAAGAAACTTCAGATATCCTCTATCTGGGAAGTAAATAAAGAAGAATGAAAAGAGATGCACAGGATGTTCTGGAAGACCCAAATCATGTATAGGTTGGTCAGAAAAACTTTCAAGGTCCCTTGTTGATAGAGGAAGATGGGTTTGCCAGAGAAACCAGGAGAGAATGCATTTGGGACTCAGGTCCAAGCGTGTGAGCAAGGACGTGCTGTACCTCATGAGTAGCAAGTGGGCCCAGTATGCCAAGAGGTCCAGATGTGTATAAAAAATTAGAAAGGTGTGAAGTGGGAGAAGGAATAGGATCAGAGCCAGAAAACGAGTGTCTATAATTCTCCTCTCAAAAAACATTTAGAAACGTGTAATTATGCAAAAGCATCGGTAAGTACTGTACAAAAAGCAAAACAAAAACAAATTTCTTTCTTTCCTACCTTCCTTCCAAAAGTGATGACCATCCTGCAGTACTAGGGAGGACTGACCTTGTGTGAGGTACATTAGATGTTGAAATCCTCACTCAAGGCTGCAGGCCATCCCTTATCTGCACAATTTCACATCTTTTGGAACCCCAGTCTATGTCCAATTTACTCATATTCCCAGTCCCCTGAAAATGTGATCCATCCTACCTGGACTCCCTGATTCAACAGGTGACCCAGGCTAATATTATTCTTGGTGCCATCCACAAGAATCTCAGCCAAACTCAGGACACACTGCTTCACTATGTTCCTTTCTCATCTTTGCTGTCTTCTAGTTCTCTCTTTCCTTGTTCAGAGTGATGAAGGGTCAGATTAATAAGCCACTGTGTGCTTAGTCACTCAGTCATGTCCAACTCTTTGCGACCCCATGGACTGTAGCCCTCCAGGCTCCTCTGTCCATGAGATTTCCCCGGCAAGAATACCGGAGTGGGTAGCCATTTCCTTCTCCAGGGGATCTTCCTGACCCAGTGCTGGAACCGGTGTCCCCTGCATTGACAGGCAAATTCTTTACCACTGGCACCACCTGGGAAGCCCATTAAGCACTAGCCAAGCCAATGTCTGAGGAGGGAATAAGGTCTCCTCTGTTGCACACACCCCCAATCTGCATGAGTATTCTCCCAGAGTCCCTAAGGAGGAAGTGAAGCAACCAGCCATCCATCCTCTACAGGTGATGTGAGGAAGGAAACAGTCGCTTTCCAAAAAGTCCACTACTTTCCCTTCTTGAGTCTTCTTGTAACATCTAGAGTTTGAGCATTTTGGGACCTCCCACAAAGCCCTTCAGGCACACTTCCACACGCCCATTGTTCTTAAAATGTGAAAAACTTTGCAATCTTTTGCCTTTAAACTTTGGACCCTAATTGCCCGCTTGATTTCTTATGCTGTTTTTAAAACTTAATGGTACCTGTAACAAAACACGTGGTTCATGTGTTTTGACTTTTAGACATGGATTGCTATCTACTGCCTTAATTATTCAATGGAAGTGCTGAGGTCCAAAGACATGAAGGGGTCTGTTTAGGATCACATATTTGTTATTGGAAACTAGAATCATATCAGTTAGGATGCTCTTGGTTATGGAAAACCCTACTCTAACTTGGGTTAAGCAGTAACAGAATGCATCGCATTGTGTAACTCGAGGTCCAGGGGTGGGATGGTCTACAAAAAAGCACCATGCAGAGCTCTGACTGTATCCCTCTGCTCTTCTCTCTGCCGCCACTATACCAGGTGTCAGCTTTGGGCCAGACTCAGATCCCCCAAACTCTCAACATGCCTGCTCACTGTAACTGTGGCAAAAATAACTTCCTTATTCTTGTCTAACCAGTGAAAGAAATTCTTTCCTCCAATCATAGAATGAAAGTTCTTTGAACCTGATTGAACCAAACTAATCGTGTACTCAATCCTGCACCAATACAGCCCCAAGGATGTAGGTGCCCTGATTAGCTTAAACCTGGGTCCCTGAATAAATCACTAGCAAGGGGATAGAATTACTCTACTTCGCTTAGTTGTTAAGATCCATTTTCTGGAGTGCAGATAAGTTCAGCTTCCTGAGACACATATGACTGTTAAAGATTGGTGACAGGCAATTATCCAAACAAAATTAGGAAGGACGGAATGGATACTGTGTAAGCAACAAACAGTATCGACCATAGGAACCCAGGGACTCAGTATATTACAGTCCCATGCTGACTGACTGGTATGAAGGAAGAAAGGTGAAGAACTCTGAAGTTTGTGCTTCAAAGAGTACCACACTTAAAACAGACAGCATGTGATCTTTCCTATGAGTAATGATGCTGAGACAGTCCAAACAGAAAATAGCTAATGAGAAAGCATCCATTTTATTCTGCTGCCAAGACCATGCCATCTGTTATGACATCACAGGTGGGTACAGCTGCACATTTTATCTTGTGAAGTTGCCAAGGCAACAGAGTCTGACCATGACAGTAGCGTAAGGTGGCAGCATAGAAACAGACTTTCCTTTTTTCAATCTTTTCACTGTGAAAACCAATTTAGAATAAAATGAATTTTATTGTTGGAGAATCTTTTAGATACCCAGAGATAGGTCAGCCAGAGAAAAGGTAACTAATTTTTTAATTCATATTTTTAGACATTCTTCAGTAGGTTAAAATGATCAATAAATTAATATGAGATGGAACCATCTATGATGGATTTCAGTTGCTTTGTTTAATTTCTTCATCTAACTCTTTTTTACTTTTTGAATTTCTTATCAATAAGACACAGGTCTGTGCAGATCTGATTTTTTTTCTCTTGATTTTTTTTCCCTCCATCAAATTCTGCCTAGCTCTCTTTTAGCTATCTGATGAGACTTATTCAACACATTTTCTGAACTTATATTGCACATTGCCTATCATAGAACTAGATAAATAGAAGGTATTCAATTATACTTATTTGTGAATTGCTCTTTCCTTGTGTTTCCTTGTTTTATTTTCTATTCCACCTCCAGTTTTCTAAGTTTATTTTTCTTATTTGCTTCTTTTTAGTAGAGATTTGTCCAAAACTAATAATGGATTGAAAATGTAGTTTACAAAACACCATCAATCTCATTAAAGAAACCTAACTTACACTCTTTACCAGCCTATGATGTAATTTGGTATATACCTCTTTCATCTTTCCGATTAGTGACTGAACTTTTCATATACCCTTATAAGCAGCAGAAAGCCCAGTGTCTCCTTCTTGAGGCTTTAGCACTAATTCTGCAAGAAATATGGGGCTTTCTCATTCATTTATTCATAGAAAAATTATTATGAAGTGACCAATGTGTGCTAGACACTGTTCCAAGTGCTGGAGATACAATTGTGGATGAGTTTTGTCCTCAGATACTTTTAGATAGAGAGAACTAGGAAATCCATGCCTCCTAGCACTGATGCTTTGGTCATTTCTATGTGGTTCACTGCTGAGCACTCACTCTATACCATTAGGTTAGAACCTGTTCACCATCAGGTGATACCTTTCCATGTCCAGATTCTTAACCAGTGTTAACACTGAAGTGTTAGCACCTCACCCTGAGGTCCAGAGCTGTTATGAAAGTGAAAGTGAAGTCGCTCAGTCATGTCCGACTCTTTGCCGACCCCATGGATTGTAGCCTACCATGCTCCTCCGTCCATGGGATTTTCCAGGCAAGAGTACTGGAGTGGGTTGCCATTTCCTTCTCAAGAGGAACTTCCTGACCCAGGTATCAAGCCCAGGTCTCCGGCATTGTAGACAGACGCTTTACCGTCTGAGCCACCAGGCAAGTCCAGGGCTCAGTTGGTAAAGAGTTGTTATACCTTAGTTCAAATTCGTAGCCATTTTCTCCAAAGCTTATAATTGAACCAGGAAAAATAAATCTTGAAGGAGTTGTATTTGTGTGAAATGATTCAGTTAACTTAATTTTTTAAAGTAACTCTTGCCATGGCTTCAACTTTTTATAGTGATCATGAATCAAATTTGTAAACAAGCAAACAAAAGGACAACTGAAAATAATGCGTCTAGAGACTTCTAGTCTCCATTAGGATATAGAAAGCTGAGAGAATGTTGCTCCTAATTTACAATAGAAGATTCTAGAAAATCCAACAAAATTCTGAGGCCTTTTAGGACAACATGGACAGGGGAGAAAAGCACAAATCCTGCTCAGACCCTTCTTCCCTAAGGAACAAATACTTAAGTTGTCAGTGGAAAGACAGCAAACCCTGTTGCTTCCAGAGCACAGGTAAAGACTCATTTTAGCTGTAGCAAAGAAAATAGATAAAAAACCTTTATGATTAGAGGATGGGCAGCAAACTGGACCTGGCCCAGACCATTTGAGGTCTCCTATTTTTGGGGAAGGGTAAGATCACTAAATCCAAACTCTGGGACCCTTGGATATAGAGCCTGTCTAGGAATGAGGCAGAAGCAGGGCAACAGAGAACACCTCCCAAACCCCACTATCACTGCTGTGCTGGCCACCACCAAGTACTAAGCAATAGCAGTCTACTGCTGGGTGAAAGACAGTATTGGAGAGACAATTTCTGTGACATGCAGATACACAGGAAAGAGGTAAAGCTGAGGGCAGAGCAGGGACATGACAAAACCATCTGGTAAACCAGCCCCCCCACTTTAAGCACAAGATGATACTAGAGGATGAGATGGTTAGATGGCATCACTGACTGCATGGACATGAATGTGAGTGAACTAAGGCAGACAGTGGAGGACAGAGGAGCCTGGAGTGCTGCAGTCCATGAGGTTGCAAAGAGCCGGGTGCTACTTAGGGACTAAGCAACAATAGCAACAATACCAGGGAAATGAAGCTGGCGAGGCACTAAAGCAACAGCAAAGGGGAAACGAGTTGAGTCTCTGATCACACTGACTCAAACCCCAGACGTTATTCCTATTTGCAAGCATTTGTTGTTGTTGTTGCTCAGTCTCTGAGTCGTGTCCAACTTTTTGCAGTCCCATAGACTGCAGCACGCCAGGCTTCCCTGTCTTTCACCATTTCCTGGAGCTTGCTCAAACTCATGTCCACTGAGTCAGTAATTATTTGCAAACATAAATAATGTTTATACTACACTTTCCACTGTTCTATTTGCTTTATCTAGCTTGCAATATAAAGATAAAAATAACCACTGTCAGGAGACAAAATGATCAATAGGACCATACTCAGTGATTACCCAGGTATTGGGGCTATCAAAACTAGGAATATAAATCAATAATGATTAATATATTAAATGCTCCAGTAGAGAAGATGCACAACATGCATGAACATATGGGAAATATCAACCTAGAGAACTGAATACTGAAATAGGATGCCAAATAGAAATGTTTGAAATAAATGACATGGGTAGCAGAGATAGAGAAACTTAACGGATCCATCATGAAAACGAATATATTTTTTAAATGGAAATAAGTTTCCCTGAGTATTTTTCAATGTGTTAATACATCCATGGCAGAAAGAGTGGGCTGGGGTCTCCTATCCCTCAAAGAAAACATCAACAACAAAACAGGTGCATCACTTAATTGAAATAACTTAATGTCAAATCATTTTGGAACATCCAAAGAGACCATCCAAAAGGAAACTAATATTGTTCCTTTATGATAAACCTTTTGTCTATATTCCTCTAAGAAAATAACTGCAAGATCAGGGAAACACCTTGATAGTTGAAGAAATTTTCCTTTATGTTACAGGTTTAGACTACACTGCTCACCCAGGTGGTGCTAGTGGTAAAGAACCAGCCTGCCAATGAAGGAGGCAAGAGGAAAACAACAGAATGGGAAAGGCTAGAGATCTCTTCAAGAAAATTAGAGATACCAAGGGAACATTTCTTGCAAAGATGGGCTCAATAAAGGACAGAAATGGTATGGACCTAACAGAATCAGAAGGTATTAAGACAAGATGGCAAGAATACACAAAAGAACTATACAGAAAAGATCTTCATGACCCAGATAACTATGACGGTGTGATCACTCACCTAGAGTCAGACACCCTGGAATGTGAAGTCAAGTGGGCCTTAAGAAGCATCACTATGAACAAAGGTAGTGAAGGTGATGGAATTCCAGTTCAGCTATTTCAAACCCTAAAAGATGATGCTGTAAAAGTGCTGTACTCAATATGCCAGCAAATTTGGAAAACTCAGCAGTGGCCACAGGACTAGAAAAGGTCAGTTTTCATTCCAATCCCAAAGAAAGGCAATGCCAAAGAATGCTCAAACTACCACACAATTACACTCATCTAACATTCTAGCAAAGTAATGCTCAAAATTCTCCAAGCCAGGCTTCAACAGTATGTGAACTGTGAACTTCCAGATATTCAAGCTAGATTTAGAAAAGGCAGACAAATCAGATTTCAAATTGCCAACATCTGTTGGATCATAGAAAAAGCAAGAGAGTTCCAGAAAACCATCTACTTCTGCTTTATTGACTATGCCAAAGCCTTTGACCGTGTGGATCACAACAAACTGTGGAAAATTCTGAAAGAGATGGGAATACCAGACCACCTTACCTGCCTCCTGAGAAATCTGTATGCAAGTCAAGAAGCAACAGTTAGAACCAGAATGGAACAACAGACTGGTTCCAAATTGGGAAAGGGGTACGTCAAGGCTGTATACACCCTGCTTATTTAATTTATATGCAGAATACATCATGTGAAATGCCAAGCTGGATGAAGGGCAAGCTAGAACCAAGATTTCTGGGAGAAACATCAGTAACCTCAGATATGCAGATAACACCACCCTTATGGCAGAAGGCAAAGAAGTACTATAGAGCCTCCTGATGAAAGTGAAAGAGGAGAGTGAAAAAGTTGGATTAAAACTCAGCAAAGAACTAAGATCATGGCATCTGGTCCCATCACTTCATGGCAAATAGATGGGGAAACAATGGAAACAGTGACAGACTTTTTTTTTTTTTCCAAAATTTTGGATAGTGTAGAAATAAATTATCTGGTAGGTTACAAGGAAATATTTTTGAAAACTTAAGTGAGTTAACATCTGTTCTTAATAAAAAATTAAAACAGGTTTATAATATGTTATAACCATGGGATGTTCCAAAACCTATAACATCATGTGGTCTAATTTCTTATATTCTCAGAGAATCCAAAAATATGGAAAGAATTGTTCAACATAACAGAAGACTAGTTGAAGAGATAGGCTTCCCTGGTGGTTTAGACAGTAAAGAATCTGCCTGCAATGCAGGAGACCTGGGGTCGATCCCTAGGTTGGGAAGATCCCCTGGAGAAGCAGAGGGTTCTGCATGGCAACCCACTCTGGTATTCTTGCCTGGAGAATCCCCATGGACAGAGGAGCCTGGTGGGCTACAGTCCATAGGTCGCAAAGAGTTGGACATGACTAAGCAGCTAAGTACAGTACAATAGAACAAACAGAACTGAAATTCAGTCCTCTTGACACCAGTCCAGGCCTTGGTTGCCTAGTATAATGTTTATTACCAGTTGCCTGTCTTTTAGGGTTCCCATAGGCTTTAAATATAAAAATCTCAAACAGTTTATGAATCAAGTTAATGTTACTTGTGGTATTCTATTAAAATACAGCTTATCATTTTAACTTTATATTATTTTGCAACTGGAGCTGTAACTAATGTATTAGAGAATCCTTGATAGTTGCTATTAACTGACACATAATGTGTTTGTAAAGTAGAAAGACAGGATCTTCCCTGGTGGCTCAGGGGTAAAGAATCCACCTGCCAATGCAGGAGACAAGGGCTTGATCCCTGGTTCAGGAAGATCCCACACACCACGCCTCAAAACAACTAAGCCTGTGCTCTAGAGCCTGGGAACCACAACAATTGAGCCCAGACATCACAACTACTGAAGCCCATGCACCCTAGAGCCTGATCTTTTCAACAAGAGAAGCCACCATAATGAGAAGCCGGCACATTGCAACCAAGAGCAGACCCCACTCACCACAACCAGAGGAAGGGCCCAGGCAACAACGAAGACTTATCACAGCCAAAAATAAATAAATAAGTGAACGATTCTTTTTTAAATGTAGGAAGATAAGAGGAGAAAGGATAGTTCCTTGTTTAGAAAAACGTAAAGTTGGGAGATTATGACAGTTCCCAATTTGTCGGATGGAGTTTTATGGATAATCATACATCAGATGATCACATAATAAATGGCTGAACTGAATTGCTCTGGGCCAAGGGTTTGATGAAGAAGTCTTCAAGGCAGGATGAAGATGATGGCACAGAAAGAATATTATGTAAGTTTGCCTGGGAGAAGCAAGTGGATTGGGCAGAAAAAAGGAGATAAGGAAAGTGAGGAAGCTAATTTACTTAAATGTCAGCCTAGAAGGTTTTCAATTCTTTCAAGTACCCAACCATCCCTATTAGTTTATCTGCCTGGAATAATGCACCGTCTGACAAGGCTGCATCTCCAGGTGCACTGCAATCGGCAATAGCTCTTTGCTAAATTCTTGGATAAACAATTGTTAATGAGCAAGTTCAATCATTACACAGGAAGAGAAAAATGAAAATAATGATGTGGGCAGAAAGCCTCTGCCAAAGTAGTCTTTGGACTAAACTACAGAAAGTGGACTGGACCGTGAGACATGATAAAATCTTCATAGAGAAGATGGCAGGCATGGTCATTAGGGTGGGATAAGGGAAAATCAATCTGTCAACTGAGGCTGGAGAAAGCTTTAATTGGTATTTTTAAAGGACTGAGCAAGCTCAGATGTGATTCTGACTGGCGTGAGAATCAAAGGGTTCTCATCCGTGGGGTGGAGTGTGTCCCTGGGTGTTGCCTTAATAAAGGGGAACATGCCAACTGTGAATTACATACTGGGTCTAGTCAGTTTGTTGTTACTAGAAATAAGTAGTGGGCTAGGCAGAGAAACCAAGGCATAGATACAGGTCTTGGACTGGGATAGTCAGAAAAGTGTTGGAAGGAAAAAACTTTGAAGATACTAGGGCACTCAGGGTTGACTCAGAACACTGAAGCTGAGTCTATGGCACCAAAGGCCACCAGCTTCGGTGCACTGGATAAGAGTAGTGAATTGAGGGTTAAAAGCATTTTTTCTAAATCCTGGCTCTGCTGTTTACCAGCTCTGAGACTTTAGGGAAGAAAAATAAATTTCTTTGAGCCTCAGTTTCCCTATTTGTAAAATGAGGTCATGCCTAACTCATAGACTTTATTAAGATGATTAATGGAAATACTATTTTAGTTCATAGTTCAGTGTGTAGCATGTAGTAAGTATTCAGGAAATGGTCAATATTATTATTTTAATTATTTTTTTTACAGGCAGGAGGAAATAGGTCCTAGTTAGGACTGACTTAACTAGATGAGTTTGGCTGACAGTGGTATCATAAATTATAGATGATCAAGACAAAAAAATTGAAGATTTTAGAGATGCAATCTGTGGCTCAGCCATCAAGGGGATCATCTTTGAGTGCATCTGTTTTGTTAATGCCGTCTTAAAAATTATTGACAAAAATGGAATATGGAAACTTTATGTCCCAGTCTCTGCAAAGTTTTATTTTAAGGTTCAAACAAGGTTCAAAGTTAGCACTTCATTTCAAGGTTCTATTGGATATGCTTTACTCAGTAGAGATGAGCCATTTAAACCATTGGAATGTGAGTACACTGATATTGCTGAATACTCTAAAAAAAATTTGGATGTTAAGTCATAAAAAAAATTTAGTTGTTAAGTAATTAGCCAGTTCTCCTGCAATTTTGTGCCGATTATCAGTTGACATAGCAAAATCTTACTTCAAACAATGGAGAAAATATACTACAGACAAATTTGTAGTGTCTACACCATTACAAATTTATGGGAGCTAAATAAATAAGACGTTAATGTGCTTGAGGATATGAGAGATTTTAAAAGAGATTTACAAATGTAAGTCAAAGTTAACTTCACAGTTACTTACGATTTCTATCTCCCCAAAAGTTGTGACATGGATACACAGTGTTAACAATAATAGTGACAGGAAAATCAGCTTTAGCTTAATTTGGCAAAGAAGGAAGGAAAAAACAAAACCATAGACCAGGGGTCTGTTCCAAACTGTTTCTGAAATGCATAGAACTGTAGAGCTCTCGCTATGCCAAAGACAAGTCCAAGATATGGAATTCATTTATCCATCCATCAACAAAACATTGAGTGTTTATGGCAACTGGGGAAGCAAGTGAATACAGGAGACGAAGTGCCTGCCCTCATAGAGCTTATATTCTATGGCACAGAGACAGACAATAAACAAACAGAAAACCCAAATATATAATATAATTCAAGCAGAGATTTTTTAAAAAGTTAAGACAAATGCAGCAGGGTAGGGTTAGAAGACTAATGGGGAGAATGGTTTTTATAGACAGCATGTCAGGGGCAGGCTCTTTATGGAGGCGGCAGGTGAAGCAACCAGAATAAAGTGAGAAAGTGAATCTAGCAGAAGCCAGGCTAGGCAGGGTCCTCTAAGCAATTCCACTGATCACTGTCCTGCCAAACAGAAGCTTCTTTCTTGCCAGCAATGCCACTTGGTGGGGCAGGCCCATGAATCCCAGTTTTTCCAAAGATGCAACCAGAGACACACGCCTGTTCTGCTATGTACTCTGCCACCTTTGTCACCACCCAGTTTTCACCTCTTTCTACTGCCATCGTATTTTAATGCTAGTGACCTGTCCCTAAGGATTTAGCAGCTCAACTATTTAAGTACTATAGGTAGGTAAGTGTCCATTTCTTATGAGTCTGAGAAAATAAATTTATATATATATACACACACACAACTCCATTCCAGGATGTCGGGCTCTAGATGAGTGATCACACCATCATGATTATCTGGGTCATGAAGATCTTTTTAGTATAGTTCTTCTGTGTATTCTTGCCACCTCTTCTTAATATCTTCTGATTCTGTTACGTCCATACCATTTCTGTCCTCTATTGAGCCCATCTTTGCATGAAATGTTCCCTTGGTATCTCTAATTTTCTTGAAGAAATCTCCAGTCTTTCCTATTTTATTGTTTTCCTCTATTTCTTTGCATTGATTACTTAGGAAGGCTATCTTAGCTCTCCTTGCTATTCTTTGGAACTCTGCATTCAAATGGGGATATCTTTCCTTTTCTCCTTTGCTTTTCGCTTCTCTTCTTTTCACAGCTATTTGTAAGGCCTCCTCAGACAACCATTTTGCTTTTTTGCATTTCTTTTCCATGGGGATGGTCTTGATCCCTGCCTCCTGTACAATGTCATGAACCTCAGTTCATAGTTCATCAGGCACTCTGTCTATCAGATCTAGTCCCTTAAATCTATTTCTCACTTCCACTGTATAATCATAAGGTATTTGATTTAGGTCATACCTGAATGGTCTCGTGGTTTTCCCCACTTTCTTCAATTTAAGTCTGAATTTGGCAATAAGGAGTTCATGATCTGAGCCACAGTCAGCTCCCGGTCTTGTTTTTGCTGACTGTATAGAGCTTCTCCATCTTTGGCTGCAAAGAATATAATCAATCTGATTTCAGTGTTGGCCATCTGGTGATGTCCATGTGTCCATGATATCCTGCAATATGAAGTCAAGTGGGCCTTAGGAAGTATCACTACAAGGAAAGCTAGTGGATGTGATGGAATTCCAGCTGAGCTATTTCAAATCCTAAAAGATGATGCTGTAAAAGTGCTGCACTAAATATGCCAGCAAATTTGGAAAACTAAGCAGTGGTCACAGGGCTGGAAAAGGTCAGTTTTCATTCCAATCCCAAAGAAAGACACTGCCAAAGAATGTTCAAAGTACTGCACAATTGCACTCATCTCACACGCTAGCAAAGTAATGCTCAAAATTCTCCAAGCCTGGCTTCAGCAATATGTGATCCATGAACTTCCAGATGTTCAAGCTGGTTTTAGAAAAGGCAGAGGAATAAGAGATCAAATTGCCAACATTTGCTGGATCATAGAAAAAGCAAGAGAGCTCCAGAAAAACATCTATTTCTGCTTTATTGACTATGCCAAAGCCTTTGACTGTGTGGATCACAATAAACTGTGGAAAATTCTGAAAGAGATGGGAATACCAGACCACCTGACCTGCCTCTTGAGAAACCTGTATGCAGGTCAGGAAGCAACAATTAGAACTGAACATGGAACAACAGACTGGTTCCAAATAGGAAAAGGAGTACGTCAAGGCTGTATATTGTCACCCTGCTTATTTAATTTATATGCAGAGTACATCAGAGAAACACTGGGCTGGAGGAAGCACCAGCTGGAATCAAGATTGCCGGGAGAAATACCAATAACCTCAGATATACAGATGACACCATGCTTATGGCAGAAAGTGAAGAAGAACTAAAGAGCCTCTTGATGAAATTGAAACAGGAGAGTGAAAATGTTGGCTTAAAGCTCAACATTCAGAAAACTAAGATCATGGCATCTGGTCCCATCACTTCATGGCAAATAGATGGGGGAAACAGTGGAAACAGTGTCAGATTTTATTTTGGGGGGCTCCAAAATCACTGCAGATGGTGACTGCAGCCATGCAATTAAAAGACGCTTACTCTTTTGAAGGAAAGTTATGACTAGCCTAGACAGCATATCAAAAAGCAGAGACATTACTTTGCCAACAAAGGTCTGTCTAGTCAAGGCCATAGTTTTTCCAGTGGTCAAGTATGGATGTGAGAGTTGGACTATAAAAAGGGCTGAGGGCAGAAGAATTGATGCTTTTGAACTGTGGTGTTGGAGAATACTCTTGAGAGACCCTTGGACAGCAAGGAGATCCAACCAGTCCATCCTAAAGGAAATCAGTCCTGAGTGTTTATTGGAAAGACTGATGTTGAAGCTGAAACTCCAATACTTTGGCCACCTGATGCAAGAGCTGACTCATTTGAAAAGACCCTGATGTTGGGCAAGATTGAAGGCAGGAGGAGAAGGGGATGACAGAGGAAGAGATGGTTAGATGGCATCACTGACTTGATGGACATGAATTTGGGTAAACTCCGGGAGTTGGTGATGGATGGGGAGGCCTGGCGTGCTGCGGTTCATGGGGTTGCAAAGAGTCAGACACAACTGACGGACTGAACTGATACAACTCCATGGACTGTAGCCCACCAGGCTTCTCTGTCCATGGGATTTCCCAGACAAGAATATGGAGTGGGTTTCCATTCCCTTCTCCAGGGGATCTTCCTGACCCAGGGATCGAACCCAGGTCTCCCACACTGCAGGCAGATTCTTTATCATCTGAGCCACCAGGGAAATCCATATATATGGGCACTTACCTTTTTACTTATTCCTTTTATGTACATATATATACAGGAATGAGTTTAGGTAGTTTGAAGGGTCTTCTATATTAGAGAATTTTCAAAGTTGTTTTGGTAGCAGAGCTCCTTTCTTGAACCTATCTTATGTAAAATAGATGATACACTCTACATCACAGAAAAAAGAACTGCTCTGCCTGACATGAGGCAGAGGTCTCAGAGATGTGATTGCCTGGCAAATACTTGGGCCTCTCTCAAAGCCCTTGAAACATGGTCTCCTTGGAACAAAAAGAAAGATTAAGTTCACAGAGGGTGGTTGGTTTGTCTGTGTGTGTTTTAAGATGTTCAACATTTAATCTTTGAGTTTCTGGTCAGTGCAAGGCACTCCCCAATAAATTGAGGACAAGAGTAAAGAATGGAGAAGGGATGAAATGAAATCATGTATTGATCACAATTTTGAAGAGATAAGCAGTGAGATACAATGGTTTAAAACATGAGATTTGAGCCATAATGTTTCAGAGCTTAGATCTGTCACTTTTTAGCAGTGTAGTCTTCAAGGACTTGGTCCTTCATCACATTATTACTTGTCCCTGTTATGCAGTTATCTCCAAACATGGATAAATCATACCCTTTCTCAAAAACAGCTTTACTAGATTGAACAATAAGGATATAACACAATGAGGCTGCTATACTAGAATCAGGAATCAATACAGGATATTCTAGCACCCAGTGGATTATTCTGTATTGGACCTGTTTTGCAGTTATTCCTGGATCCTTGTTACTTCTTGTCTCTAGAAAGGTATCCAGATAAAACACCTGGACCTTTAACATGTTAGATGAGATCAAGTTCCTCTGCCCCGGCCTTAGAAATTCAAAAGTTACTTTGCAAGGCTTAGTTTTTTAAAATAACTTTCTGGAAGGCAAAGGCAGTCTATTCAAAGACCAATACCCCTTTCCAGATCTGTCTCTGTTAGCAGGCTGGTGGAGGGACTGGTAGAGAGGTGTCACATGGTTGATACTGCATTTTTGACATCACTTATGTAGCAGATGCACTTCATTCAGGCATGAAGAAACCCTTTTGCTTTGGTATTAGAAATAGACCAATTCCTTGATAATAGGTATGAAGTCTGCCCATCTGGCAGATAAAGAAATGGGAAGGGTTCACATACCATAAGGTGTCTGTGGGAACATAGTTGTGAACCTATGAGTATGTACAGAGCCAGGTAAAGATGACAGATGAAAGCTAAAAGAAGCCTCTTTGATCAGTATGCTTATCTTATAGTGATGAGAGAATTAAATAAAAGTATGCATTCATCTGACAATGGACATTTCGTTTGCTTCCATGTACTGGCTATTGTAAATAGTGCTACAGTGGACGTTTGGGTGCATATGTCATAGGTGAATGGGTAAAGAAGATGTGTACATATATACAATGGAATATTACTCAGCCATTAAACGGAACAAGATTGGGTCATTTGAAGAGATGTGGATGGACCTAGAATCTGTCATACAGAATGAAGTAAGTCTGAGAGAGAAAAGCAAATGTATATTAATGCATATATGTGGAATCTAAAAAAATGTACAGACAAACCTTTCTGTAGGGCAGGAAGAGAGACACAGATGTAGAGAACAGACATGTGGACATGGCGGGGGGAGGGGGCTTCAGATGAGTTGGGAGGAGATTGACATAAATACATAACCGTGTGTAAAGTAGATAGCTACGGGAGCCTGCAGTTATAGGACAAGGAGCTCAGCACAGCGCTCTGTGGCGACCTAGATGGGCGGGACTGAGGCCAGTGAGAGGAAGGTCCGGGAGGGAGGAGATGCATGTGTACATAGAGCAGATTCACTTTGTACGGGAGAAACCAAAACAACACTGTAAAGCAACTATACCCCAATAAAAAAAGTATGCCTATAAAGTAGTTACACACTACTTGCATATAGTAAACATTCCAGACAAAGTGACTGCTAGTCTAAACAATAACCATAAAGCATACTTATGTAGGTCAGGAGAGATCTGATAGCAAGTGACAGAACCTCAGTTTAGAGACCTTAACCAAAAAGGTTGTTTTTTATGTGTCAGAAAGACAGGAATCACTATATATCATCTGAGGGAATAATATATAGGAAACAGTTTCAAAGATTTAGAAGGCTGAACGGGGGAAAAGTGAACAGAGATGGTAAGTGCAGGAAGAAACTACCTCCTTCAGGTCAGAGGACCAAAACAGAAGGAGTGTGTTTCTAGAACCCTGGATCTCAGAGCAGTGACTATGGAGATGATGCTTAGACTTTGAGGAAGGGGCAATTTCCACCCCAGCTCTCTGAGAGGCTGTGATAAATCAGCTACTGGAGTGCCAAAGAAGGTGGAAGCTGTAGCAAACTGTCACTGCTGGGAAGCTGGTAATAATAACAGCCAGAGAATGAAAAAGAAGACCATGCTCTTTTGGGGCCTTCTTATTGCCCTCTATGCCTACTGTAAGCTCAATGAGTCATCTAGCATAGGGGTCTAAGAAATGCAAGGTGTAGACTACAGAATGGTAGGTTGGAGCTAAGAGACAACACATAACTAATTGGCAAATTGTCTAATGGAATGCAAGGAAGGTTCAATCCAGAAACTGCTGGAACCAGGACTTGGATGTTGCCCACATTTTATGTTGCTTCTCCAGCATCTCCTTTTCACTGCTCACCAGCTTAGGCAGTACTGTTCTCTGTGGAAACACATGGCAGTCAACCTACATCTCCTAAATCTGACTCCCAACAATTTTGGCCTCCAGAAAAAACATATTTTTTCTCTTAATTCTAGTTAAAAAAAAAACTAAGACTCTGATGAATAAACTTCCAATTAGAGGTGGGAGCCCCACCTAGACCAGTCAAGTGTGACCAGAAGAAACCATAAGAACAAAAGAACTGCACTGAAAAAATCATAGCAGATGTTAAAGGAACCAAGTTGGTACAATCAAGTGTCAGTATAGGGATCCTGAACAGACAAAATAAAAGATATTCCCTACAGTGGTACAAAGGGATGTAAAAGAGGAAAAAATATTATGGAGTGGGAGCAGCAGAGATTGGAGAAAGCTTCTTAAATGGCTGATCATAGAGGTGAGTCTTGAAGCAAAGGGCCCATGGAAACTGGAAGAGGATGGAAGGGGCTTCAAGGAGGAAGGAACATTGAATGAAAAGCTTAGGAGACCAAAAAATTCACAAGATGTATAGAGTTCATAAAGTGTTTAGTAAAAGTTGAAAATCTAGATTAGAGATAAACATGAAATACCAGGTTAAACTCTTTGTTATTTACTCTTCAGATATAGAGACTTAGGGGCAAGGAGTTCTATGCTGGGGAGATATAAGAAGGATGAAAGTAAGGAGGAGGAAGGGGAAGTAGAGATATAAGGAGGAGGAAGCACAGCACATAGAAGCTATTGCTACACATCATTCTATGTCTTAGGCATTTGCCCAGATGAATTGAAATTATAACTAAATTATGCTTGCTTTCATTATAGTCTTGCTTTAGTATGACCTTGAGCCGAATTTGCAGCCTTTTTGAATTTCAGATATTTTTCCTCTTCCAAGGTAGAATGAATAAAACTGTGCTGGATGACTAAGATAATGTTTATGAAATACTTGACTCTGGGGAAGTAGTGATGAGTCTATCTTAAACTTAGAAGTCACACAGAGTACTTCTATTTTGCTATATTTCAGTGATGGGTTACTAACTAATATTTGAGGAGATTAAGCATTCCCACAAGAATCAGATTCACAGTCTAAGATTTCAGACGTACCTCTGTTCTGCTCCCAGGAGTGGGTTGGTTAACTCAGGTACAAAGTGTAGTTAACTGTGTAGTACCTGTGTAGTTAACTCAGGTACAAAGTCCCATTATGACTCCTTTCTTTCCCCCCACTTCCTTTTGGCCTAAATCCCACTAACAACTGCGCCAGAGTGAGAAGAGGAAGAGAGAGATATAATCAGTGAGATGTAGTTCAAACTATATTATGTTTGTTCTTCAAGATTTTCAAGGATTTGGGAAGAGGTACAGCAACAAAACAAGCTAATGGAGGCTTAGGTTGCCATATATTAGCTCATGACCAGGAGCCTCATCCGAGTCTGTTTTTTTATCTTTATAGTGAGAATAATAATAACAATTACATCTCACAGATAATATAAGGACAAAATAAGGCAATATTTACAATTTTTAAAAATCACTTCTAAGGATCCTCTGACCAGCATGAAAGGAGCTGAGGGCAAGATCCCCCACATTTAACTACTTTGGTTCAGCTGACCTTTGCTGACCTCTCTGCTCAGCCTCTCTCACCTGTTCCATCACCAGATTTAGAGGTTATCAGCCTCAGAAGGGCTTCCTGGTGGCTCAGATGTTAAAGAGTCTGCCTGCAATGCAGGAGACCCAGGTTAAATCCCTGGGTTGGGAAGATCCCCTGGAGAAGCAAATGGCAACCCACTCCAGTATTCTTGTCTGGAGAATTCCATGGACAGAGGAGCCTGGCGGGCTACTGTCCATGGGGTCAAGTAGAGTCGTACACAATTGAGCGACTAATACACACACACACACAGGCTCAGAAGGGCTCAAGTTGAAAAACAAGGATGTTCAAATTTCTAAGTGTCCAAAGTCTGAGAAGGACTCAGAACTTAAAAAGGTTAGGGGTACTTTGGGGGCAACTTCAGCTGTCCTATGGATGAATCAACTTGAGTGAAACTGCTAGGACTGATAATTGGCAAGTACAAATTGATTAACTGGAAGACAATAGGCCTAAAAACGTATGAATAAAGATATAGCAATCTTATCTGTTTCTTAACAAAATGTATCCATTGCAGTCAAGCTGTGCCTTGACTTTGGGCCTTTGTCATTAAGCAAACAGAATTGTATACAAAGATATGGGCTTCCCTAGTGGCTCAGCAGTAAAGAATCTGCCTGCAATACAGGAGCCACATAAGACACAGGCTCGATCCCTGGGTCAGGAAAATCCCCTGGATGAGGGCATAGAAACCCACTCCAATATTCTTACCTGGAGACATGAACAGAGGAGCCTGGAAGGCTACAGTCCATAGTGTCTGTCCACAGAATTGGACACGACCATGACTGAAGCAACTTAGCACACACACATGCAAAGATATTTGCCTAAAAATATTCATGTTCATATCAAAATAAATACCAAAACTAATGAATTCATTATTTAAAAGTTAGCACTTCAATCAGAAAATTTTCTATATATACAATATAATTTTGATTTTTAAATGCATTGTATATACAATGCATGCAAACTATCACAGATACAAAGCTTTTATGTATAATGGAATTTTACTAAAATTTTAGTAGAAAATTGTGTTGGTGAAGAATCAATAGATACAGTGTAGGACAGGAAGCAATTTCCAGCTCAAAAGCAGATATTAGATCTAGAAAGCTGGCAACCATCAATCTTGCATTTCTTTTCAGTTTCTCACTGGCTCTGCTGCTTAGCATACCCACAGCTTCCTACCATGCTGCTAGACCTCCCTGATATCTAAGCGACTAAATTTCCTTCTTCTTTTTCAGAAAGAATATATAATTCATTCTCTGCCCTACACTTACTCATCTCAATTTTTTACTGTGTAATTGTGTTGGTAGCATATGACAATATTACCTATTGTCACCAAAAAGACCCACCAACTGCTTTTCCTCCTCCTTTTCAGCAAATAAACCAGAATAATCACCTACCAACTAGATAAGAATTTTGCCATTAATCTAGAAGCCAGGAGTAACTGCAGTCAGTTTTTAATTTTTAATAGCATTTCTTCTACCTGCTAAATAAATACATATATTTATATCAGAGATTTATCAATACATTTCCCTGGAAAGGATTACTGAAAAAAACTATTTTTTGTTTCATGTAAGTATTTCTTATATGCAAAAATTTCTACATGAAAGATGCAATTGGAAAACAAACCAAAAGGCTTTTTGATTACTTTTTTGAAAATGCTCCTAAATTGTACTAAAATACTATCCTGCATTTGTAATCCTGATTGTGAAGTACTGGAAGTCTGAAATGAACATGATGGGTAGTGTTTTGAACTAATGATCACTGTCAATTTATGCTATTGTCATTCATTTGTCTCTCCTAAAAGAAATGACACATGCAGAAAAAGACCCTGAGAGCTCTAGCTCATTAGACAAGAATATGTGTGCATGTGTTTGTGTGTGTGTGTTTATAAAGGAATGGCTCTGAAACTTGGAGTAAACTGCATGTATAATGTAACTGATCATATATATATATATATATATATATATATAGTACAACACTTTTTGAGTTTAATTTTAAATTAATTGTTCTGTTAAATCTTCCCAGACTTCAATTCTTTCAGTACCTCACTTCCTCCTATTGCAAGCCTATCTTCAATCATATTATTCTCTTCATTTTTTTCTTATCTACCTGGTGATGCCATTTAACTAGCAGTATTTATTCACTCTTAAATAACTAGAGGATTCTACTCCAAACCCCATATTCAAATCCAGAAGAGAAAAAAGCTACACAATTTTGCTGCTTCCTTGTCTACTTGAAATTGAATTTTCTCATTTTCTTGAATTATATCTTTGAATAACATTTGGATCGTTGTTGTCATCACTCAGTTGTGTCCCACTCTTTGTGATCCCATTGGCTGCAGCAGCCAGGCTTCCCGTCCTCCACTATCTCCCAGAATCTGCCAAACTCACATCTGTTGAGTCAATGATGCCATCCAACCATTTCATCCTCTGTCGCCCCCTTCTCCTCCTGCCTTCGATCTTTCCCAGCATCAGTGTCTTTTCCAATGAGTCAGTTCTTTGCATCAGGTGCCCAGAGTATTGGAGCGTCAGCTTCAGCGTCAGTCCTTCCAATGAATATTCAGGACTGATTTCCTTTAGGATTGATTGACTTGATTTCCTTTCAGTCAAAGGGACTCTGAAGAGTCTTCTCCAACACCACAGTTCAAAAGCATCAATTCTTCAGTGCTCAGCTTTCTTTATGGTCCAACTCTCACATCCACATATGACCACTGGAAACACCATAGCTTTGACTAGACAGACCTTTGTTGTCAAAGTTATGTCTCATCTTCTTAAAACACTGGCTAGGTTTGTCATAGCTTTTCTTCCAAGGAGCAAGCATCTTTTAATTTCATGACTGCATTGACAGTCTGCAGTGATTTTGAAGCCCAAGAAAATAATCTGTCACTATTTCCCTTTTTTCTCCATCTATTTGCCATGAAGTGATGGGACCAGAAGCCATGTTCCTAGTTTTTGAATGCTGAGTTTTAAGCCAGGTTTTTCACTCTCTTCTTTCACCTTTGTCAAGAGACTCTTGTCTTTCCTCTTTACTTTCTGTGATTAGGGTAGGTTGTGAAAAGGAGGGAGGGAATAGAAAGACAGAAAATCTGGGACCAACTTCTGGAAGTATTTACTCAGCTGTGTGATCTAGTAAAACAATGCAGGGGTGTTTTTCGTTAAAGAAAACTGAGCATCTCCTCTGACTTCGCCAGTTTCTTGTTGCATGTTAAGTCACTTCAGCTGTGTCCGACTCTTTGTGACCCTATGGCCTGTAGCCCGCCAGGCTGCTCTGTCCTTGGGGATTGATTCTCTAGGCAAGAATATTGGAGTGGTTGTTATGCTCTCCTCCAGGGGATCTTCCCAGCCCAGGCATTGAAGCTGAGTCTCTTCCATCTCCTACCCTGGCAGGCGAGTTCTTTAACACTAGCACCACCTGGGAACCCCAATTTCTTGCTATGTAACCACAAATATGTCATTAAAACTGAGTCTCGGTTTCCTCACTGTTAAATGGGGATGGTATACCTACGTGGCTGAGTTATTATGAAGATTAGAGGTAATGTATCCAAATGAAAACTATTATTTTTATATCCACATCATGTCTCCAATATCAAATATGTCCCCTAATTTAAACTCCAATGTTAAATATTCAGTATAACTTTGGACAAGCAACTTGATTTCTCTTGCTTCAGCTTTCTCATCTCTGATATAGGAATACTGGTATTTCTCCCATGCCTCCAATTCTCCTTTCTTTATTAAAAAATAATGCAAGTGAGAAGTTGTGTTTGTTCTAGATGCAAAAAATGCTTATTTTATTTCTCACAACTCATTTAATTAACTGACTGTTTACATATTTACCTTCTAGGATTGCTGTGAGAATTGAATAAGTGATGCATGTAAAGAAACTTTATCTTCCTTATGCCATGAGACTCAGTTGCTGATTTTTGATTTGGAAAATATTTCTAAGTGTAGGCATAATACAGCTATTTTTTTCCCCATCAAGATCCAGGAAGGCTCCTTTGAGCTGTCTGTACTTAACCATTTGCAGGAACAGCATGGACACACTGGCTTCAAGGCTTCTCTAACATTTGTTCTCTGTCTTCAGAATGATTCAAAGATGCTTGAATTATTTCATTGCTAAAAACTCTCTGTTCATCATAGATACACTAAGGTCCTTTAGCATGCTTGGCCAAAAACACTAAAACCCAGTCTATGGAAACACAGAAGCTGAGAAAGGACAGTGGTTCATTACGCCTGGCAGAGAGATGGCACTGAGCATACAGTCTGCTCAAACTCCAGTCTGGCTCTCCTGGTAACTAGCTTGACATCTCCAAACTAAGCATGTTAATGTATAGATGTTACCTGTGATTTAGAGGCAAGAAGAGATCATTAATCAGATTTTCAGTTGTCTAATTATATTGTAAAAATTGACTTTTCTGCCATGGCTAGTTTCTGAGCTGTCTTAGGGAGAGAAAACAGAGAAGAGAAGTATGCCTCTCTTACATCTATGTGAAATGATAACTGCAGATTTTAGGGGAAAAACAAATAAACCAAAAGGTAATTAAAAGGTAAGTTAGGACTTGGGGAGTAATAAAGCAAAGGTGAGTTATAATGAGAGTTATCCAATTAGAATTCTATGGGGAATAAAAAATAATACCCCATCAAGTTCTCTATCACAAAAGACATTCATTTAAGGCCTGCAATTGTGAATAATTGTTCCAATCAAGCATTTGCATGAGGTCACAATAAATAGTATGTAATCAATCAATTAATGAAATGAGCCATAAAGAATAAGATAAGCAGTTCTAACATCAACTAAAAATGAACTTCCCCCTTGATTTTTCTTCTTGTAGAACAGTGAGAAATGGAGGCCAGGTGATGGATAAAAATAAAATTGAGGTGTGTGTACACCAAAGCAACATCTCTTAACTAGAGGCCAAGTGGTAGGTCACCTGAACTGTTAACAATAGAGTGCAACTGACTAGAGGTAATGTTTATGACAATATATACAATAGAAGCTGTATTCTTATTTCATGCATGAACCTCAGAGGTTTAGCTTAGACTCTATTTATTATTAGCTCTTAATAGTTATTTGAGTTTTAAAAATTATGAAAGAGATCTGTTTTTCTTTTGCAGTTTAAAGAAAATGGAATACAGGAAAGTTTAAAGAAAATATTAAACATTAATAATAATCCCAGGACACAGAAATGACCACTTTTGCTGTCTTGTATATTTCATTCTAACCTTTTTTTCTTTGCATAGAACTAAATTGCAAAATGAGCATCATTCTCTCTCTATAAAAATTCATATCCTGCCTTTGTCATACAGATTGTTATTTCAAGGCCAGAAGGAACAAATTTGGTTGTCCATAATATTCAGAGCAGTTTAGAAACAGTAAATTGGAAGAGAGATTTGAGGACCATTAAAAAGAACTATGTTCTCAACTGTTAAATGAAGTTTTGAGAGTACAGAAAGTTCGAAAAATATTTGAGTGAATAAAATAATAAAAATCTCAGGATTAGAAGGGAACTCAGAATATGTAATTCAACCCTTGTGCAAATGTTTAATTCCTCTGAGTCACTCTTGCTGAAGGATACCTTAGTCACAAAAACCACTTCCCAATGGCGCTCATTCCATTTTCACAGTCATTATGTTAGTTAGGGCAGTACTAGTTTCTGACACAAGTAATCTAGTCAAATAAGTTAGTGAAGTAAAACTCAAAGTAGATTAGCTGACTGGTAGCAGAAACCCCCTCTGAGCACTGATTCAGGGCACAGGCTTCTTTCACCATTGACATCTAGCTTCCAAGGCCTTTAGAATCATCCTTATCAAGCCAGTGGATGGAGAAAGAGCATGAAAGATCGTACAAGGAAGTTATATATGGACCAGGCCTGAAACAGCAGCCATTACATTCCATTGGTCAGAACTTGATCACATGAACTCACCTAACTGCAAAGGAGACTAGGAAATGTTGTCTAACTGTGTGTTCAGGATGAGAAGAAACAGGTTTGGTAAATGGCCAGTCAGTTGATATCATAGTGTCATTCATCAGAAAGCTCATTATTATATTGAGCCAAAATCCCATATGGATTGGTTCTGTCCCCAAGACAACATAAAACAATTGTAATCCCTCTTCAACAAGAAAACCCTTCAAATGTTTAAAAAATGATTTTATATCTCTCATATATCTTCTTTTTCTTCAATCCATATACCCCAAATTTCTTCAATTTCTTTTTGTGACATTACTGTTAACATAGTCATTTGGGATACATAGTACATATGTTAGTACCCCACAAATGCATGAAATGTTTAAGCATAATAACTAATATGCACAATAAAACTTTATAGTTATCTATAAATAATTTAAGCACAGACTTAAAATATATCTCACTGAAAAATTATTAAAATAGAATCCACAGTTTTAAAAAGGTAAGCTTCATGTAGCAAGATGTTGCCATTGGGCTTGTTGTCTCTATCTTAGTATCATTTAAGGCACTTGTACTATACATATCAGAATGGCGAAATGAGCCTGAGATAGAATTTTCCCTCCATATGCTTCCATGTGAAAATTTAGAAACTACTCCAGGTCTCTTTAATCCTCATTCAAATCAAAGATAAACATGAGGTCAGACAGAAAAAATTGGGAAAGGAAGTATCTTTTGAGAAGTGAATTTGCCTTGCTGTGAATCTCTACCTGACCCCTATGGAATAGAAGTTCAGTTACAATTTTCTTACCTCAATCCTAGTGAGGAGATCTTCCAGGGCACCACTTGGAGACATTTTATGTGTCCTCTGCAGTCAGAAGGTGTCAAGGAGAAAACTAGTGTCTCAGAAAGCAAGAGGATGGAGGGCTCAGTAAAAGGCGGCAAAGAGGTTGACTCATTAGTTTCGGGACCCAGAATTAGAAGAGCACTGTTACATTGGGACTAGTTTTTATGTCAGAGTTTGTCAGAGCAAACGATGCAGGAATGCATTCTGAGGATGGTGGGAGCCACATAGGACAGTATCAGTATGTCATCTTCTTGGGTCCAATTCAATAAAGTGAGCTGGAGGGATAAGAAGATACCTGGGAGCTGAGGAAGCACGCATCTTCCTAGGTCAAAAGAAATGGAAGAGAACACCATCAGCACAGCCCCTTCATGTATGTGCTTAGTTGCTCAGTCATGTCTGACTCTTTGAGAAACTTTGGATTGTCTCCTTAGTCCATGGGATTCTCTAGGCAAGAATACTGGAATGGGTTGCCATGCACTCCTCAGAGGGATCTTCCCGATCCAGGAATTGAACCCATGTCTTCTGCATCTCCTGCATTGTAGGCAAATTCTTTATTTGCTGAGCCATTGGGGAAGCCTCTTCACAGAACCCTTCATAGAGCCCACAAAAGCACTCCAAGAGAAAGTCAACCTTAATTATCAGTCAGGACCAATTTAACCATGTTTCAGGGCCATGAGTCTTCCCTGGGGGCTCAGACAGTAAAGAATCTGCCTGCAATACAGGAGACCAGGATTTGATCCCTGGGTCAGGAAAATCCCCTGAAGAAGGAAATGGCAACTCACTCCAGTATTCTTGCCTGGGAAATCCCATGGACAGGAACTCAACAGGCTACAGTCCATGGGGTCGCAAAGAGTCAGACAGGACTGATGCAACTAACACTAACTAAAGGGCCATAGGACACAAAGCTACGCAGTCAAATAAAAACTGTCCAGTCTCCTCATCTCACTTCCCTTCCATGCTGGTTCCATTCAGGCATCTGGAAAATTCACTAACATGGAGCACCTGCTTCCCAGATGATTCTAGATAAAAGGGATTTTGTGTAGCCCCAGGATCTGTGACTCAAAATGGATAAGTAGAAAAACCACTGTGTTAAAACAGGATTGGCTAATGGTTGGGTAACAAGTAACCCCAGAAACCTTAGTGGTCTTACACATAAAAGTTTATTTATCACTCGTAATGTTTCCTTTAAATCAGACAGATTTTCAAGGCTGTTCCCTTTCAAGCTGGGATCCAGTCTTCTTCCAATTTGTGGCTACACCATCTGGAAAAAAAAATAGCTTTCAAAGATGCAAAAGAGAGAACTTACAGAGTTGACACCCACTCTCAAACGTTGCTGTATCACAGACTACTGTCCAGAATTAGTCATATGGGTCCACTTAACTGTAAGTGCCTGGAACATGTTTCTTTATGCCTAGGAAAGAAAGGAAAGCTGGATACAATGGGCACTAGTTATCTCCAGCACAAGGTTCCTGAATGACTACTGCAGTGTAGATAAGAAGGACATTTAATGCTTCATCACTGGAAGGGGCATAATGTTCATGATCCTTCCCAGCTGGAGATCCAATTTTTAGCTCATGTCCCTCTTAAGAAGTGACTCTTCTCACCAAAGAGAGAGAAATGCAAAAATACACACTATAGAGAAGATATACAACCTGAAGAGTGAACCCTCATATAGAGAGGTGAGAATAGTCAGGTTACCAAGAATGTTGCAGGTTTAAGTAATATAGACATATATTATTACTGGGTTAACAAACATTAATGACTGGTAAATTTCAAAGTGTGTTTGAAGGAACATTCTCCAAAGAAATCTGTGATGAAAATTTTGATGTGCATATTAAGAGTTATCATTAAACAGAGACATATTAAACAGAGAAAATAATGATGCGTGTCTTGAAAGATCAGAAATAAATATAGTCATTATAATAAGACTGGTTACTTGATTAAGTATACTCAATATGCCCAACAGTGGGCAAAATGTTTTATAAACATTTTATTCTTATTGCAAACCAAAGAGTGTATTATTATCCCAATTTTATAGATGAAGAAAGATGAGGTAAATAAAGACCATTTGAATTAGGATTCTTACAGTTGCAAGCAACAGGAACTCTTTTGCTTAAACAATATGGAAATACAATATCTCACTTAGCATCAAATCCAGAGGTCCAGAGGTAGGGCAAACTCCAGAAATTAAGTCTTTATTGTGTTACCAGAACCCCAAGTTTCCATCTTTTCATTTTGCCACCTACAGCATTAGTTAATTCCCCTTTTGATCATAAGATAGCTGCCATTAGGAGATGCTTCCTAATTAACATCCAGAAGGAGAAAGAAACTTGCTTTCCCTTTCTCAGAAACCACCTGTTTCCCATTAGACTAGTGGTTCTCAACTGGGAATAATTATTCCTCCCAAAGGAAATTTGGCAATGTCTGGAGACATTCTTAGTTGTTACAACAGGAAGCAGAGGCATTGCTAGCTTCTAGTGGGTAGGAATGCTGTTACAGGATAGTGTCCCACAACAAAATATTACTCAATACAAAATATCAGTTGTGCTGGGGTTGAGAAACCTTGTGTTAGACTAAAGCTTCATCAGACCTTGGCATCTGTGCCCACATGCAGCGAAGTGCCTGACACATAGAAACTATGTGGTAAATATTTGCTTAAAAATTGATGAAATAAATTTGATCCTCATGATCGTTCTTTGCTATAGGCAAGATATCATTATTTCCTCTTTCTCTCTTTATTTTTTTTTTTGAAGAAAAGGATATTTATGTCCAGAAAGCTTAGTTGTTTAATTGCTAAGTCATGTCCGACTCTTTATGACTCTGTGGACTGTAGCCTACCAGGCTGCTCTCCATGGGATTCTCTAGGCAAGAATACTGGAGTGGGTTGCCATTTCCTTCTCCAGGGGATCTTCCCAACCTAGGGATTGAACCCACATATCCTGCATTTGCAGGAGGATTCTTAACCACTGAGCCACCTGGGAAGCCCCGAAGAGTCTGAATTGGTGCTATTAGTTAAGAAGGGGTCCTAGTTTTTTTTTTTTTTTTTTTTAATGTGTTAATCTAGTTTTAAAAGCACAGCCATCTAAAATTAGGTATCATCTTGCTCTTCACAATGTTATACCAAGGGGTAGGGGGGGAAATCAGAGCGCTCAAGTGCCTAACAGAATCAAAAAGTCACAGAATCAAAAAAAAAAAAAAAGTCACAGAATCAAGATATCCAACTTTCCCAAAAATATCGAATAGTATCTTTTCCACTTCTAGCAGTATTTTCTACTAGTATTCTTTCTTTTTTCTTTTCTATGATTCTCTAGCAGCATAGATCTTGGTCTAAGATTACTCTCAGCTAATTTCCAAGAAGTCAAGGTTCAAGTTGCCAAATACAGATCATTGGTTCCCAAAGCCAAGTTCCCTTAGCTTTATACAACTTTCTCTAGTTACAGGTCCACACTCAACTTAAAAACCATAACTGGAGTCTATCTACATTATAAACCACTGTCCTTGGTCCCAGGGACTGTGAAGCTACTCTAGTCTTTCTCTTTAATGCAGGCTGGGATCTCAACTATGCCTAAGATTTTAGCTAAAGTTTTTTTAATCTCCTGTTCTTGCTTAAGTTTCCTTCTCTCTATTATGAAAAGAATTTGAGTTTGAATGATCTACTGGAAGGTGGAGTAAGCTGTTCACTCCCTTGATCTGATTCTTGGGGTTCCTGTAAAAACTCCGTATATTGAATAAAAGCTTAGATGAGTGTCCATGATCTGGGTTATGTGAGTACGTCAAATGTTGGAGAGTTTCTGAGAATTAGAAAGAGCCTTGAAGACAGGATTGCTTAGAGCAAAGACTTATAATTCCTCTGTGTTTTGTCATCCCAGCCTTTCCCAAGAGACTGTTGATGTGATGGAATAGGGAATATATACTATCCACTGTTCAGTTCAGTTCAGTTCAGTTGCTCAGTTATGTCTGACTCTTTGTGACCATTTGGACTGTTGCCACCAGGCTCCTCTGTCTGTGGAATTTTCTAGGCAAGAATACTGGAGTGGGTTGCCATTTCCTCCTCCAGCGGATCTTCCCAACCCAGGACTTGGACCCACATCTCCTGTGTGTCCTGCCTTGCAGGCAGATTCTTTACCCAGTAAACCATCAGAACCTTAGCACTCACAGTTTATTCACGAATTAAATTATTTGTGAGCAGCCTTAAAGGCTTCTAACATGAACTAGCAAGAAATTTTCCTGGACCGTTTGTTTGAATGATAACCTAGGAATGATTTACTAAGCTTAGAAAGCCATTGATCCAGTGAGATTAACAGATCCCTCTTACTTTGATGTTGTTTTGCTCTAGAGATCTTTTTGAAATACAAAAATGAAGTGATTTACTCAAAGGATATATAATTAGATTAAGTTAGGTCTGTCTATTAGAAAGATTAAAGCAAACAAAAGTCTTCCATTCATAGTCTCTGGAGGCAGGCAGGACAAGGCTCAAATTCTAATTCTTCCTCCTACTAGCTATCTGCCATTGGGAAGGTACTTAAACTCTTGGTACTCAGGTTTCTTACTATAAAATGGAGATAAAAACATCTATCTCATAAGGTGTTATGCCGATTAAAGAAATACTACATTTGTGGTCCTTAGCAAAACACCTGGCACAGAGTAAGAGCTCAACAAATGACTGTAATTCTTATCTATCTGTATTTCCATGTCCATTTCCCTTTTGAAGTAACATGGCCTTAAAAACCCTACTTAAACTTTCCCTGGTTTATATACAGCTGTGCACAGGAAACTAGGCAAGGAGTCTGCGTCTAAGATTAGAACTGAGCATTAGAGGCGGAACAGCACCCTCCTGAGGACGAAGCAAGTCAGGCAGCTGCTTCCAGCTCAGGAGTCACCAGAAGACGGGCTGCACCCCAGAAGAGAGAGTTGACGATGGAAGAGTCAGTCCGGCTCTCACGTACGCTGAGACCAGAACCAGCCACAGAATTGACAGGACCTAGTGCAGAGTGGGGCCCCTTGTTTAACAATTCTCCCGAATTTCAAGAAAGCAATAGCAGAGCATTAAGCCAAGTACGGACCCTTTGAGCTTTGGGTGATTGCAGAGGTTACATGCCCATGAACCTGGCCTTGTCTAGCAGTGCCTCTCTTCATTTTAATTCTTGGAGAAACAGGATTTAGTTCTTACTGAAATCAATGAATCTCATGTATCGTCCTGAGTCAGTAACACTAAGTTTCAATTTGGGACTTTTCTGGGAGGCATATTTGGAATGGCTGTTTCTTTTTTTGGGATATTTGTATCTGTAAATAAACTTTACATGCATTCTCTTTTTAGCATTGTTAGGTTCACACATGTTAATAAGAATAAAATCTCTCCATAAATATAATTAATTTTAGAATTTATTTCCTTTTAAAGGCCTTTCTAAATGAAAAATACCAAATTTGGCATAATGGCTCCCTCTGAGGAAGGAGGGAAGTGAGGAGACTTTGGGGAGAACTTCTGGGAAGGGCTTCAGTTTTATCCAAACTATTTCTTTCCCAAACCTAAAGACATTTTCCAGTCTAATAAGTTGGGTGGTAAGTACATATATCTTAACCTATTAAAATCTGTAGGCTTTTGTAATAATTTTTGCAATATTTTACACCAAACATATTTCCAAAGATCCTAAACCAAAGAAATTATCATTTTAAAATTTAATTTGGAAGAGTTAAGACAAGAGTTTAAATTCCAATTATGCCATGTAGCATGGTTCCTAACCTGGAACATATTACCTTAGCTCCCTATGCTTCCTTCTATTCTCTTCTCCTAAATTAAGAAGGTTGAACATAAGATACCTTTTAGACTCTTAATCATTATTTCTATGAAGCAAAGTATATATTTAGAATATAATTTGAATTGAATTGTAATTTAGGGTTGTTGATTCAATGAGGATGACTGCTTGTGAAGTGGTGGGGGAAAATGTGGTAACCTGCAATAAATTTAAATGACAACTCAAAAGAACCCTCCAATATGTAAATATTTTTCTTTTTCTGAGATTCACTTTTAAGAATAGCTTTAGCAATCTTGTATAGTCATTCGGCTAAAATATCATCTATGTATCTGACATGGTCTTAAAAACTCAAATGCCTATAGATGAACTGATAAGTAATTTGGTTAAAGAGGCCAGGTGTGACACAAGGGAGTGGTGGGGATTGCAACAGATTAGTGTATCCTGTTTGATGGGGCAGCCAGCATTCAACTTCACTGGATTTTTCCTGCCTGTCAGTTTGAGCCCAATGTTGACAAAACTTTCCTTTTTTGAAAATTATTTTTGACTTATCCTTCCATTTCTTGATTACCCAACAATTATTTTATTTATTTCTTAATTTTGGCCATGCAGCATGTGGGACTTAGTTACCCATGTGCCTTGCACTGGAAGCATGGAGTCTTCACTGACAGGGAAGTCCCAAAACTTTCTGTTTTTAAACAGAAGGTGGAAGCCTAGATTTTTATGAAATTTCTTCCATTTTTATTTGTTGACAACTAATGCAAACTTTTTTAAGGTGTGTTGTCCATCAGATAAAAATTGATCAATAGACTTGATTTATTAATGGTTCTAGTGCTTTACTGGCCTAAACTTCAGGGCTAAAATGTTTTTCTTGGTCTTTATGCTCAGTTCATGGGAAATAGATGGGGAAACAGTGAAAACAGTGTCAGACTTTATTATTTTGGGCTCCAAAATCACTGCAGATGGTGACTGCAGCCACGAAATTAAAAGACGCTTACTCCTTGGAAGGAAAGTTGTGACCAAGCTAGATAGCACATTAAAAAGCAGAGACATTACTTTGCCAACAAAGTTCCATCTAGTCAAGGCTACGGTTTTTCCAGTGGTCATGTATGGATGTGAGAGTTGGACTGTGAAGAAAGCTGAGCGCCAAAAAATTGAAGCTTTTGAACTGTGGTGTTGGAGAAGACTCTTGAGAGTCCCTTGGACTGCAAGGAGATCCAATCAGTCCATCCTGAAAGAGATCAGTCCTGGGTGTTCATTGGAAGGACTGATACTAAAGCTGAAACTTCAATATTTTGGCCACCTCATGCAAAGAGTTGACTCATTGGAAAAGACCCTGATGCTGGGAGGGATTGGGGACAGGAGGAGAAGGGGATGACAGAAGATGAGATGGCTGGATGGCATCACCGACTCGATGGACATGGGTTTGAGTAAACTCCGGGAGTTGGTAATGGACAGGGAGGCCTGGAGTGCTGTGATTCATGGGGTCGCAAAGAGTCGGACACGACTGAGCTACTAAACTGAACTGAACTGATGCTCAGTTCTGAGGTTTTCAGTAATATTTCTACTGTGTCTAATGGAATTACAGCTGTTATCTACTGACACCCAGGTTATCACACCACTTCCACACTTTTTGGCAATTTCAGCCCCTGGCGCACGGTCACGCTCTCAGTACTACTTGTAACTTAACTCTGGGTGATTTCAGTGTGTGCCTATGCAATGCGTTCACAGTACGACTGCTCACAACCTTAATGTCTCTCTCCTGATGATCTTGCTATCCACCCTATCTCAGCCTCCTCAGGATCCCAGTCAAACTGTAGACCTCGTCAAGATTGTTACCTGCTACCCAGTCATCATCTCATTCCACTCTGATCACCATTTTTCATCTTTTCAGCTTATTTTCTCTCCCCTAACTGTTAGTTCCAATGATCTTTGACTCTTCAAGTCATCTTTAATCAATTGATCCTTCTACCTTTTCACTATTTCTCATGGTTCACTACCTTCTCTTGCCTCCTATCCAGCTTAAGACTCCAAGGTCAATATTTGTATTCACTTGTGCAGATCCAGTCCCTTGCCCATCTCTCTTATCATCTTACCTGCAGGCAAAGCTACAACCCTGGCTAAATCCAGCTTTCCTCTATTTCATATCCACATGTCAGCTGGAGGTGCTGAGGGGAAAACAATCAACTGAGCTGATAGAAATCACCTCAAATTGTTGACCAAGAACCTCAAGTGGGTCCTTTATAGTTCCAGTCAGTTGTCCTATTTCCCCAGTTACTATGAGCAATGTGTGGGAAATGCTGATAGTAAGAGTGTATGTGTACAGTGTATAAAAAAAGGAAATGCATGTTTAAAATTAGTAGTGAAAAGCTTATGAATATTGCAAATGGATGACTCTGAAGTAAAATGAGAAGGAAAGCTTCTGAAGGACAGAGTTTAGATCATGCCAGTGCTTCAGCAAGATAGGATAATAAATACAGTGCTTCAGCAAGATAGGAAAGAGGTTATGAGCAAAAGGAACAAACATCTACATGCATGACTAGAGAGTCAGCACCCATGCTGTAAGCCCCCTAGTCTATATTCATTCAGGAGAAGGTTCAAAGTTTGCTATGAGACTAAAGACTCAACAAGGTAAAAAGGCTCTTGCTAGAAAGTTCTTGTGCAGCTCTTGACAGTGCAATGGTTCAATACTTGCTGGACTCTATAAAGATCAAAGGAGTGATGAGGAGGCAAACAGACACTAGGACATTCTGTGTTTGCCTTGAGACCATCATTGTGTGGCATGTGTGTGTGTGTCTGTGTGTTGAGGGGGGAATTAGTGGTCAACAGCCTTTGTTAATTTTTAATGCAGATAAAACTGATCTATGTTGGAAAAAGTTTCCTGAGACAATATCCAGTTTGAACTTAGCTTTAAAACTGTGCAGGGACAAATCACACTTCAGTTTGATTAGAAGTGCCTCAAGGAAATACATGTAAAAACCCCTTCCAACACTTCATAGATATAAACAAGTAGATTCAGAAATAGCCCTTGGAACCTAATCTGATTTGTATTTTTAAAAGGAAAGCTTCTATAATTAATAACAGCAACAATAACTAAAACAATCACTTTTTAGTTAATTTAGCGGTTTCTTTCTTTTTGCAGGGAAGGGGGCACCATGTGGTATGTAGGATCTTAATTCCCCAGCCGGGGAATGAAACTGTACCCCCTGCATTGGGAGCATGGAGTCTTAACCACTGAACCACTAGGGAAGTCCTGTTTAGTAATTTATTATGTTTATTATTCATAGCACTAGACTGTAAGAATCTTGAGTAAAGAAATTATACTTACTGTCTTTGTATTCCTAGCATCTAGCAATCTATTAGACATTCAGAAAATATACATACATTAAATGAATCATGGATAATCATTAATAACACACCTATCAATAAATCCTTAGATATCGACAACAAAAAATTCCAAGAATGTACCTATGTTATAGGTAGAAAGTTTTAAAATGGTAATCTTGAGAGGTTTTCAAGTTCAAGGGTAGAAAAAGAGTGGGTGTTGGACTTCTTTCTTAGTTAAACAAAGTCCTGCTCTTCTCTGAGCATTTTGGTTAATTAAAAATTGTTTCACATTTTTAATTAACTTTTTGAAAGTCAGATAGTGTTCGGACAAATGCTATTCATTGTACTCAGTCCAGTTCCACCATGAACATTAAAGGAGATTAAAGGAAGAAGAAACAAGATGCTCAATGTCTTTTTAGATACTGAGAACCGTTTATACGTATATAAAAAAGTGCCTACTCCTTCACTCACGTGTCTTCGTTTCTGAACTGTCCTGTTTCATCCTTTATTATCTTCCTTTTCCCAGGATTGCCAGACAGACCTGTGATCCAGGCAGATTTGGGGAATCTGTCACATGAGCTTAGGCAACATACTCACATGTGAAATTTCTCTGTTGCCTCAATTTCCTTATTTGTAAACTCAGTTAAAATTTTCAATTGCCTTCTATATCCCAGGAACTGGGCTTGGAGATTCACAAAGATGATCTTAATTCATCTTCATAAGAATTCTATAGGGTAGTCATTCTTAGTCTCATTTTAAAGAAGAGAAACCTGGGGCCTCTGAAAACAAACTTCGATTGCTTTTGCTTACATATTTAAAAAACAGTCATCCAAGCAAAAAATTGGGGGTCATCTCAGTATACCGCATCTTCCAGACCCCCGTATAACAAGTGTGTGATAATATGTACTATTTTAAGAAAAGTCTATGTACAAGATTTAGGTATACAAAGAAGTTATACACTCAGAACTGAAAACCTCCCTTCAGTTCAACTGCTTCATTTCCCAAATGTGTAAACTGAAATACAGGAAGCTTAAGTCACCTGCCCAAGGCTGTCTAACAAGATAGCAAGTGAGGTGGAAGTAGAACCAAGCTCTTCTGATGGTCTATTGGCACTCCTTTCTTTATATCATGCTGTCACTTTTGCAAGGGATGGTGGCATGGGCCTATCAGATGACATCTCATCAAATATTTACTGAGCACCTATTATATATCAGGCACTGTGATGTAATGGTAAGCAAAACAGTTATAGTCTCTGTCCTCCTGGGACTTATAGTTCAGTGGGAGTTAGAGTTATTTATAAATAATGGCACAAGTATAAAGTACACACTGTGATGATTGCTATATCTGATGGGGTAGACCAGATCTATGGGAAGTCAGGTGAAAATCTCCAAGGATGTGATGCTTCAACTAAAATCAGAGTGGTGGGATCACAGAGCGAAGGAAATACAAAAAGGCTTCTATCTGCAGCTACCAAGAAGACTTAGCTTTCAAAAGCCCAGAGGATTAGCAAAGCCAAATCAAGTTTAAACACATAACCCCCCGGCTCAGTCCAGAAACATGGTCTTCCAAACCAGTGAGTGTAATGTTCTGAAAAACAAAGCTAAGAGAAATACTGAAATCAAATTTAACTTTGAATCAAACGTAACTGAGCAGCTGTTTGGAATATGATCCACGAAGGCCAGGAAGGATATTCAGAAGCACTTTGGTCAAACAAGCAAGAATTGAAACACCAGGGCTGTTAAAGGTGGCAAAGTTTAATAACAAAGATCCTTGAGTATTTGTAAAATGGGTGAATGTGCTGCATTTGTTTTTGTCAGCTTGACACTGTCATCACCATTCCATTTTAAAGTTAAGAACTACGTTACCCAGAATTCCCCTAACTGTAAGTTTCTGGGTTAGAATTTGCCAGTGAAAGTATTTGCATGAGATCTGGAAAACAGGAGTAAAGAGAAGCTCTTTTATTTAGAGCAGCCTAGCATTCATACATGTCAGGCTTTCAAAGTTCTTTTGAAGGTTTTACTTTTAAGTCATAGTGGTTTGCAGACTTCTCAAGCGGCAGCTTTCCTTCTCTGTTCCAGGGCTTTCATTTATGTCACGGTGAAAGTTTCTCCAGGTCTTCAGCTTTGGTATATGAGATATCCCAGATGCCCAGATCATTCTGTTCTGTAAGATCTAATTCATATATTAAAGCACTTATTTTCATAGTTCTTCTTGTAACTCTGTTATCCCAACCAAACCCAAACTAATGCAACTCTCTATATTCAAAGTAGTCTTAAGGGCACAGAAACCTGTAGATGGGAGTCTTGTGTTGGTTCTTTGACTTGATTAGATTTAAAGGTATTAAAAACCTTCCTTTTCAGTGGTAATGAGTCATTAGTATAGTTTATGGCAGGTGGTAGCAAAACAGTCACTTCAATAAGCACTGTAGTCACCGGGAGGCAAGTTCTTGTAGGATTCAAAGCTATAAGCTGCTGCAATAGAACACTGTAATGAAATAACATGCGTAAGAACTTTCAGATGGATTGGTTGCTTCTAAATACAATAGAGAATGTGGGTAGGGTGGGGAGCTGCACTTAGGGCTCCAAAATTCCAGCTCAAAGCTAGATAAATAGTCAGAAAACTTCTATGACTATCCAACAGGAAGCCCCATTTCCTATAGCCTCAGAGTTGAAATTTCTAACAACCAAATCCAAAGTTTTATTCGCTCATGTTAAATTTAGGGCATCAATTAATGTGCATATCTGGCTGTATTTTAATCAAACTGAGGACCTGAGATTTCCAAATTCTCCTGAGCTTCCCTTGCCAATAGAAGCAGCCTTTCCTTCTCTAGGTAAGAGAGTTAGGTTCCTCTTGCCTACAGAACCCATAATGACCACTTCAGAGAGAGCTTCCTAGTAGGTGAATGCTGATCCTTAAGACCAGCCCCAACAAAGAGTATGGAGGTCCCTCAGAGAATTAAAAATAGAATTACCATATGATCTAGCAATGCCACTCCTAGGCGCATACTGGGGCAAAACTAATTCAGAAAGATAGCATGCACTTCTGTGTTCATATCAGCACTATTCACAATACACAAAACATGGAAGCAACCTAAATGTCCACTGACAGAAGAGTGGATAAAGAAAACGTGGTACATATATATACAATGGAATGGGCTTCCCAGGTGGTGCTAGGGGTAAAGAACCTGCCCGCCAATGCAGGGAATGTAAGAGATACAGGTTCGATCCCTGGGCTGGGAAGATCCACTGGAGGAGGGCATGACTACCCACTCCAGTATTCTTGACTGGAGAATCCCATGGACAGAGGAACCTGGAGGATTACGGTTCATAGGGTTACAAAGAGTCACACATGACTGAAATGACTTAGCGCAGCACATATACAAAGGAATACTACTCAGCCATAAAAATGAGCAAAATAACGCTATTTGCAGAAACATGGATGCAACTAGAAATTATCATGCTCAGTGAATTAAGTCAGAAAGAGAAAGAAAAATACCATATGATATCACCTATGTTGTGCTGTGCTGTGCCTAGTTGCTCAGTCATTTCTGACTCTTTGTGAGCCCATGGACTATAGCCTGCCAGGTTCCTTTGCTCATGGGATTCTCTAGGCAAGAATACTGGAGTGGGTTGCCATGCCCCCCTCCAGGGGATCTTCCCAACCCAGAGATTGAACCAGCATCTCCTTCACTGGCAGGCAGATTCTTTACTACTGAGCCACCTGGGAAGCCTGTGGAATAGTATAGGGCAAGGTTTTTCAGTTTTAGCACTATTGATATTTTGGAGCCAGATAATTTTTTGTTAGAGACCGGGAGATTGTGCATTGTAGAATGTTTAAAAGTATCCCTAACCACTACCGAGTAGATGCCAGGAGCACCTCCTCCAATTTGTGACAACCAAAAATGTCTCTAGACATTGTCAAATATCCCTAAAGGGAAACAAAATTGGTTTCAGTTGAGAATCAGTGCTACAGAAGAAGGCATCTGAAGGATTATGGAGATTTGGAAGCTGAAGTAGATTTATTATGAGTGGCCTACTTTTATATTGGGGCTTCCCTGGTGGCTCAGTTGGTTAAAAATCCGCCTGCAATGTGGGAGACCTGAGTTTGATTCCCGGGTTGGGAAGATCCCCTGGAGAAAGGAACAGCAATCCGCTCCAATAGTCTGGCCTGGAGAATTCTATGGAGAGAGGAGTGTGGCAGGCTACAGTCCAAGGGGTTGCAAAGAGTCGGACATGACTTAGCAGCTTTCACTTTCACTTACTGTTGTATCACCTAAGCAGGTCCAGACTACATACCCTTCATCAAGGCTTTGAGATATTAATTGGTGAAGGCAGTGTCATCATCTTGGAAAGTAAACAGAATGATTTTGCTTGTATAGATCTTATTGGCAGCTAAATTATGATGGGATCCCTAGGAACATGGTGAACCACCTACTTCATTTGTATAAGCAAGACATACAGAGAACAAAACTCAATCTTATAACAGAGGTCTGAAATGAATTGATATAATTGATGGTCATGTTTCCTTAACAAATTCCCAGACTTGAGCCAAATCACAGACCCAGAACCCTTTTTAAAAGAGAGAGAATAAGTGTGGAAGGAGAATAATGGCTTCCCAAAGATGCCCACATCTTAACTCCCAGAACAGGTGAATGTGTCACGTTACATGGCAAAGGGAAACCAGGTTGCAGAACAAAAGTTTCTAATTAGTTGACCTTAAAATAAGGAGATGATCCTGGATTATCTGAATGAGACCAATGTAATCAAACAGTTCTTAGAAAATGAAAGAGGGAGACCAAAGAATTAGAACCATAGAGATGTCGTTGCAAGCAAGATTCTACTGGTCCCTGCTGTGTGTGTTTTTTTTTTTTTTAATTCTAGCTATAAATGTTAATACTATATTTTAAAATAAGTCCCAGTCATGGAGCGAATGTACAAACATCACGAAAGTTAAAGTTGCTCAGTCATGTCCTACTCTTTGCAACCCCATGGACTACATAGTCCATGGAATTCTCTAGGACAGAATACTGGAGTGGGTAGCCTTTCCCTTCTATGGGGGATCTTCCCAACACAGGGATACAACCCAGGTCTCCCACATTGCAGGCACATTCTTTACTAGATGAGCCACAAGGGAAGCCAAACAACATCATAGAATATCCAGAAAATAAAGATAATGTTAAAACAGTATATTAAAGAATTTCTGATATTTCTCTAAAGCAGTACTTGGAGGAAAATAAATTGTTTTCAATACCTAGAGCAACATGCAAGCAGAAAATGACTAATACTGACTCAGATATTTTAAAAATTTTGAATAAAGAACAGAAATTTTTTTAATTATTAAAAGAGAATTTAATGAATATGACAACAGAAAAACTAAAGCAGATAATTTGAGGTTTTGAAGCAGTAAGTTGCCTTGCATGGTAGAGAAATAGCAAGAAAATTCATGAGACTGGAACAGTGAGAATAAGAAGGAGGTCAGAAAACACGAGTTCAGATAATAGAAGTGCCCATCATGGAGGGTCTTGCAAGTGACAGAGCAGACTTTGGCTGTTGCTTTGAGAATGGGCTTCTGGAAATTAGAGAGGAGGATCAACTCAAATGTTAATACAGTAACTCAGGGGAGAGAAGATGGTGGTAAACAGAGATGATAAACCACAGGTAACTTGTGGATGTATTTTGAAGTAGGGCCAATAGGATTTAGTGTTGAAACTATTTTGAGAGAAATAAGGAGAAAAGGATGGATGACGTCACTCACCCAAACAGGTAGAATGCAGATTTCAGTGATTGAGATGAAGAAAAGTGGAAATACACATTACCATATGTAAAATAGATAGCCAGTAGGAATTTGCTCTATGACTCAGGGAAACCAAATCCGGCGCTCTGTGACAACCTAGAGGAGTGGGATGGTGTGGAAGCTGGGAGGGAGGGTCCAGAGGGAGCGGACATATGTAGACCTAAGGCTGACTTATGTTGATGTATGGCAGAAACCGACACATTCTTTGCATTCTTGCAAAGCAATTACCTTTCAATTAAAAATAAATAAATTTAAAAAAGAAAACTAGAAATAGAACTGGTGTGGAAAGAGTTCTTGAGTTCCATTATAGACAAGTTCATTTTGAGATGCCTATTGTATACCCAAATGCAGATGCCAATTAGGTGGTTAGACATGTGGGTTTAGAATTAAGGGGAGAGGTCTGGCCTTTAAACTTGGGAGTTATTAGTCTAGATATTAAATGTAATGAGTAAAGGAAAAATTGCTGTGTATATTATGCTGCCTGTTGCGTAAAAAAAGGGGGGATATATAATTATATTTAGTTGTATATGGATTAAAAATCTTTGGAATTATGCATAAGACATATGTATAAAAATCTATATATGGAAACCTACTTAATAACCTGCCACTTATTGATAGGGCAGAACTGGGCAGAGGTTGGAGGGGAATACTGACTGTATATCATCTATATCTAAAAAAAATAACTTTGGCATACTATTAAAGATACTGTTAATTTAAAATAAATACAATAATATAAAATGAAGTCTAAATTAATGAAAAATTAAAGTACAAAGTATTACAGACAAAAATGAACAAAAAATAAAACATTTGTTATATGAATATTCCTGCTATAACTATTTTGAGGATTACTTTATAAACAATAAATCAAACATTATTTACAATAAATTCATATTGTTTAAAGTTACTTTGAAAGACTCTTGAATGACTTATAATACCTTTAACCAAATCACCCTAATCAATGTTTGATAACAGTATTTCTTCAGTCTTACAATTATAAATTATAAAAACCCTAAGCTTCCTTTGAAAAATAAAAGAAAAAATTTCAACTCAGGTAAACGGTTTCAGACACAACTAAGTCCTGCTGCTCAAAAAGTCATCAGAGATATTTTTTTTCTGGTTCTCCTGACTCTATTTATTCTTGTTTCAAGTAAAATCTTTCCTTTTTCCATGTATTGGTGGAGATAGCTTCTGGCCTGTCCAAGTTCCCATGGTTCTTACTGTCCAGAAGTGTAATAGTGACATTGTCTATATAGGCTGTTTTAAATGGAGTTCTCACTTCTTTTCTTGATGAGTATTAAATTGTTTTTTAGTCTATCTGCAATCTGTTATTTTGTTCTTGCCCCCACAGGGTTCAGTATTTTTCCCTGAAGAGTCATCAACAGTGGAAACCACCTGTACCGAGTAGAAAAATGTGAGCTGTAGTCAATCACTTGCTGGAGACTCAGTCTGGACAACCCTGAAATTTGAAAACTCCAAGGGCATCCAAGCATCAGGGCCCCCACAATTTTGTGAGATTTACCTAAAGGAACTCTCAGTAAACAGAACAGATGAATCCCCTTAGGCTCCCGGGGAAGACAGGAGAGGGGAAACGAGCCATCTTTAAACACCTGGTCCCTGTTGGTTTTGGAAACATAAGAGGGTGATGAGCTAGTGCAAGTAGTCTCTAGAATCTGGAAAAGACAAGAAAACAAGTTGTACCCTAAAGCCTCTAGAAAGGAACATAACCCTACAAACACCTTCATTTTAGGCCAGTGAGACCCATTTTGGACTTTTGACCTCCAAAATTGTAAGGTAATAAACTTGCATTTGCATTGTGTTAAGACACTACATTTATGGTAGTTTATCACAGCAGGAAATTAATACCCTATATTCAAGGTTGCTTTAAGTAAAAGATTTGCTATACTTATAAAAATTGTTCTACAAGTCTACCTCCCAATCTTCCCAAAGGGATTTGTGTCCATTCACTGGGATGACTGCACACGGAGGAAAGGAAACTAGACACATCTTCCAGGGATTAATAGAAACTGTCTCTGAATGGCTGCTCATTCCTAAAAACACAAATGCTACCAGAGTCCACTAGTCAAAGTTAGAGACTTAAGGAGAACAGGTGATTGATGGAGTTTTGACCCATGCCTGTCTGTAAGTCCAAGCTTCTGGCTATTTTCCTGGTTCTGAATGCATAGTTAGAACAGACACATGCAGACTTCTCATATTAGCACATTGATCTGTGGAATGGCAGGTATTATGGTGAGAAAGGCCTCTTCCTACTGAAATAGTAAACCAAAAGTAATACTGCATCAAAGACTGGAAATATGGGGAGATACTGGTCTCTACCACTTTACCCATTCAATCTACCTACTAGGCCAGGACAGAGAAAATATAAATCTCGGAAATGACAGTGAATTATCATAAACCTAATCAGATGGTGACGTCAATTGAAACTGTTGACCAGAAGTAAATTTTTGGTCAAATCAACACAACTCCTGATATCTGATATGTAGCTATTGATCTAACGAGTGCTTTTTTCTTTTTCTTCGATTGTTAGTAAACACAACCAGAAGAAGTGTTCTTTCATATAGAGGGAGTAACAATACACCTTCACTAGGTTGCCTTACCTCAAACCTCTTTAATGCTTCAGTGCTCAAAGACCTTGTTTATCTAGTGATTCTATGGGAAAATATTTTTGCATTGATGCTTTCAGGCTGATTGAAACTAGTGAGCAGGAAGTTGCTAATATCCTTGTATACCTTAACAAACCCAAGCATACCAGGGGGTAAGGCCACAAATTTCAGGGTTCACATCTCAGTGAAATTTCTAGAATTTCAAGGAATTTCTGGGATACATTGAGACGATCTTTACAAAGTAAAGGACAAGTGACTCCAACCAGTAAGAAAAAGGTGTAGACCTAGTTGCCTCTTTGGATTATGAAATAATCTATACTTCATTTTGGAGAAGGGAATGGCAACCCACTCCAGTATTCTTGCCTGGAGAATCCCATGGACACAGGAGTCTGGCTGGCTACAGTCCATAGGATTGCAAAGAATCAGCCACGATTGAGCGACTAACACTCACTCACTCATACTTCATTTAGGAACACTGATTTGATCCATTTACTGAATAATCTAATAAACTGCCAGTTTTGAACAGAAAAAAGGGCAAGAAAAAGCTATGCAACAGGTCCAGGTTGCTTGCTAATCAAGCTGTTTTGCCACTTGAGCCATATAAACCTGCACACCCAATGGAGGTGAAATGTCTATGACAGATATGAATGCTATATGGAGTCTTTGGCAAGTCCTATAGATAAAGGACTATACAAAACACAGAACTATACAAAAAAAGATCTTAATGACCCAGATAACCATGATGGTGTGATCACTCACCTAGAGCAAGACGTCCTGCAGTGGGAAGTCAAGTGGGCCTTAGGAAGCATCACTACAAACAAAGTTAGTTAAGGTGATAGAATTCCAGTTGAGCTATTTCAAATCCTAAAAGATGATGCTGTTAAAGTGCTGCAGTCAATATGCCAACAAATTTGGAAAGCTCAGCAGTGGCCACAGGACTGGAAAAGTTCAGTTTTCATTCAAATCCCAAAGAAAGGCAATGCCAAAGAATGTTCAAGCTACCACACAATTGTACTCATCTCACACGCTAGCAAACCAATACTCAAAATTCTCCAAGTGAGGCTTCAGCAGTATGCGAACTGGGAATTTCCAGATGTTCAAGCTGGATTTAGAAAAGGTAGAGGAACCAGAGGTCAAATTGCCAACATCCTTTGGGTTATCAAAAAAGCAAGAAAATTCCAGAAAAGCCTCTACTTCTGTTTCATTGACTATGCTGAAGTCTTTGCTATGTGGATCACAACAAACTGTGGAAAATTCTTAGAGATGGGAATATCAGATCACCTTACCTGCCTCCTGAGAAACCTGGTGCAGATCAAGAAGCAACAATTAGAACCAGACATGGAAAAATGGACTGGTTCCAAACTGGGAAAGGAGTATGTCAAGTCTGTATGTTGTCACCTTGCTTATTTAATTTATATGCAAAGCACAGTAAGCGAAATGCCGGACTGGATGAAACACAAGCTGGAATCAAGATGCCGGGAGAATTATCAATGACCTCAGATATGCAGATGATACCACTCTTGTGGAAGAAAGTGAAGAGGAACTAAAGAGCCTCTTGATGAAAGTGAAAGAGGGAAATGAAAAAGCTGGCTTAAAACTCAGCATTCAAAAAACTAAGATCATGACATCTGGTCCCATCACTTCATAGCAAATAGATGGGGAAACAATGGAAATAGTAATAGACTTTATTTTTTTGTGCTCCAAAATCACTGAAAATGGTGACTGCAGCCGTGAAATTAAAAGATGCTTGCTCTTTGAAAGAATAGCTATGACCAACCTAGACAGCATGTTAAGAAGCAGAGACATTACTTTGCTGACAAAGGTCCATCTAGTCAAAACTACTGTTTTTTCAGGAGTCATATATGGCTATGAGAATTGAACCATAAAGAAGAAAGCTGAGCGCCAAAGAATTGATGCTTCTGGACTGTGGTGTTGAAGAAGACTCTTGAGAGTCCATTGGACTGTAAGGAGATCAAACCAGTCAATCTTAAAGAAATCAGTCCTGAATATTCACTGGAATGACTGATGCTGAAGCTGAAGCTCCAATACTTTGGGCACCTGATGCGAAGACCTGACTCACTGGAAAAGACCCTGATGCTGGGAAAGATTGAAGGCAGGAGGAGAAGGGGATGACAGAGGATGAGATGGTTTGATAGCTTCAGCAACTCAATGGAATGAGTTTGAGCAAGCTCTGGAAGTTGGTGATGGACAGGGGAGACTGGCATGCTGCAGTCCATGGAGTTGCAAACAGTTGGATACGGCTGGGCGACTGAACTGAAACTGATAGATAAACACCAGTGCAGACCTTTTCAATTTTGGAGTAAATTTATATTGTCTTCTGTGAATAACTATTGTCTGTTTGAGAAATAACTTTGGACTTACTTTGGATCCTAAAAGAGAATGAATGCGTTAGATAATGGATCACAAATTTACCATATAACCTAATCTTCTCACCTTAAAACAAGCTATTCTCATAACATGTGTGCTGTCTGGCTCACAAAGTTATAAATTTAGATATATACAACAGCACGTCATCATCAAGTAGAAGCCGTACATACACGATAGTGCCCAAGTACCTCTTGGAGGCACAAGCCATTTACCCAGACTACCTAGTCAGACTCCTTTGGTTGCTACTCCCATCACCAGACTTCCTTTCTTCAAGCAGCACCTCTAGCTTCATCATCCCCTATGATCATCTTCTGTATTATATCTCAGTAGCAATTGAACGTGGACGTCTGCGACACTGCAGCACCACTCAGGTAGTGAAGAGAAAGAAAACTAGTGCAGAGAAAGCCTCACAGTGCAGAGAAGTTTGAGCATGCACCTTGTTCTTCATTTTTCTTGGAAGAAGTGTAGGTAGAAAATGTAGGTAGAAGTGTGAATCTATACTGTTTTGTGGGCAGTGACAAACAGTTTAGCTTGATGGTCATGGAGTTAGAAAACAGAATTGGAAAACTGTAGACAAGGAAGTCTGAAAGAGATAAGTGGATGTACTTCTCCAAATTGGCATAGAATATGAGGATTTTTGAGTCTCATGTAAATGTTAGTGAAAGGGTTACCACAACAGAGGACAATCTCTATGACCAGAGGGACAGTATAATTCTCTGTAAGTTATAAATGGAGGGCTTTAGGTGCTTGACAAACTTTGCAAGTCTGGGGAAATGTCCTAAGGATATTGTATATGATTTGAACCAGCAATCAGTATGTGATGTTATCTCACCTATAGCCAGATGGATGGATTTAGGAACTACAGGGTGGAAATGGAGCTGGATTCTCTTACTGTTACTTCTCACACTCTACCAGCAAGCTTTCTATTCCCATTATTACAACTTGAGCTTTCTGCTTTAAGATCTTAATTCCTAGAATCAGGGGATACACAATAGTTATTATGTACTAGTGTACCTAAATGAAGTATAGATTGGCCTCAAAATCCAAAGAGGCACCCTAGGTCTTATACCTTTTCTTACTGGATGGAACCACTTGTCCTTTACTTTGTAGAGCTGATCTCATTGTACCCCAGAAATTCCTAGAATTCCAGAAATTTCACTAAGTTTGCAAGCCCTGAATTTTTAGTCTTATCCCCTGGCATGATTGAGCTTTATTAAGGTACACAAGTTTATAATAGCTCTACTGCCATCTGGCCGCTATAGGTACCTCATGCCATTGAGCCAATAGCAAAGTAGGGTATTATAATTACTAGTTCATAGCAAAGTAGGGTATTACTATAATGGGTAGGGTAATTATTCCGATTAAAAAGGGAAAGTTACACTATTAAAGAGGTTAAGACTATAACACAGAATATCCTGTGGGTGTGTTTCTTAGTACTCTTTTGTCCTTTGGCAAAAGATAATGGGAAAGTGTATTAATAGAAACCCAAGATCGACAAGACATGATGACAAACATCCTTCAGGAGAATTTGGGTAACTCCATTGGTCGAAGAACCACAAGCAACTGAACCACTTACTGTAGACAAAGAGGCTAAGGAAAATTTAATGGAATAACAAAGATAGAAAGACCAGTGATGGCCAAATTGTCACTTGTAGAAATAATAGCCATAGTGATTACATTCATTTTCCTTGTTGCTTTGATTTGCTTATATTTAAATATATTAATGAATTTTTCTTTTCTGTTCTGTCTCTTCATCTTTATATTATCCAACATTGGATATTTTATATCACCTGTTTTAATGATCACCTATTTTATATTTATACTGCAGGATTTCAAAGGGGCATATACTTGCCCCTTAGCTAAATTTAGCTAAAGAGGAATAGGTATCATTTCAGTTCAGATCAATTCAGTTGCTCAGTCATATCTGACTGTTTGTGACCCCATGGACTGCAGCACACCAGGCTTCTCTGTCCATCACCAACTCCCAGAGTTTGCTCAAGCACATGTCCATCGAGTCGCTGATGCCCTACAACCACCTCATCCTCTGTCATCCCCTTCTTCTCCTGCCTTCAATCTTTCCCAGCATCAGGGTCTTTTCCAGTGAGTCAGTTCTTCACATCAGATGGCCAAAATATTGGAGTTTCAGCTTCAGCATTAGTTCTTCCAATGACTATTCAGGATTGATTTCCTTTAGGAATGACTGATTTGATATCCTTACAGTCCAAGGGACTCTCAAGAGTCTTCTCCAACACCACAGTCCAGAAACATCAATTCTTTGGCGCTCAGCTTTCTTCTTTATGGTTCAACTCTCACATCCATACATGACTCCTGGAAAAACATTAGCTTTGACTAGACGGACCTTTGTTAGCAAAGTAACGTCTCTATGTTTTAATATACTGTCTAGGTTGGTCATAGCTATTCTTCCAAGGAGCAAACGTCTTTTAATTTCATGGCTGCAGTCACCATCTGCAGTGACTTTGGAGCCCAAGAAAATAAAATCTATTACTGTTTCCATTGTTTTCCCATCTATTTGCCATGAAGTGATGGGACCAGATGCCATGATCTTGGTTTTTTGAATACTGAGTTTTAAGCCAGCTTTTTCATTTCCCTCTTTCACTTTCATCAAGAGGCTATTCAGTTCCTCATAACTTTCTGCCATAAGAGTGATGTCATCTGCATATCTGAGATTATTGATAATTCTCCCAACAATCTTGATTCCAGCTTGTGCTTCATCCAGTCTGGCATTTTGCATGATGTACCCTGTATATAAGGTAAATAAACTGGGTGACAATATACAGCCTTGACTTACTCCTTTCCCAATTTGGAACAAGTGTGTTGTTCCATGTCCGGTTCTACTGTTGCTTCTTGACCTGCATACAGATTTCTCAAGAGGCAGGTAAGGTGATCTGGTATTCCCATTTCTAAGAATTTTCCAGTTTGTTGTGATCCACACAGTCAAAGGATTTGGCATAGTCAATAAAGCAGAAGTAGATGTTTGTCTGGAACTCTCTTGCTTTTTCGATGATCCAAGGGATGTTGGCAATTTGATCTCTGGTTCCTCTTCCTTTTCTAAATCCAGCTTGAACATCTGGAAATTCTCAGTTCACATACTTTTGAAGGCTCGCTTGGAAAATTTTGAGCATTACTTTGCTAGCGTGTGAGATGAGTACAATTGTGTGGTAGTTTGAATATTCTTTGGCATTGCTTTTCTTTGGGATTGGAATGAAAACTCACCTTTTCCAGTCTTGTGGCCACTGCTGAGCTTTCCAAATTTCCTGGCATATTGAGTGTCATTTAGATATAGTTAAAATGGTATATGAGACTTGAGTCTACTCCTTTGGCAGAGGGCTTGCTGGTCTTTGGTTGTCAAAGGATGGTCACACTGTGCTAATTAAAAGCATGATATCCTTATATTACTTATTGAGTTAAATGTGTTTAAAAGGAAAGAGGCATAGTTGTCAAATTTCCAAAGAGGTTGACTCTGTTGAATCATTTGTTGTCAGTTTAACAGTATTTTCAAAATCTCCTTGTTGGCCTGGAGAGTACGTTTCCTAAAATCTTACATACTCGGTCTTGGATTAGAGTTTTCCAATGAGAACAACTTTCTTAAGAGTTGGAAGGCAAAATAAAGCAAATGAATTTTTGAAAAGTCATTATAATCTCATGTGTTAGGCTTCCAGACTTCTTCATGAGCTCTCACCTCGCAGTCATAATGGTTTGAAAATCTCCCATAAATGATACACTTATTTCCTTATTCCTTTGCTTCAGTCTGACATTTGTGACTTTTTATTGATTCTCTCGATTCAGCTTTTAGACTGATACTCCTTCAGCTCTTGCCATGTTTGCAGAAACCCTGTCTTCATTATTAAATATACATTATACCCATCCATACTTGCAGAGTCTCACTTTTCTTGAACAAACTCAGAGTAATACCACGAGTGATCCTCTATTGTTGTTTTATATCCGGTACTCATGGTCTCTGTGGCAGTTATATGCAGTGATGCAAAACTTCAAGTGGAAGATGGATACCAGAGAAATTGGTAAAACTGGAAAAGGTGCCAGAACCCCTAATAAACTGGTCCTGTGAAGAAGCTGGGAGGAAAACTTAGGGGAGGTCAAGGATATACGGACCAGGATAAAATGATGGAGGGCACTCAAGCATCCAGATTTGAGCCTCAGCATACTGACACCACACTGCAAACAGAAGTGATTCCAGGGTTCACCTTCCTGGGGGAATGAATGTAATTACTAATATTCTTTTTAGCTTTTGTCAGAAGAGTATTTGAAGTTATAGATAAAAATTATCAGTGACGCTAGTTCAAAGGCACAGAAAAAGGCACATTCTGAAAATGGGGATACAAATACACCCGGGGTTATAATAGACCAGAATTAGAACTAGGGCAATGCTTATCACCCATAATATTAAATTAACACACTGAATTATAATCAGCTAATGCCTTAAAGAAATTAACAACCACTATATCACTTTGGTCCATAAAGCAAATATATTTCTCATCTGAAATCCATTTCTCAAGTCTGCCATGTGTATATAATTTAGAGTGTAGAGTTTCTTACTTAATAGAATTTATATTTCTATCACTATTTATCAAGAAACCCTGAAACTGAAACAATTTATTTAGCAAGGACCTTCCTTATACTATTTTATGGGTGTAATAATTTGGTTTAATTGTCAACTGTAAAAGTGATAAGATTTAGAGAATTTAGTAATTTGTCCTTTTTATGATAGAAACATTTCACTATGGCCTATTTCCAGTGAAGTGACTCAATAGAGGCACAATGATTTTCTTAAAGAGGCGGGGGGGGGGGGGGGGAGGGGGCGGGGCGGGGCAACAATTGTATCAGCATGTCTCCTTTGTGTGTAAATCCTAGGCCACACCCTAATTTTAAAACCTTCAGCAAAAAAAAGTTGAATGATTATCATTAAACCATGGGCACATATTGATCCATTTAAATTATCAACCCTCCACAATTTTAACCATCTACTTGACTGTATTAGTGGCAGATTCTTCAGTGAGTTGGATTGATATTGCTCTTCTTCTGGACAATGATCACAGAAAGTACAAGAAGTAATTGGAAATTCCACAGTTTTTATTGGACTATGCAATATGTGAAAACACCACCCAATTACAATTGATAAGCACACTTGTATATGTGCACACACGTGTAAAAACCACGCATACCACATATGCATACAGGTACATGACAAAACAGAAAGTGAGTTCAAGGAATGTAATGTAATTCCAGCTGAAAAACCAAAGCTGTTTTCAATTCACAGGAGGGGCCAGATTGCAGGGGAAGCTCCCAAGGCTCCTCCCACTTCTGTCAGCTCCCAGCCGAGCTCCCCTCGAACGGGATCTGTTGACAAAGCACCTTCTGGACACTTGCTGACTGGGACAAGAAGCTTATGGGTTTTGAATGGAAAGGATTTGCTAAATAAAGCTTCAACCCAAGACTTCACCCCTTTCTCCTAGAGGTCGGGGCACTAAAGTCCTTGGTGGCTTTGAAAATCACTAGATGAACCAATGAATTATTTACATTTTAGAGCCTTCTCCTTGACATGGATCTCTAGGTAAACCCAGTTAGGAAATTAAACTCCTGCAATTATATTTTTGCAATGAAAATGCAGACTGAGGAAGCTTCTTTTTTACACATATTAGTGTGCGTCTGCGGTCCATTGTCAAAGACTAATTCTCATTTAATCTAAACCTCAACACATCATCCTGGTGAAATTAAGTCTACTCAGAGCCAAGGTTCTTTTTCATCTCTGAGTAAATTTTATATAACTCTAATTCTTGGCCAGTATGAGGTATTACACATTTGAATTCTTTGATTTCTTTTAGCTTCCTCTTTGTGTCTAGTATATGATTTATTTAGTTTGTAATGGTCATTAAATAAAAGAAGGTAGTGAATACCAGTTTAAAAAAAAACAGCCACCCTTTTAAGGTGGGGCTGGCTTTATTGGGGCTTAATTCTTTCCAGGAATGATTTTATCTTATAAAATTCTGATTATTGCTCTTACTCCATCTATGCTTTTGAATAAGCTGACTTACTGGCTCTTATTTGGCTAATGACCTTTAAAAAAAAAATTTCAGGTCTCATAGAGCTCTTGCAGGATAAATGGTCTCAGTAGCTTTAATTTCACTGTCTCTCATCTCTGGATCCACTCTTGGCACTGTCTGATTGGCAACCTCTTGGCTTTGTCTTTTGCTTCCAACACTTCCTTTGCTCCTTCGTTGTGTTAACAGGTCTTAATTTTACTGACTTTTGACCTTCAGCACTTCCTGGGTTGGGCTGAATGATTTATGACTCTTTTGCAAATGACAGAAAGCACTGGCTTGGGCAAAATGGGAAGTTATTGGTTCCTGTAAACCATGGGAAGGTCAGCAGTAAAGGAAAAAAGTGGGATTGCTAGCAATAGGGCTATTTCTCCTTCTCTCTCTCACCATGTCAGTTTTATTGTCTCTTGCACACAGTCTTCTTTCAGGAGGTGAGGGACATGCCATGGCTTCAGGTTTACATTCTTCTAATTGGAATACCTAACAGGAAAAGACTCCTCACTCACAGGTTTAGTCTCTTGACTCTTGAAGAAGAATCCTCACTGGGCCAGCGTGGGTCATGATCTGCAAATCAGGTGGTGTTGACTCTATTTGGGTAGCTATCTATCCCTCAACCAAATATTATGGATAAGGAGGCATTGTCATGTTGAGAGATGATAGCAACCATTTCTTCATGATGGAGTGTGGTAGGAAGAAGAAGGGAATTTCTCCCTAAAGAAGTGAGTTGTATTACCAAAGGAATTGAGGAATATTAGACCCCCCCAAATCAATTACTAGTCACAGAACAAATTTAAACTCATCAAATTTTAAGGGTAAGTCATGGGCTTTAGAGTCAGATGTGAGTTCAAACCCCGTCTCTGATACTTGCTATTCCCTTGGACAAGTCATTTACTAGTTCTGAGTCTATTTCCTTATCTGTAAAATGGGAATAGAATACCTAACTCAGAGGTTTGGAGGAATTGAAATAATAATCACCAAGCATTTAACAGACTGCCTATAGAGTGCTTAATAAAATAAAGAATGCTACGAGATGCTTCTAAACTCTAGCTGTTATCATGGTGCTCTGTAGTTTCTTTTTCTGATTGCTCTAATAACAGCTTCACACAACCAGGTCCAGCTTCTGGATCCAATCAGATAAATAATTGCGAGGCTTATACTCCCACTGGGATTTTCACAGACCTCTCTGAGGAGATCAAACAAGAAATTTTTATTTTCTCCTCAATTTTTTTTCAGTAGAAGTAATTATGAGAATAAGCAGAATAATTTTTATTAGTGGATTTACACACCAAAATAAAAATTATATATTTGTTTACTAAATAATTTTCTAATCACCAAATATATATCCATTATTGTGTTGTTTGTTTAGAAAACATCAAAGAAATAGAAAGTATGTTTCTTTTCTTATAGATTTCTATTGGGCAATGACTAGTAAATAAGAAATAATCTGGAGATTACTTAAGCTAAGCTATATAATCAAAAGTTGATTTGGTTCCTAAAGTAGGAGTTAAAGAAGGAAAGATCCCTGTGTTTGGTTTCCTGGTAAGAATTTGAGTTTGACCTTGAAGAATGACATTTATCAAAATAAAAGCAAGCATTCCACATGAGTGCCAGGAGAAAAATGACTAGAACAGATATTATTGTTATAGAACTAGAACAGATATTATTGAGTTTTGAGAGAGGGACTGCTTTCTTAGCTCACCACAGATTTTACTCCCAAGGCTATGAGAAGTGAATAAGGAAGAGCCACAGCCCTAGAGATCACAGTAAGAAGCAAAAGCAGATTCAGGAGGTGTTAAGGGATATATGTGGTATGTGTGGAGGGTAGGGAAGGGTGGATAAATAGTTTAGAGGTTAGGTAAAAACCTCTATTTCTTTAAAGGTTCAGTCAAAGAAATTAAAATAAAAAGATGAGGTCCAAAATATGGCTATACTTTTAGTGACTAAGATAAAAATAGTAAGAGAATTAAGATCATCAGACTTGAGAAACTCAAGGAACTGTGAGGTAGGTATGCTGGATGATAGAAGAGATGCTGAAGTCATGAAAAATGAGGCCAGGTGGTGAGATAAAGAGGACTGTGATATAGTTGCTGAAGTCACAGAGGAAAACTTGACCTGAAGTTGGTCTGGGGTGACATAATACAAAGAAAAACAACTAACGTGGGAGAAGTAGTCAGGAAGGACCTAGAAGATGCTTTTGGCAATGGCAACAAATGATTGACACAGAAGCTGAAATGGGGAAGTAAGACAATGTCACCCCCTTCTCACCTAGCGTGTTGGGCATGAAGAGTAGGATATGGCAGAGAGAGATGGTCTCCAGTAGAGTGGATACAGAGGAAAGAGAAAATGTATCATTAAAGGAAAACCAGGATTGAGTTTAAGTAAGTTGATGCTAAAGTTTGACAATGGGCATTTTTGTCGACCACTGAACAATGAAAAGGCTATCAGAAAAATCCAAGTTGGGCAGAAATAAGAATGCAGTAGGGCTGGATAAGGATGGGTCTATAGGATTATCCTATTTGCCCTTAAAAGACAGGTCAAGCAGTTCTTCTTGAAAGCCTTATTTGCCCCCGCCCTTTACCCTTGGTGCCCCTCTTTTGTGTTGCCTTAACTCTGAACATTTATAAACCAGCATCATAATTTTTGGTTTGCTTATCTGCCTCCTCCCCTGTGCCATAGGCTTCTTGAAAAGTTTATGTCTTTTCCATTTTTTGTGTCCCCCAAACCTGACACAGTGCCTGTGTCACTGTGCCACTGACACAGTGGGTATAGATAATTCTTAACAGTTCTTTGTTGGGTAAAAATGAATAAATGTGAATGTGGTCATGATATACACCCTTAACATATAACCTCTTAAATTAACTCATCCCGTACTTACCCACAATGTTTGTTACTGGTTTTCTGTCAGTCTCCAGAAGAAAAACAGAAATATAATGTGGACCACAAAAGTGAACCATATATATAATTTAAAATTTTCAAGTACATACATTAAAAAGAAACACCATTAATTTACTAATATATTTTATTTACTCAAATACATACAATATTATCATTTCAACAAGTAATCAATATCAAATTTATAAATGTGATATTTTAGGCTCTCTTTGTTTTGTCCTCTCTTCAAAATCAAGTGTGCATTTTATCACATAATGTATGTGATCACATTGTATCACATCTCAATTCAGACTAGTCACATATCTTTTTTAAAGAAATTACTGAAATATAGTTGATGTACAATGTTGCATTAGTTTCAGATGTACAGCAAAGTGATTCAGTTGCATACAATATATATATATTCTTTTTTAGATTCTTTTCCATTATAGGTTATTATAAGATATTGAATATGATTCCCTGTATGATATAGTATATAAAATACACTGGGTCCTTGTTGGTTATGTATTTTATACACAGTAGTGTATATATGTTAATCCCAAGGTCCTGATTTATCCCTCTTCCATGCCTTTCCCCTTTGGTAACCATAAGTTTTTTTTCTATCAGACCAGGCACATTTCAGTTGCTAAATAATCACATGTAGTAGTGACTACTGTATCAGACAGTGCAGTTTTAGATTCCAGAACATACCTAGTTCTTTCGTTTGTTTTTTTAAACATCACAAATAAGATCTTTTATTTATAATCATTAATTGTCTGATTTTTAAACAGATTCTTGGACTGGTGGCTCATTTTCATTAGCTCATTCAACTTTAGCACCTGTCTCATCTCCAGTAGCTTCTCCAAAAATTATCTTCACCATGATGCTCTGGAGTTTTCCCAATTCAAATTTGAGCTTCTTCAGCATTTTTACTTTTCTAACAAAGACATCATGGAGCAGATAAATAGACTAAGCTTTTTCTATGTCTTTTCTGATGCTATCTGAAATCAATTTATTGACTACCTCTTTCAAGTCATTTGTCTGCTCCTCTTGGGTTACAATTTCCATCATCTTCTTCTAGACTTGGCAGACCTGTTGGTGCTGGGCATAGGAGGTCTTCCAAATCTAATTGTTGCATTTTTAGTAAAACTCACACAGAATAGATGCAGCAAACAATATGGGTAGGCTTGACATCAATATGAGTTTCAATCATGATCTGCCATTTTTTGACCAGGGAGTACAGTCTGTCACAGGTAAGAAGCAAGCCATGGAAATTAGGCAGTTTTTGGAATTACTGAATTACTGATTTAATTACTGAACATCTTCAGTAATTAGCTTGAATTTGATGATCTTTGAGGTCATCAGATGAGATTTTGTTTCCTTGAGTTCTTGTGACTAGTGTTTTCCCAGTATTTCTTATGTTGAACATAGCTAGTGTTTTCACATCATACCAATCTTAGAAAATGAGTCAACTACATCATTCTTGGCTTCCTTTTTGCTGCCTTCTGTAAGGCACTTGTTCTTGCCAAGCACCATGTTGCTGCTCATCATCCTTTCCCTTTTGATGGCCTCTACACCTGAAGTGTCCCCTGTTTGGATTACTCTCCCTCAAGCTCTTTTAAAGATATATACTTTGGGATATATCATTCACAAAAACACACTTATAATATGCAAACTGTACATATTCACATATATAGTGTTTATAAACGGTATAGAGATGAACACAATACAAGTTTAGTTTTTGCACATTTGAAGTCTAATGAACATCAAGCAGCTCTTTCCCATTTGGAAGGGGAAACAGAGGTATGGAGAGTATGTAGGGTGTCTGTAAAGGCCAGGCCTGGGAAATTCCACTGCCTTATTTCAGTCATATAACTCCATCCAGATGCAAGGAAAACCAACAAATGCAGTCTTCCTGTGTATTCCAATAGAGAAAATGCTGTGCTTAATACATGTCACAATCTTTGACACAATTTTATAATTTTTATCCCTAATATTTTGTCCAGCATCCATAGAACAGTATTAAGTATTAAATAACAGGCATAATTTAAGTCTTATTTCTGATTTCAATAAAGATGGTTTTCAACATGTCTCCATTTAACAAGATGACAGATTTAGGGAAGAGATTTGCTTATCTCATCATACCAAGGAACTTTTAAAAATATCTTTCTATAATAGATTTTTATTTATTTAATGAGTGATAAAAGTTGATCAGATATCTCCTCAGCAATTGTGGAGATAATTACATAATTTTGTTTTCAATAGCTTAACATTGTGAATAATACTTTAGATTTCTTAATGTTGAATTACTTTTTCTTACCCTTAAGATAAAGTCTAACTTATTAGCATTTTTGTAATATATGTATATTAAATATACATAAATACATATAAAGCTTTTGAAAAGCTAGATTTCATTTACTGTTATTTTATGTAAAAGTTTTGCATCAATATTCAGAAGCAAGATTGAGCTACTTTTAAATTATTTTTTGTTAGATTTTATAATTCACGAATGAATTTCAGAGCTTTATTTTTTACTTTCTCAAACTGTTAAGGCTTTATCTGAGTTAACTGATTCGTCAAAGAGAAAAAAACTCCACTGTGTTTGTGACAGTCTATATTTCAAGCATATTGCCACTGGGCCCATTAATATTCCCTCTTATCAGTATCATATCTTTATTAGTTATAACATTTAATGATTTTAATAAGAATGCTTTTACTACTTTCATGCTCTCTTTCTGGCCTTCAGTACACTCTTATCAGAGCAGTCTGCTCTTGTTTACTGCTGCTATATCCCTGAAATTCTATTAAGTCAAAAATTGATGTTTTAAAGATTGCCTCTCTGGTTTTCTACATTTCCTCCACTTTAGTGGAGCTCTGATTGTTTACCCTCCCCCTCTTGTGAAATCGCTGATTCTGCTGCGGTGTTCAGTGTTTACTGCTTATCTTTGTCAGTGTAAGTCTAGATATAGCCGTACTCCCAGCTGACAGAAGTTCCTGCACTACTGGTATAGGTCTAGATACGTGGTTCTCTGGGAAGTGATGCACCCAAGGGTGGCAAACGTTTCAGGGCATGTCTTTGTTGTCTGTGCATCAACAAATAGGGAGAGTTCTCTCCTTTTCTGTCCTCCTTTCCCACAGAGAGGAAGAGGATGACTATAGGGTCTGCAAGTTGCCCTCTGAATGTAGTGAGTGAGAAAATACGAATAACCTTTCACACATGCTAAATGCCGTGAGTATGGCATCTGAGTTCCTCTGCCATCATGAATCCTTCTGCAAATTTTATCTTAGGTTCACTGAGTAATGTCTACATGATGGACACTTTTTGTTTTATAGTTGCTGTCCCAACATTTATTCTGGTAATAGCGCCTTCTCTTCCTTTGACAATGTCTTTTCTATCCCTCCAGTCGTTAGGGGTTCAGATTATTGCTGGTCATAGAAACGTGCCTGTTTTCCTCCTGTGTTTAGTCTTAGTAATGGACATATGACTACGCCCAAAGTAACTTTAGATTTGAATAAGTCCATCATGAGACGTCATCAACCTGGCCTAGTTAATGGGTCCAAAGTTTGAACAGTGCTCCAAACCAGAGTCAGCCAGAGTACTTCCTGGAAGTCTTTTTTGAAGTAGATCTTGGATAGTCAAGCTATGAAGATATGAGCCTGAAGCACTTAAATGGCCAGCTCTCTGATCACAGGCAGAAAAACGAGGAAGCAAAAAGAAGTTGATGGGCTGGGAGAAACAGAGTTGTGAGTACCTGGTTCTGGTCACCTTGCTTCCCGGAGGACTGAATTCCTGCTCTCCCTCAGCTCTGCAGTGCTTTCCTTACTGGGAGATACCCATAAGATTCCTTCTCTGCCCATGGCAGTTCCAGTTGGGGTTTTTCTTTCTAACAAAGAATAGAAATATACCGAGCATGGGTATACATATTTTCGGCTCCTCACCTGTTTCATCCCATGGAAATCTAATTCTTCAAGGGGGGCCCTTGCTGATTTCCAGAGCTTAGAAAATATTTTCCTTCTGACATTCACTGAACTGCTTCAGCAGGGAGAGCAAGAGGGACAGAGTCAATGTCGTCCTGAGGTCACTATCTTGGCGCTATATATCTGGGTCCATTTTTAAAAGGTTTCCTTTTGTGTTAATTTTGTTTCTTTCTTTGTGACTCAGTTCTGATTATTTTCTTTCTCTTTCTGAAATATAAGCTGATTTCTGACTCCCACCACATACACACTATAATTGAGAAATAGTGAAGAAATTCAATGTGTATGGTAAATGATATAATAGGATTTGTTGTGTGTTTTTTTTTTTTTTTAAAATGTAATAGGACTTTGGTTCAGTTCAGTTCAGTCGCTAAGTCGTATCTGACTCTTTGCCATCTCATGGACTGCAGCACGCCAGGCTTCCCTGTCCTTCACTATCTCCCGGAGCTTGCTCAAACTCAGCACCGAGTCAGTGATGCCATCCAACAATCTCATCCTCTGTTGTCCCTTTCTCCTTCTCCATGCTCTCAATCTTTCCCAGCATCCGGGTCTTTTCCAACAGTTTGGCTCTTTACATTAGTTGGCAAAGCATCACTAGCATACAAATATTATTTCAGAAAAAAATTTTAAATGTCTAGTGATTTCAGCAATTAAGTTTTTGGGTCTTGGACTAGTCAGTCTTAAGCACTCTCTGAGAGCCTGGTGTGATCTGGGCACACATTTGCCATCCTGGGTTAGACTCTTGAATAGCCCTTGTACTTTGGGGCAAGTCAGTAATTTGCCTGATCTTTTCCACAGATCCTTTGTCTTCCATTTAAAACTAGAAAAAAGAAAAAAAATAGTTCACTATTATAGCAGCTAGAAATTCTCCTTTGTACTCTTTGATAAGAAAAAGCTATCCTAAGAAGGGATGAAATTGGGGCTACAATCTAAAGTACTTTCTTCTTGAGAAAATAACTTTTTTCCCCAAAAAAAACCTATGAAGAAAATTAGAATGTGTAATCTTTTTCTGATAACATACTTGAACAGTTTTTTATTTGAAGCAGAAATTTGCTCATCAGATGCTTTTATAACTAATGGTAATTTTTTTATAAGCTTGCATGAAGTTTAACCAGTCTTGATACTGACCTAACAACCTTTATCATACATCCCTTTCTTGTTCCTTCTCTAGTAATCATAACTAGACACTTCTTTTTTCTGTGAACACTCCACTAACCAAAAGAATCTCTGAGTCGTCTTCCTGTCTCTGTTGCTGCTGCTGCTAAGTCACTTCAGTCGTGTCCAACTCTGTGCGACCTCATAGACGGCAGCCCACCAGGCTCCTCTGTCTCTGGGATTCTCCAGGCAAGAATACTGGAGTGGGTTGCCATTTCCTTTTCCACTTCCTGTTTTTGGCTAGTCGCAAACAAAACTGATGTGTGCCCACACCAAATCAGAGAGGTTTGCTCTAACGCACTGTAAAACTCACATTAGGTGAGAAAAGGCAGGCAGTCTGGGCTTTCCTGGCTCTCCTTTCCCCTTACATCTTTGACAAGGTTGCCTAGCCCTGCACCTCAGGGCCTGCACTTACCTCCAGACTCCATATTAAGACAATTTTCTAATTTAGAGTTCCCTATATTATTCAGTAATCACTCTTCTACACAGCAGTCTCTGAGAACTCTCTAACAACATTACACCTCTGGAAGCATCACCTAATCTTTCACTAAGTTGTTCTCTGTGTATGTGGTATAACTCTCAGTTGGCTACGAGCTTCTTTGATGCCTCTGGTAGCCCTTTGGTAGAAATAATCTTAAAAAGACAGCATGGAGGGTTTATTATACTCCAGACACAATACTAAGAAATTTACTGGCAAAGTATTTAGGACACAGCTTAGCACACAGTAAGTCATTAATAAAGATTTGTTATTAGTACCATTTATAGTTTGGTACTATTATCTCCATTTCACAAATAAGGAAGCTGTGAGTCACAAAGAATTACATAACTTGTCCAGGGTCACAGAGCTCATGAAGTGGCAGAGACAGAACTTGATCTCAGTCTGTTTGACACCAATATCTATCCATATTCTTAACTGTTAACAAAACGTTTGGCTAAAGGCTCCCACACTAATCAATCTGCTTTTTGCAATAATACTATTGCAGTTTTCAGAGAACTGTAAATTGTACTCAAGACTATGTTTTGCTTCAGAATTCTTCCCTCTTTTAAAATCCAACTGCTTCACAGATATAAGGGAAAAGGCATAAGTATTTGTACCTCCTGGAGAGTTTCATTTTGAAATTTCAAGGCCATTGAAATATGTGTCCTTAGGGAGAACAATGAGTTTTTCAAAACTTCTAAGTTACTAAGGAACTGAATTTTTCTCGTCTGTTAATATGGTTTCAGTTAGTTCTTCTAGTTATATTTTCTCTAGTAGTTCTCAGCCACCAATACCTCTCTCATGGAATATTTGCTCTCATAGAAAGAACTAGACTATGTCCATGGTTGGGCAATATCAAAAGTTCATGGGTATATGTATAACATAAATAATTAACAGTATTATTGGAGATTCAACCTTGATGGTGTAAAGCACCTTATTTCCTTTGATGTTCACAGCTGCTCTGGGATGTAATGGCCTTTCTCCTAGTCACGTTGCCAGATTGTAGAGGTAGAAATGTCCGCTTGTGCTGTTGTCTCCCAGGGTTCTGAAGAGGCCTTTCCTTTTTTTCCCATCTCCTTTCTGTCTCCTCCTCCCTCCCAAACTCCGCCTGCCCTCTGCTTCCTCAGCGCTCTGAGGGCTAAGCCTGCTAGAAGGGAACTGAGGATCGCCAGACCCTCTGGTACTTGGGGGCCCTCTGAAAGGCTCCCGGACCCCTAGGGACCAGTCAGGTGACAGAGTCTCAACCCAGCAGCCGAGGTGTCATAACCTTTCCCACTTAAGCAGCAGGACGGCGCCCAGAGCCCATCCCTGGAAGCTGTATAACCCGGACTCCACCCGCCCCTCGGGCCAGGGCTCCGAATTGGGTCCTCCGCCTGATCCCCACTGGAGTGAATGAATGAGCTTGCAGGCCTGCAGATAGTTCCTAGAGGCGCTTGGCAAAAAAAAAAAAAAAAAAAGGTGTCATTTAGAAGAAAGTTGGGTTTCCGACAGGGACTGCAGTAGGTAGCAGCGGCCACTCTCCGCCTGGGGCTGCGCGGCGGCTCACGTGCGCGATGGGCCGGAAGGATGCGCTGGCGGCGGGACTCGAACGCTGCGGGGCAGAGCTGCGCCCCGCGGTCCCCGTGGCGGCCGGCTGCCCGGGTCCAGCGGGGAGGAAGCGGCGCGCACGGCTAGCTGTAGTCCATCTGAGGCCTCCCTCCCTGCCTGCTCCCCTCTCTCCCGCCTCCCGCCCCAGAAATTATCTCATGCGTTGCCAGTGCGATTCCAGAGCCCCACTCGGGTGGGTTCTTTTGTTTCTTTGTTTTAATGACAGTTCCCAGCCCTTCGGCATGTCATGCGCGATTAATCCCCTGGCTCTCTTGAAGGCAGCTGGGGTGAAATTTCTTCTGCACCATCCTTTTGGGGATAATTGTTTATGATGTGACGTCAGCCGGATTGATTTTTCTCTCCTGAATGAGAGAGAGAGAGAGTCACAGATGTGTGAGGAGGCCACAGATACTGACATTTGGAATTCCTTCAGGGCAAAGGGAGATGGGAATGGGAGCTTGAGTATTTGCAGCCAAGACTCCAGGCTGCACGGAATTATTAAGAAGTTTTTCTTAAAAAAAAAAAAATCATAATATTAATAAGTCCCCTCCGCAGCGAGTCACTTAGGTGCTCCCTTCATGCCCGAGTCCCCGGTGAAGGTGGCGGCGTCAGATAATTAATCTCGGGTACCCAGCCGCTGCAATAGGCTTAAGACGAAGAGGAGGGGCGGGGGAAGTGCGTCACCAGGTGGGGAAGGGGCTGTGCATTCGGTGACAAGCCGGAGGGGATGGGGGTGGAGGGGAATCGGGACGGGAAATAGGTTCTGTGTGCTCTCCCGGGGTATTGTGTCAGGAGATGCGGGCTGGCTACCATGTGACGCGGTCCAGAGCTGAAGGGATTGGCCGAGGCAGCGCAGGCGGTGCAGCTCGGCCGGCTGGCCGTTCCTCTCCCTTTCTCTCGCAGCATCTTCCTGGGAGCCTGTAGGTGAAGCAGCACCAGCAGCATCCATGGCCTATCTTTGGGGTTAACACTGGTCTCCTTTGGCTTCAGCAGCGGACACAGCAGATCTCTCGGCGGCAGCAGCGTTGCGAGGACTTACGCTGAGACCTGGAATCGTATCCTCGTGTGTTTTTTCAGACTCTTTGGAAATTAAGGAATGCAATTCTGCCACCATGATGGAAGGTAGGATGCTTTCTGCTGTGGTTGACTGGCTACAGGCAAGATTTGGGGAGAAGAGCGTTGAAATATGTGTGCAGACTGTGTTTGTGGCTGGTCTAGAACCCGGTTGCCAGGATGTGCAAACAGAAATGCTGCAGTTTGCTTGCAGCGGACCAGGGCTCAGACTAATGGAATCAAACCACAGGGCTTCTGTTTAGCTCAGAACCTACAGAGCTCCCAGCTCTTATGAGAGAGAAAAACCTAAAGTGCTTGCAAGGAACTGAGATAGAGCTACCAAAGAGCTTGCAAAGCAGAGAAGTTGGGAGAGAAGATAAGGTTTTCTGCTCTGGGTTCCTGGGACTACACTGATTAAACATTTACAGTGGAAACTTGTCTTCTGAAATTGACAGTAGACAGGAGAGGTCATTGACAGAGTTATCCATGCTGTCATTTTCAGTGAGCTGTTTAAAATTTTTAAAAATTCTTCTAAGATGTTTTTATCTCTGCAATTTACATCATGTCTTTGGGGTGAGAGGTTTCATTTTGTCCACAGGTTCTAGTTTTATGGGGCTGTCATTTCAACAGAATGAATGATGTGAGGAAAATATCTGGGACTCTTGTCTTCTTATTCGGGCTCTTATCAGGTTTTTTTTTTTTAAAAAGAATTTTGTGCTTCTTAAATGCATTGCCTGTGCCATGGTTCTTAGCCAAGTATCAAATTAACTGATTAGCTTTTTGCATTCAATGTTAAGTGTAAAGAGGAACTTTCCTGGGGGAGATGTTTAAACTACATTTTATTCTACTAAACTACCCTTCTAAGCTTGACATGGTGACAACCAAGATTGCCTCAGAAAAGCAGCAAGCTGATTAGGAAAGAAGCAGGCAGCCCTACCCTGGCTTTGATTTTCTGCTTTCACACTACAGGATGGTGCAAAACTCCTGGCCTTTCCTAAGATGACAGGCAGAAATTTGTCCCCAGCCTGGATTTCACAATGCAGAATTGAGTGCATAATGGGTCTCAAATCTGCCATGAAAATGGCAGAGAGGCCACCTCTTAAGTCAGGGTCTGTCTTACAGATTTGAAGCATTCCTTAGAAATTTACCAAAATGGAATAAGAAGAGAATGGTTGTGGAAAAAAAGAAAAAAGAAAAACAGCAGTGTTGCCTATACTTATTTGGCAGAAATGAATTCTTTTTGCTCTGTCTGTCATCATGTCAAACACTGTTAATGTGATTTGGGGGAGTGAAGAATTCTACAGTCATGGCCCACAGATTTTAGAAAATAGCCTTAAAAGAGAGATTGGGTATCATTTTGTTATGGAGCCTGGTCTTGTTTGCAAAGGGTTCTTAAGCTAGTTCTTTAAACACAGGCCTAAATAAACTGAGTTTACTAATGATCTAAGATCAAATCATTTTCATTAATTCAAACTGAATTTAACCTTTGAATAACAAAGCAAGACAAACAGAGCATTACTGAGGGAGTTTTCAATTAGAAGCTCATGTGCATTGCCCTCTTCAGAAAAAATATGTGTCTACAGAGGTACTAGATTTCTCCAGCTACATTTCATGTAACATTTCTTAATAAATCCACACATTCTGATTAGATTTTAATCTTACACAGGGACATGGAAGATTTACTTCTTGCCTTATAAACTATGGACTGAAATTATCTCTGAAGGAAGTAATATTTTTTTATGCTTGTTAATGATTCTTCTGGTAATATTGTCTATTGTGTGATCCCAGAATGTCAGTTCAGAGCCCTGTGATAAGCTTATCTGAGCTGACTACACTGAAAAGAGAACTGTAACAAAGACTTGTGTTGGAGCTGAATTAACACTATTGCTCGGCGTTTGCCAAATTTATCTAATGAAGGATGTTATCTTAGCACTGTTAGGAATTAAAGGTGACACTAGGAATGCGGTTCCCATCCATCAGATCCTTGCAAAAATAATTGGACAGGTGTTTCCAGTAGCTTAAAAATTTAAATGAAACCAATATTTTTTAATCTACCTATAGTTTCTGCTTCAGTGTTATTCAAGACTTATTATCTTCTTGGTTCAATGACCTTAGAAAGGCTGGTGGGAATCTTAACTAGAAGTCCAGTTTGCCTATCAATGGCCTTCCAACTTAGATGCCAGCCTTTCTGCCAATATATGCAAGTTTCTGATACTGCATCTCACAATTTCACCTCTTTAATGCTCTTACTCTGAAAGTGTGTTATAGCAGTTATCATTCCCACTTGACTCTTCCCTAGAGGAAGCTAGACTTCTATCTGTCAAGACAGTCTTGGAAAGATAAGAAATCCCCTAAAAGAAACTGAAAATCCAGTCATGGCAGCCGTCTTCCAAACATCAGTGGGCCCAGAGAATGTGTCACCAAACATCCAGATAGTTAAAATGCTGTCTCTTCTTAATTAGTACATGTGACACACACAATCACACACACACGCACATTCATGCATAGTTACACACACATATGTCATCTGCCCATATACATTATTCTAGAAAGGGAGAGAACTCACATTTGCATTTGTGTGTATGTGTTTTTGGTATTTATTAATGTCTGCTGCTCAGGAAAAGCATGGCCATGGCAACTTTTCAAAGGTGCTTCTCTACTTTGTGTAAAGCAAGAGTAAACAAATGTTCATCAGAATGGCTCATGGTTTACTTTTGTGTTCTCATTTTGATGGAATAGGATATAGGCTCCATTCATTCAATGTCTATTAGAAATTCCAGCCATAGAGGAGCATTGTTACTACCTCTCCACTGGTTCCAGCATCACAGAAGGCAGTGAAATAATCCTGCAGGGACCTCAAGCATGTTACTGGTATTATACTTTGTGGCTCCATGACTCTTTTTAAATATTTTCCTTTCAAAAGTGTATTTTCAGGGACTTGATTTGTTGATTTCTACATTTTTTTGGCAATGGTTAGTATTGGGTCTTTCCTAAAGAATATCATGTGATGTGGAGCCTTAAGTAGTATGACTATGAAGGGAAAAAGGATGAGCAAAAGGAATTATTAATACTCATAAAGGGTGTGTGTATTGGCCAAGCTTACAGTGCAGTCTGTGTGATTAGAGCAACTATTCAAGAATTTTGTTGTTTTACATATGTTATTATTAAAGTTTGAAAATGACCTTTTAGCTACTTTTTTTTTAAGATAAGTGAAACTGAGTCAGGGTTTCCAGGGACATTTGTTAATTTGTGAGACAGTATGGAAAGTTTTCCCTTGCCTGGCAGAACTGGACTAAAAATGCTGATGTTTTCAGTTCCCTATTCAGGCTCTTAGATGTTTTACTGGAAAGAAAAGTTTGGGGGTGCCAACAGTTTCATCCTAAAATAATTTTTAAAGTTAGCAAGCATATTTTAAGGATTCACGGGGTTTAATTGCAATGTGCAGATTAATTTAATCAATTTTATTGTCTTTACTAGTCACAATAACCTATCAGTAAGTATATTCTGCCCTGAGTGCTTCTGCAATGCTTCTTCTAAATTGCAAGAACAAAAACTAATACATTGAGGTAAAAAAATAGGAGAATAGATTCTGGACCCATGTTCATCACAAAGCTCCTAGTTTTGATCCCCCATAACATTTTAAATATGAACTTTTTCTTTTTGCTTTGTATCCAAGTGGACATGTTAACCTGATTGAAAACTACACCTTAAGTTTTACTGGTTGCATCTGTCTCTCTTTTAAATATGAGTACTCACAGAATCACATTTCTCAATTCCTTGCTAATACCTATTATCTCCAAATTCAATGTTTAGAAAAATTTAAGCAATTCTAAGTTAACTGATCTATTGTTGCAATGAACCTTGTAATGGTAAAAGCTTTTCTTTCCCCTATCTAGAAATGAAGTTTATTTGTTTGGAAAATTCTTTGCTATAATCAAAAAGGAACAAAGCATTTTGAAGCTGCAACTGTTCATTTTGTAGTTAGCTAAGAAGGTTTAAAGGGACTGCTTCTCACTTTTCTATCAATTCCCTTCCGAGAAATAATGATGTTATTTTGGAAAATCTTAAGGAGGCATATGAGATTTTAATAAATATTCCATTCCTTATGCAATTTCTCTCCTTCTTAAAGGGCTCAGGGTTGGAAAAAGCCTCCTTTTATGTATAAATTCCCATCTAATTCCCAAGGTCAACTTTAAATCTCTAAAAGAACATGTAGTCTTTAAAAAAAAATTAACTTAGATAAACCATGCTAGAAGACTGTGAATAATTTTCTCTGTTGGATTTGGCACATATGCTATCCATGTTTCAAATAAACAAGTTGCAGGAAGTCAGCAACCAACAGTTTTTATGTTCCTGAGTTTGTCTGTGAAACGGTCACTTGAAACAAATCTTTCTGTAGCAATAATGATGTAAACAGTGGTTGGATTCTCTAACTAAGTCCATCAAAGATTATCTACCTGAAACTCAATATTTGCCATGAAATGTATAAAGGACATGACATTTTATATAGTAGTTAGCCAAAAGAAAACAATGACATTAAATGTATTTTCAGTTTCTAATACTGCTATTTGAGGGAAAGAAGTTTTACTAGAGGACAATGAGGAGATGGAGAGAAATTTCAAAGGGATTTTTTGGGGTATTTTTAGAACTTTTAGAGACTCTCAATGCTGGCTTTTTAAATTATGTTCAATTTTACTTTCATAATTGTGGTTTGTGCAGTGCTGTGCTGTGCTTAGTCGCTCAGTCATGTCCAGCTCTTTGCAACCCCATGGACTGTAGCCTGCCAGGCTCCTCCGTCCATGGGATTTTTCAGGCAAGAATACTGGAGTGGGCTGCCATTTCTTCCTCCAGGGGATGGATCTTCCCAACCCAGCGGTCGAAGCCGTGTATCCTGCACTGGCAGGCTGAATCTTTACCAATGAGCCCCCAGGGAAGCCCACTTGCATTATGGAGACTCACGAATGGAATTAAGAAAGGGAGAAAGATGATTGTAAAGGAGTTACAGGAGCTCTGGCCTTCTGTGCTTCATCAAGCTCATCTAGTATGTCACGTTCACCAACAGCTTTGTTACCTGTCTCAGATTGTCTAGAGCAAATACTTTCCTGCATCAGGACTTTTGCCCTGCAAGAACACTGGTTTTCCAGCTCATGGAGTAACTGATTCTCTTGTGGTCCCAGCAGTCCTGACACCTTGTCTGGTGGCCTTCCCTCCCCTCCTTGTCATCCCAAGCTCCCAGACACACACCCTGGGCATTGAGTCCATCTCAGTCTCCTATCTTTCCTAAGAGCTATTTTTATGATCTGCGGTTGTTTAACAGTGTATCGGCTGAATCTCTGACTCAGAGGTAAGCTCCACGAGGGAAGGAATTAGGTCCATCATTCCCTCTCTATTCTTATCTCACGATGCAGAGTGGATGCTTAGATGTTTATTTATTGACTAAGTGAATAAAACCAGATGTAAGTGACTCTGATCACTTCACAGTATACATTGTAAAGTATTATTTGTGGTATTATGGTGAATATAACAAAAATAAATTCTCAAATCTATATTTTTCCTGTAGAAACAAGATCTATAAACATGAGATAACTAGGGAAATATACATATTGTGGAGTGCTAATTGTAAGATACAGATAATACCTTTTGAGAAGCAAAAGGAAAGAAATAGTCCATTTGAAAATATGTAGTTGAGTTTGAATTATTTTGGGGATTAGCTCCAAGGAAATGATTTCATAATGGAAAGAGACAAGTTACAGCAGAGCTAGTCAAAGATATTCCCAGAGGCATTGTTGTCAATATCCTGTACATTTTTTTCTTTTTTCTCTCCCTTCTGTTTTCCTTGTATTTTTGCCTTCCTTTCTCCACTTTTCTCATTCTTCAATTCCTCCTTTTCATTCTGGGTTCTATTTCCCTTTCTCTGGCTTATGACCAGATCTGAAAATAATGCCTATAGAGCCAGGCATTTGGAATTTGGGAAAGTATTGTAAGTAAATTAATGTGTGTAAACAAATGTAATGTTGTATGACATATTTGTGCATGCAGTGGCAATGTGATGGATGCGAGGTTTTTAAGATGCCAAATTAGTCTTGACTGGAGAATTTGTGAATCTTAGAAACTCAATATGTTCACTGAATTTGTGCAGATTGGATTTTTTGTTTGAAAGACCATGGACCCAGACATCAGACTTAGGTTTGAGTCTTAAGTGTTGTGACTTCTCGGCTATGTGTGTGGAGAGGATTACTTTACCTTCCTGGAGTTCTGTTTCCTTGCAAACAAAGTCCGAGCATTGATCTGTCATCCCTCTAGAAATTCCAGCGCTAAGAGTCTCTGGCATCTGCTGAATGATTTGGATTCCACATATTCACTCCCTCTAAGGTTTGAGTTCTCATAATTGACTCCTCTTCCTCCCACCTCAAAGCATACTTTTCCTGACACACAAAAAATGATTCAGATATATTACTATCTGCTCTTACTGCTTTATTCTTTCTCTACTGTCCTATTGCACATATGCTGCAAGTTTGTTTTGCATCCTTGCTTTTGCTGTGCTGAAAAACAGAAATGTGTTTATGCAACTCTCCTATGTAGCTCTGAACATAGAACTATTTATGCATTAAAAATTGTATATTGAATGCATACTAGGTGTTAGACATAGTTCTAGGTGCTAGAGCCTAGGTTCTAGGCTCAGTAGTGAATAAAACAGATTCCTGCCTGCACAGAGCTTCTCTGAGAAGACATTTAAGCAAAGGCTTGAGGGAGGGAAGGGAGTGAGCAGTCGAGTAATTATCTGGAGGAACAATCCAAAGTAGCAGCGGGGAGAGCTAGTAAAAGGCTCACAATGTGGGTACAACAGCAAGGAGGCCAGTGTGTCTGGAGCAAAGGTCAGGAGAATGTTTAAGAGAGAGACTCAGAGAAGTAAGAACAAATAGACACATACCCTTGAGTCCTTTTCTCTCTTATTTTTGGTTGAAGTATAGTTGACCTACAATGTAACATTAGTGTCTGGTATATATTATAGTGATTCAATATTTTTATGGATTACTCACCATACAAAGTTATTATAATATTATTGATGATTTTCCCTATGCTGTACATTCAGTTCGGTTCAGTTGCTCAGTCATGTCCGACTCTTTGCGACCCCATGAATCGCAGCACGCCAGGCCTCCCTATCACCAACTCCCGGAGTTTACTCAAACTCATGCCCATCAAGTCGGTGATGCCATTCAGCCATCTCATCCTCTGTTGTCCCCTTCTCCTCCTGCCCCCAATCCCTCCCAGCATCAGGGTCTTTTCCAATGAGTCAGCTCTTCACATGAGGTGGCCAAAGTACTAGAGTTTCAACTTCAGCATCAGTCCTTCAAATGAACACTCAGGACTGATCTCCTTTAGGATGGACTGCATCCTATTACATCCCTATTATTTATTTTATAGTTGGTAGTTTGTACCTTCACCTATTTCACCTGTTCCCCCACCCCCTTCCCCTCTGGCAACCACTAATTTGTTCTCTGTATCTGTGAGTTTATTTCTGTTCTATTATATCTGTTTATCAGTTTTGTTTTTTAGATTCCACATATAAGTGAAAACAAACAGTATTTGTCTTTCTCCGATTTATTTCACTTAACACAATACCCTCCAGGTCTACCCATGTTGTTGCACATGGCAAGATTTCATTCTCTTTTATGGCTAAGTAAATAATACCAATTAAGGAGTTCTCCAGGCAAGAATACTAGAGTGGGTAGCCATTCCCTTCTCTGGGGCATCTTCCTGACACAGTGATCAAACCTGGGTCTCCTGCATTGCAAGCAGTTTCTAGATTCTTTCCCTGGTGGCTCAGATGATAAGGAATCTGCCTGCAGTATAAGGGACCAGGGTTGGATCCCTGGGTAAGGAAGATCCCCTGGAGAAGGAAATGGCTACCCACTCTAGTATTCTTGCCTGAAGAATCCCATGGACAGAGGAGCCTGCCAGGCTACAGTCCATGGGGTTGCAAAGAGTTGGACACGACTGAGCAACTAACACTTTCACTTTTTTTCAAGTATTTATCGTATCTTCTTTATTCATTCATCTGTTGAGGGACACTTAGATTGCTTCCATATCTTGACTATTGTAAGTAAGGCTGTGATGAACACTGGGATGCATGTATCTTTTAGAACTAGTGTTTTTGTTTTCTTCAGACAAACAACCAGAAGTGGAATTGCTGGATCCTCTTTAATGGTAGGAAAGTCAGTTTCCTTTTGCAGAGGTCAGTCTGCCTGGGCCTGTGTTATCCATGTGTCAGGAAACAGGTGGGTACACAGAAGCCTGTTTTTCTGACATTGATTCTATGACTATCTTATGATGATGCCTGTCAGACTTATTCTTCCCCCACAGTTCAGTAAGTGGAGGCATATCATGCTCTTACCTTAGTTAATGGTACCAAGCTCAAAGTTAGAGCTGAGAATTCAGCTACAATTCTAGGCTTGAACGTGTCCATGCAAAAGATAGAGCTCTATGACAAATGATATCAGAATCATAACTGTACACCAATTCACAAATATTTTGACTATGTATCAGAGACTTTTGTTTCTTCTGAGTTCATATAGACTTCTATTATGTACTAGTATTTTAGGCTTTTTTTAAAAAGACCCAGAGTGATCCATATCACATATCTTTAACAAACAGTAGAAGGAAATTATGCTCACTTAGGACATAGGCGTAAGATTGTGTGATTCACAGACCTCACAGTTTCCAAAATGTTCATTCATTTACCAGGTATAGCTGAAGCTTTTTCTTTAGTCTCAGCTACAATGCTAGGCCCAGTGAATATGACTGAAAAAAAAGGCAGCTGTAGACTCCATCTTCAGAAGCCTAGATCTAGTATATAGTAGTACCACATCTTCATGTATATGTTTTATTCTACACTGTCTCTGTGCGGTATAAATAGGTATTACTATCCTCATTTCAAACAGAAGGCATCCAAGGCTCAATGATGTTAAGTGACTTGTTCAAAGTGACAACCTTACCAAAAGGCAGAACCAGCATTTACGAGCCAATCTTGATTCCTAGTCAAGTGCTCTTTATTTATATAATGCTGTAATTGGAAAATCTGGCTGGTGTCTGAAATTTAGCCAGGTCTCTGGCTGACAAGCCCACAACAGATCATCTGAATTTGACTGATATTTCAAAAGCCTGCTTCAGAAATAAACAAGTTAATTTTATTATCAGATTGTGAGCCTCCAGATCAGTCACCATCCTGAAGAAGTCCAGCTAAGCAGGAGTGTTTTAGTCCAGTGAGCTCCTTTCAATGACACTGACCAATTCCTCGAATTTTATCATGGGAAGGGACATATGATATCACTAGTCCTGTGGACTCTAAACTTTCACAGCTTGCATTCTACAAAACACTTTATCAAAAAGCCTGGCTCCTACTAGAAACAATAGCCCTTTCTCCCTGAGAAGGACAGCTGGGTGTTCACTGAGATTCCGTGAAAGCCTTGGCCATTATCATGAAAGTGTGATGATGTGTGCTACCCTGGAAGATGAACCAATCAAGTCCAGCCTCATTTTGCAGTTGAGGAAACCAAAGCCAAGGGAAACAACCTTCCCGAGGATTTTTATTCTCTATAGAAGAGGACAAGTCAAAGTTTACTTTAGTAATGATTCAAAAAATGTGAATAGACAAAGGCTTGGATCCTGTGGTGCCTTTCACGTTCAAAGGTGCTGGGGCTGGTTGGGTAACTGCCCAAAGGCACACAAATGAATGTGTCCCCAGGGCCATCTCTCTACTGAGTACACATACAATGGGCCCATTTGTAGCTTTGTCCTAGGCTGCCAAAGCAGATGCTGTCAGTGAGTTAGGGGTGTGCAAAGGGAAGGATGAGGACCTGAAAAGACTCATCTCCTGAATAGTTATGCAACCTTGAATGAGTTCTAGACCTGCTTTGGTCTCCTCACCCTCCCCATTTGTAAGGTAGCAGTAATGCTGGCTCCTGCCCTCAGAGTTGTCATGAAAATCAAATGAGATCATAAACATGAAAACATCGAAAGGGTGTGATGCAAATGCCAGCTTCTTTTTCAGATGGCTGTCTCTCAGGTTGTTACATGTGGGTGGCTTTTGGTGGCTAGGCATTACTGCTTGCTATTTTGCTCTTCAGGTAGATTATTGCTGCATCTCTTTGCAGAGAAGCCTTACAGAGTTCCCTCTTCTGTTCGCCGTACTGTTAATTACTAGCCTATTCTATAATCCTCTATTCTCAGTGTCTATGTCCTATACTATCCCTTCATTGACTGTAGCAGACATTACTAATCAATCATGGTCATCTTTCTGTCTGGCCTCAGCACTTATCTCAACATCACATTCCAGGGCACCTCTGCCAGTTGAGATGATGTCACTTGGCTTTTCCTACAATGAGCAGTTTCCCCAAGTTGAAATACAGTGCCTAAAATGAGAATACTGGCGGTCTAGCTGTGCACCTAGTACACCCAACCTTTATAAATGCCCTTAGTGAGTCACTGAAAAATGACATATGAAAAATTGCCCACAGCATTGGTAGATGGTAGCAATGGTAGAAAGTATTCTGTAAGCCCTGCAGCGGGTAGAACCCTACTCCTGTGCTATTGACCTTAATCATTAAGTTTCTCTTAGCCTCATTGTGTCCCTAATTCAAAGAACTGTGTCTACAAAGTAGCCAAGGCAGAATCAGTGTTGGGATTCATTTCCAATTCATCCTTTCTGACTGCCTCATGTCAGGACAGGAGGTCCTCAAGAGCTGTTGATATCCTTCCTGACTCCATTCTGTCTTTTTTCATCCCCTGCTACCACACCTGACCAGACCTTGCTGTTTCTACCTTCCAATCCATCCTCTTCACAGCCATCAGAGAAGTCACTTTCCTCACTCGCCTTTGATTGTTCCTCATGCTTTAAAGGCAAGGTGCAAATGTCTTTGTGTGCTGGGCAACATTTTCACACGTGGGCCACTGTATGCCCTCGTGTCTCATCGCCTGGGCCAGACAGGAGCTCCTTGCCTTCTCTTTCCCTTGCATATGCTGTCCATTTCCTTCTCTGTGTGGTGACAGTCTGTTCTGATCATTCAAGGCCAAACAAAAGCAACCCCTTCAAGGAAGGAAGCCTTCCCACATTCTCCTAGGTTGAGGGTGAGGTGCTTCCTGCCCTGTGCTGACTTAGTCCCCATTCTTCAAGGCCAAGTAGCAGAAGGTTTAAGAGCCCTGAATTTGGAGTCAGTCAGACCTAGGTTCAATCTCATGTGTGTGACCTTAGGAAGTCAGTGAACATGTTTTCTTATCTGGAAAGTGAGAATGATGTGCTTAGTCACTCAGTCATGTCCAACTCTTTACAACCCCATGGACTGTAGTCTGCCAGGCTCATTTGTCCATGTCCAGGCAAGAGCACTAGAGTGGTTGCCATGCCCTCCTCCAGGGTATCTTCCCAACCCAAAGATCAAACTCGCATCTCTTTTGTCTCCTGCATTGACAGATGGGTTCTTTACCACTAGCGCCACCTGGGAAGCCCAAGAGTGATAATAACTGTATCTTTCTCATGGTAATTTAATCACATAAAAGTCTTAAGGATTAAACAGAAAGTTCACCGTCTTGCAATCAGAGTTCTCCAGAGCTATAGAACCAATAAGCTGAGAGAGAGAGGGAGAGAGATTTTTAAGGAAATTTTTCACTTGATCATGGAGACCAGCATAGTAAGGCCAAAGTCCACAGAACAGACTGGTGGGCTAGAAACTTAGGTAGGATTGATGTTGCATTGAGGCAAAGTGTTAATCTCTCAATAAATCTTAGCTGCTATTTTCTGTTCATGTAGCTACTTTGTTTGTGCCTTCCCCAAGGACCAAGGACTCTGTCAGAGCTGGGACCGTGTCTTAATCATTTTTGTATCACCAATGCATGGCTGCCGGACCTGCCGGCAAAACGAACAGGTCGAGGACGCAATCACCAGAGCACCTGAGAAACGAAAGACTCGGAAAGATGGGGTTGAGAGGGACGGAGTCAGCTTGTGACTGATTCCGATGACTTTATTGAGGGGTAACATACATATATATGCTAACAGGACTCACCAAATTTTAGATCAAAGACATGCATACGTGCAGAACTGCAGACACTAGTTTTAGCTCAGGAGTTTTATCTCAACTCTAGCAGAGCATGGCACCAGCGTCTTACAATCAGTTAAAGACTACCTAGACATAAACCATTCACAGGAGCCCGATAATCTTACCAGAGTCAGGAGAATGGGCAAATGGTGGCTGCAGCAATTTCCTTGAGGGAGGTGAGAAAGGCCAGTTTGCACTTTAATAAATGAGGGGTGGCGGGACAGAGAGGGACCTTTAGATCCTTCTCAGGGCCGAGAAGGGGCCTGAGCAGTCAGGCCGGCTCCCCGCACATGGCATGTGTAAGTGCTCAATAAATATCCAGTGAATGAATGAATGAGTCCTGTCAAGGGATCACAGACCCTATGGAGGATATTCAAGCAACCCAGCATGTGGTTACCATGAAAATTAAATGAGTTAATACATGTAAGACATTTAGAAGAGTATTGGTCCATAGTAAAGACTTACTCAGCGTTACTCTCTTGGGCACATAGAAGACTTCAGCATGGTTCCTGGATGCCAGGAAGTACCCAGAACTCTGCTCACTCTGCTCTCCCCAAAGCATCCATCTGCTGCGTAGGCTTCCTCTGGCAGAGAGTCACATTCTGGTTCCAGGAGCATGCACTTAAATCTAGTATCTCACACATTCTGCCTCTTTTATTTGTGTTCCTCTCATCTTAAGGAAGACAAAGACAAGGTTTCATTGTAGAAAACTTAGAAAGATACAAAGAAGAAATTGAAATCAACAGTAATCTCATTATTAGAAAGTAACAATAAATACTGCTGCCATTTGTTGAGTGTAGAATACGGACTTTGGGAAGAGACAGTCTGAAGCTCTTTAAGCCTCAGCAATGTCATCAGTAAAGTGAAGGACATAATACCTACTGCAAGGTGGTGGAGAATTAAATAAGATTTATATACAGATTGCACTTGGATTTTATCTGGGGTATTAAGTAAGTACTCAATAAATGCTAGCTCTTAGTAATTTTATAATAAAAATACAGATTTATATCAATTATATCAATTAAAACCAATGTGTTATGTTTATACACATAACTTTTTCAGTTTCCATTAGATTGTAGTCACCATCCTAGGCGTGGGTATTTGTTAAGAGCATGG